>NC_069503.1:1091425360-1091734289 GCF_027579735.1 Bombina bombina
ATTCAAGAACAAGGGGTCATGAGCTCAAGCTAAAGGGTAGTAGATTCAGGAGTAATTTGAGGAAGCACTTCTTTACAGAAAGAGTGATTGATTTATGGAATAAACTTCCTCAAGAGGTAGTAGCAACAAACACTGTGGGGGACTTTAAAAATGCATGGGACAAGCATAGGGCTATCCTACGAACTAGATAAGTTTATACTGTTAGGTAAGGTCGGGCAGACTTGCTGGGCCTATGGCTCTTATCTGCCGTCAATATCTATGTTTCTATTACCCCCTAATCCGCCTCACTCCCACCTCAATAACCCTATAATAAATAGTATTAACCCCTAATCTGCCCTCCCCAACATCGCCTCCACCTACCTACAATAATTAACCCCTAATCTGCCGACCGGACATCACCGCTACTCTAATAAATGTATTAACCCCTAAAGCTAAGTCTAACCCTAACACTAACACCCCCCTAAGTTAAATATAATTTAAATCTAACAAAATAAATTAACTCTTATTAAATAAATTATTCCTATTTAAAGCTAAATACTTACCTGTAAAATAAACCCTAATATAGCTACAATATAAATTATAATTATATTGTAGCTATTTTAGGATTTATATTTATTTTACAGGCAACTTTTTATTTATTTTAACCAGGTACAATAGCTATTAAATAGTTAAGAACTATTTAATAGCTACCTAGTTAAAATAATTACAAAATTACCTGTAAAATAAATCCTAACCTAAGTTACAATAAAACCTAACACTACACTATCAATAAATAAATTAAATAAAATACCTACAAATAAATACAATTAAATAAACTAAAGTAAAGTACAAAAAATAAAAAAAGCTAAGTTACAAAAAATAAAAAAATTAATTACAAACATAATAAAAATATTACAACAATTTTAAGCTAATTACACCTACTCTAAGCCCCCTAATAAAATAACAAAGCCCCCAAAATAAAAAAATGCCCTACCCTATTCTAAAATTAAAATAGAAAAGCTCTTTTACCTTACCAGCCCTTAAAAGGGCCTTTTGCGGGGCATACCCCAAATAATTCAGCTCTTTTGCCTGTAAAAAAAACCATACAATACCCCCCCAACATTACAACCCACCACCCACATACCCCTAATCTAACCCAAACCCCCCTTAAATAAACCTAACACTAAGCCCCTGAAGATCTTCCTACCTTGTCTTCACCATGCCAGGTATCACCGATCGCTCCAGGCTCCGAAGTCTTCATCCAAGCCCAAGCGGGGGCTGGAGATCCATCATCCGGCTGAAGTCTTCTATCAAGCGGCGGCTGAAGAGGTCCAGAAGAGGCTCTAAAGTCTTCCTCCTATCCGGGCAGAAGAGTAGATCCGGACCGGCAACCATCTTCTTCCAATCAGTGACAAGCGGCTCCATCTTGAAGACCTCCGGCGCGGATCCATCCTCTTCTTCCGACGTCCTAAGTCCGAATGAAGGTTCCTTTAAATGACGTCATCCAAGATGGCGTCCCTCGATATCCGATTGGCTGATAGGATTCTATCAGCAAATCGGAATTATGGTAGGGAAATTCTGATTGGCTGATTGAATCAGCCAATCAGATTGAGCTCGCATTCTATTGGCTGTTTCGATCAGCCAATAGAATGCGAGCTCAATCTGATTGGCTGATTGGATCAGCCAATCGGATTGAACTTGAATCTGATTGGCTGATTCCATCAGCCAATCAGATTTTTCCTACCTTAATTCCGATTGGCTGATAGAATCCTATCAGCCAATCGGAATTCGAGGAACGCCATCTGGGATGACGTCATTTAAAGGAACCTTCATTCGGACTTAGGATGTTGCAAGAAGAGGATGGATCCGTGCCGGAGGTCTTCAAGATGGAGCTGCTTGTCACCGCTTGGAAGAAGATGGTTGCCGGTCCGGATCTACTCTTCTGCCCGGATAGGAGGAAGACTTTGGAGCCTCTTCTGGACCTCTTCAGCCGTCGCTTGATAGAAGACTTCAGCCGGATGATGGATCTCCAGCCCCCGCTTGGGCTTGGATGAAGACTTCGGAGTCTGCAGTGATCGGTGATACCTGGCATGGTGAAGACAAGGTAGGAAGATCTTCAGGGGCTTAGTGTTAGGTTTATTTAAGGGTGGTTTGGGTTAGATTAGGGGTATGTGGGTGGTGGGTTGTAATGTTGGGGGGGTATTGTATGTTTTTTTTTTACAGGCAAAAGAGCAGAATTATTTGGGGTATGCCCCGCAAAAGGCCCTTTTAATTGCTGGTAAGGTAAAAGAGCTTTTCTATTTTAATTTTAGAATAGGGTAGGGCATTTTTTTTATTTTTGGGGGCTTTGTTATTTTATTAGGGGGCTTAGAGTAGGTGTAATTAGCTTAAAATTGTTGTAATATTTTTATTATGTTTGTAATTAATTTTTTTATTTTTTGAAACTTAGCTTTTTTTATTTTTTGTACTTTAGTTAGTTTATTTAATTGTATTTATTTGTAGGTATTTTATTTAATTTATTTATTGATAGTGTAGTGTTAGGTTTAATTGTAGATAATTGTAGGTATTTTATTTCATTAATTTATTGATAGTGTAGTGTTAGGTTTAATTGTAACTTAGGTTAGGATTTATTTTACAGGTAATTTCGTAATTATTTTAACTAGGTAGCTATTAAATAGTTCTTAACTATTTAATAGCTATTGTACCTGGTTAAAATAAATAAAAAGTTGCCTGTAAAATAAATATAAATCCTAAAATAGCTACAATATAATTATAATTTATATTGTAGCTATATTAGGGTTTATTTTACAAGTAAGTATTTAGCTTTAAATAGGAATAATTTATTTAATAAGAGTTAATTTATTTTGTTAGATTTAAATTATATTTAACTTAGGGGGGTGTTAGTGTTAGGGTTAGACTTAGATTTAGGGGTTAATAAATTTATTAGAGTAGCGGCGAGGTCCGGTCGGCAGATTAGGGGTTAATTATTGTAGGTAGCTGGCGGCGACGTTGTGGGGGGCAGATTAGGGGTTAATAAATATAATATAGGGGTCGGCGGTGTTATGGGCAACAGATTAGGGGTACATAGGTATAATGTAGGTTGCGGCGGTGTACGGAGCAGCAGATTAGGGGTTAATAATAATATGCAGGGGTCAGCGATAGCGGGGACGGCAGATTAGGGGTTAATAAGTGTAAGGTTAGGGGTGTTTAGACTCGGGGTACATGTTAGGGTGTTAGGTGCAGACTTAGGAAGTGTTTCCCCATAGGAAACAATGGGGCTGCATTAGGAGCTGAACGCTGCTTTTTTGCAGGTGTTAGGTTTTTTTTCAGCTCAAAATGCCCCATTGTTTTCTATGGGGGAATCGTGCACGAGCACGTTTTTGAAGCTGGCCACGTCCGTAAGCAGAGTTGCAGTGGCGGTAAATTATGCTCTACGCTCCTTTTTTGGAGCCTAAAGCAGCCATTCTGTGAACTCTAAATACCAGCGGTATTTAAAAGGTGCAGGGAAAAAAAGCATGCGTTAGCTACGCGGGTCGTTACCGACAAAACTCTAAATCTAGGCGTATGTTTCTTAAAATAACTCTCCTCTTATATAATCAGCCTATAAGGGGGGCATATAACTCTGGCTTAGACTGGTTTGTATCTTAGTGGGTAAAAGAGGGACTATTTCTTGAGAAATATATCCTCCCTCTTCAATTAAGCCCTCTTTTCCGTAAATATATAATATATGTTATAACTACAAAATCCTCCTGTTTACACTTTATGCATATGCTCTAAATATGAGAACACATTGGATCCTCGATATAGCGATAGAGTTCCACAGTGCATAAGCTCATAAATATATTACACTTCTTATTGTTATTTATCGTTTATTCTTATCAATGTGTATATTTTCTCATGTCATATAATACACTGCTTATTACATATATAATATCAGATACTAATGTTTCTTAAATGTTTGCATTAAGGTCCACGAGTGACCTATTCAATTGCTAACCTACCTCTCCTTTAGGTATTCAATTTAGACAGGTCCAAGAGTGACCCAATGGGGCCCATTTATCAAGCTCCGAATGGAGCTTGAAGGGCCGTGTTTCTGGCGAGTCTTCAGACTTGCCAGAAACACCAGTTATGAAGCAGCGGTCTAAAGACTGCTGCTTCATAACCCTGTCCGCCTGCTCTGGTGGACAGGAATTGCCACAATACAACCCGATCGAGTATGATCGGGTTGATTGACACCCCGCTGTTGGCGACCGATTGGCCGTGAGTCTGCAGGGGGCGGCGTTGCACCAGCAGCTCTTGTGAGCTGCTGGTGCAATGCTGAATATGGAGAGCGTATTGCTCTCCGCATTCAGCGATGTCTGTTGGAACTGATCCACACTGTCAGATCAGGTCCGACAGACATTTGATAAATTGGCCTCATTGTGTAAAGAGAGATACTTTTCTCTTGAAAAATTAGGTTCATATTATGAGTAGTGATGTCGCGAATAGTTCGCCAGCAAATAGTTCCCGGCGAACATAGCATGTTCGCATTCACCTCGGCGGGCAAACATATGCGATGTTCGATCCGCCCCCTATTCGTCATCATTGAGTAAACTTTGACCCTCTACCTCACAGTCAGAAGACACATTACAGCCAATCAGCAGCAGAGCCTCCCTCCCAGACCCTCCCACCTCCTGGACAGCATCCATTTTAGACTAATTTGGAAGCTGCATTCTTAGTGAGAGGAGGGACAGTGTAGCTGCTGCTGATTTAATAGGGAAATCGATAGCTAGGCTAGTGTATTCAGTGTCAACTACAGTCCTGAAGGACTCGTCTGATCTCTGCTGTAAAGACAGCACCCCAAAAAGCCCTTTTTAGGGCTAGAACATCAGTCTGCTTTTTTTTTTTTTCCTGTGTAATCTAATTGCAGTTGCCTGCCTGCCAGCGTGTGTTTCAAGCTCACAGCGTATACTGTGCCCACTTGCCCAGTGCCACCACTCATATCTGGTGTAACAGTAGTGTGAAATAACAGTAGTAGTGAAAAAATAGCAGACAGCTGCCTGTACCCAAGATGGCCGCCAATAAGGCAGATAGGGAGGGTTAGAGAGCTGTTTTGGGGGGGATCAGGGAGGTTGGAGGCTAAGGGGGGATGCTACACCACAGCATATGTAAATATGCTAAAAAAAAATTAAAAAAAATTAAAAACCTTTTATTTTAGTACTTGCAGACTTTCTGCCAGTACTTAAGATGGCGGGGACAATTGTGGGGTGGGGGAGGGAAGGGAGCTGTTTGGGAGGGATCAGGGGGTCTGATGTGTCAGGTGGGAGGCTGATCTCTACAGTAAAGCTAAAATTAACCCTGCAAGCTCCCTACAAACTACCTAATTAACCCCTTCACTGCTAGCCATAATACACGTGTGATGACGCCAAAGTCATATATGTCTGCTATTTCTGAACAAAGGGGATCCCAGAGAAGCATTTACAACCATTTGTGCCATAATTGCACAAGCTGTTTGTAAATAATTTCAGTGAGAAACCTAAAATTGCGAAAAGATGAATTTTTTTTTAAAATTTGATCGCATTTGGCGGTGAAATGGTGGCATTAAATATACCAAAATGGGCCTAGATCAATACTTTGGGTTGTCTGCTACACTACACTTAAGCTAAAATTAACTCTACAAGCTGCCTACATGCTCCCTAATTAACCCCTTCACTGCTGGGCATAAAACATGTGTGGTGCGCAGTGGCAATTAGCAGCCTTCTAATTACCAAAAAGCAACACCAAAGCCATATAAGTCTGCTATTTCTGAACAAAGGGGATCCCAGAGAAGCATTTACAACCATTTATGCCATAATTGCATAAGTTGTTTGTAAATAATTTCTGTGAGAAACCTAAAGTTTGTGAAAAAGTGAACATTTTTTTTTTTATTTGATCGCATTTGGCGGTGAAATGGTGGCATGAAATATACCAAAATGGGCCTAGATCAATACTTTGGGTTGTCTACTACACTACACTTAAGCTAAAATTAACTCTACAAGCTCCCTACATGCTCCCTAATTAACCCCTTCACTGCTGGGCATAAAACACATGTGGTGCGCAGTGGCATTTAGCAGCCTTCTAATTACCAAAAAGCAACGCCAAAGCCATATAAGTCTGCTATTTCTGAACTAAGGGGATCCCAGAGAAGCATTTATAACCATTTATGCCATAATTGCATAAGTTGTTTGTAAATAATTTCTGTGAGAAACCTAAAGTTTGTGAAAAAGTGAACATTTTTTTTTTAATTTGATCGCATTTGGCGGTGAAATGGTGGCATGGAACATACCAAAATGGGCCTAGATCAATACTTTGGGTTGTCTACTACACTACACTTAAGCTAAAATTAACTCTACAAGCTGCCTAGATGCTCCCTAATTAACCCCTTCACTGCTGGGCATAAAACACGTGTGGTGCACAGGGGCATTTAGCAGCCTTTTAATTACCAAAAAGCAACGCCAAAGCCTTATTAGTCTGCTATAGTCTTGCACACAGTGTTAGGGCAAGGGTCCATCTGACCACTGATACCTGGTCTGCAAAGCATGGTCAGGGCAGGTATATCACCAACACTGAGCACTGTGAAGCGGGCGTAACCCTTACACTACCTGATCGGTACAACATCATACCTGATGTTTTAAAGCACGTTATTCCAAACAATTTAGGAATGTTAGGTGATTTATGCCCTTTATGGATTAAAACCAGACCCTGCATCAACTATGTAATTTTCCATGGGAGTTTTGCCATGGATCCCCCTCCGGCATGCCACAGTCCAGGTGTTATTCCCTTGAAACAACTTTTCCATCACTATTGTGGCCAGAAAGAGTCCCTGTGGGTTTTAAAATTCACCTGCCTATTGAAGTCTATGGAGGTTCGCACAGTTCGCCCGTTCGCGAACTTTTGGGGAAGTTTGCGTTCGCCGTTCATGAACCCAATTTTTTAGGTTTGCGACATCACTAGTTATGAGGCCAATTTATCGCTGAATGCGGAGAGCTCTGTATTTAACATTGCACCTGCAGCTCACAAGAGCTTCTGGTGCAACGCCACCCCCTGCAGACTTACGGCCAATGGGCCCCCAGCAGGGGGTGTCAATCAACCCGATCATACTCGATCAGGTTGAATTCCGGCTCTCAAGAAGGTGATCTACAAACAGCTGGGCTCATAGGCTTACATGCCAATGGGATTCAAGGAGATAACAAAGGAAGAGGAAATGAGGTTAGAAAAGGGTTAGTTCTTATTGTATGCATCTCTGAACAGAAGAGTCAATAAAGAGCCCTTGAAACTTTTAAAACTAGATGAGAATCTTATGGAGTGAGGCAAAGATTTCTTCAAAATAGGTGCCAGTCTGCAGAAGTCCTGTAGACAGGAATGTTAGGAGGAGGAGGTCATGTGTAAAGTGAAGTGTTCATGAAGGAGATTATCTTGAAAGAAGGTCTGAGATATAGGGGGAGCCATGTTATTGAGGGCCTTGAATATCAGAGTCAGAATTTTGTGTTTTAATCTGGAGCCTAGAGGAAGCCAGTGAAGGGATTGGCAGAGATGTGCACCAGATGAAGAGAAATGGGTAAGGAAGATAAGCCTGGCAGAGACATTTATTATGAATTTTAAAATAGATAGATGGCAGCTAGGGAGACCAGAGAAGATGGAGTTGCAATAGTTAAGGAGGAAAATGATGAGAGAGAGGGTTAAAATCTTAGTAGTGTCTTGTGTGAGGAAATGTCTAATGTTGGAGATGTTTTTAAGATGGAAACGGCAGGTGTTGGCCAAAGACTGGATGTGAGGAGTGAAAGAAAGATCTGATTTAAGTGTTACCCCAAGACATCAGGCATGCAGGGTTTGGGTAACAGGTGGCTAGATTACGAGTCTTGCATTATGAGTAAAAAAGCAGTGTTAAGTCTCAAAATGCTGCTTATTTACTACCGCTGGTATTACGAGTCTTGCAGATTTAGGGGCACCGCACACTTTTTTAGCCTTACCGCAAATCAACTTACACAATTTGCGTATAGTCTTTTTTCTATGGGACTTCCATAGCACCGGTATTACGAGCTTGTCCTGGGAGGCCAAAAAGTGAGCTTTACAGCCTGTCCCATCAAGATTTGTACCGCATTTTAAAGTCAGTAGATATAAGATTTACACTACAAAGCTGTAGCATAAAACATAACTAAAGTGTTAAAAAGTACACTAACACCCATAAACTACCTATTAACCCCTAAACCGAGGCCCTCCTGCATCGCAAACACTAAAATTAAATTATTAACCCCTAATCTGCAGCTCTGGACATCGCCGCCACTATAATAAACATATTAACCCCTAAACCGCTGCACTCTCGCCTCGCAAACATTAGTTAAATATTATTAACCCCTTATCTGCTGTCCCTAACATCGCCGCCACCTACCTACATTTATTAACCCCTAATCTGTCGCCCCCAACGTCGCCGCCACTATATTAAATTTATTAACCCCTAAATCTAAGTCTAACCCTAAAACCCCCTAACTTAAATATAATTAAAATAAATATAAATAAGAATTGCTATCATTACCTAAATAATTCCTATTTAAAACTAAATACCTACCTTTAAAATAAACCCTAAGCTAGCTACAATATTACTAATAGTTACATTGTTGCTATCTTAGGGTTTATTTTTATTTTACAGGCAAGTTTGTATTTATTTTAACTATTTAATAACTACCTAGCTAAAATTAATACAAATTGCCCTGTTAAATAAAACCTAACCTGTCTTACACTAACACCTAACCTAACCCTACAATTAAATAAATTCCCTAAAATAAATACAATTAACTAAATTCAAAACAATTAGCTAAATTACAAACAAAAACAAACACTAAATTACAGAAAATAAAAAACAAATTACAAGATATTTAAACTAATTACACCTAATCTAATAGCCCTATCAAAATAAAAAAGCCCACCCAAAATAAAAAATAACCTAGCCTAAACTAAGCTTCCAATAGCCCTTAAAGGGGCCTTTGCAAGGCCTTGCTGCAAAGAAATCAGCTCTTTTACCTGTAAAAAAAAAATACAAACAACCCCACCAACAGTAAAACCCACAACCCACACAACCAACCCCCCAAATAAAACCCTAAGTAAAAAAAATATTATATTACTATTAGTTATATTGTAGCTAGCTTAGGGTTTATTTTACAGGTAAGTATTTAGTTTTCTATAGGATTTTTTTAGTTATTAATAGTAGGTTTTATTTAGATTTATTTTAATTATATTTAAGTTAGTGGGTGTTAGACTTAGGTTTAGACTTAGGTTTAGGGGTTAATAAATTTAATATAGTGGTGGTGACGTTAGGGACGGCAGATTAGGGGTAAATAATATTTAACTAGTGCTTGTGATGCAGGAGTGCGGCGGTTTAGGGGTTAATATGTTTATTATAGTGGCGGTGACGTTGGGGGCAGCAGATTAGGGGTTAATAAGTATAATGTAGGTGTCTGCGATGTCGGGGTGGCAGATTAGGGGTTAATAATTGTAAGATTAGGGATGTTTAGACTCAGGGTTCATGTTAGGGTGTTAGGTGTAAACATAAAATGTGTTTCCCCATAGGAATCAATGGGACTGCATTACTGAGCTTTATGCTGCTTTTTTGCAGGTGTTAGACTTTTGCTGGGTTTGTAAAAACCTGTAATACCAGCGCTGTAGGTAAGTGAGCGGTGGCAATAACGTGCAAGTTAGTACCGCAATGCTCATAACGCAAAACTCGTAATCTGGCCGAATGTTATTAGCAACATTTATAGGAAGATGGAGTGGAGATTTTGGAAGAAGGGTGGGAAATAAAGAGCTCAATTTTCAAGAGATTTTGCTTAAGGTAGTGAGAGGACATCCAAGATGAGATATGAGAAAGACAGTTAGTGATACAAGTTAGAAAGGAAGGTCGTAGGTCTGGTACTGAAAATGTGTCATCAGCATACAAATTATATTGAAACCTGTAGGACTTTATTAATGGAACCTAATGATGATGTATAGATTGAGAAGAGAAGGGGATCAAGGACAGATTCTTGAAGTACCCCACATGAAAATAGTAAAGAGGTAGAGGATGCACCAGAGAAGTCTTCACTAAAGGTACTGTTAGACGGGAAGGAGGAGAACCATGAGAGGGCTGTGTCACAAATGCCAAGGGATTAGAAGGTTTGGAGCAAAAGAGGGTGGTCAACAGTATCAGAAGCTGCAGACAGATTGAGAAGAATTAATAGAGAGAACTGGCCTTTTGATTTGCTGTAAGTAGGTCATTAGTAAGTTTAATGATTGCTGCCCTGTCTCTGTGGAGTGTTGAGTGTGAAATTCAGATTGCAGTGAGCCAAGGAGGAAGTTTAATGTGAGGAAATGTAATAAACATGTATATACTATATTTTCTAGAAGAGTAATGAGGCTCTCTGAGATACAGAATCTCACAGGGGAAGTGAAGGAGTGACGTTAACAGGTGATCACCTCACACTGATATTCATTCTCAGTTTGCAACAAATACAAATAAACTGAAATATTTTCACTACAATTTACTTGCTTTTTCCTCTAGTTATGTATACACTACTTTTCTGTCACTTAAATAATTGTATTGTGAATTTTGAGCAAACTTCACCAGCAAAAGTGTCAGGGTGCTAGGAATCAGACTGAGACAAGAAGTGCAAAAATAATCACACCTTTATTAATAGCAAAACATAATAAAAAGTCCACAAGTCAAATAACAAGCCAGGAATCAAAACCAGAGCTGGTAGTCAGACGAGCTGAGTCAGGAGCCAAAGCGAATAGTCAGACGAGACGGAATCAGGAACAAGGAGAACAGCAAAGTCAGGAACAAGCCAGGGATCAGGAACTAGGAGGGACGTCAGACAGCCAGGTAATACACAGGAGCTCTCACAAACAGGTCTGAGACAACGCAAGGGCAAAGCATACTGAACAGAGGCCCTTTAAATAATAAGTGATGACATTACAATTCTGAGACTGCATCTGCAACGGAGATAACATAACCTAGGAAGGTTACTTGAGTTTGATGGAACTCACATTTCTCGAGTTTACAAAACAGGCCGTTCTCACATAGTCTCTGAAGAACCCCTACAACATCAGAACGATGAGCCTCAAGTAAAGGTGAGTGTATCAGGATGTCGTCTAAGTACACCACAACACACTGTTGCAACATATCTCGTAGGACATCATTAATAAATTCCTGGAAAACAGCAGGAGCATTACATAGGCCAAATGGCATTACAAGATACTCATAATGCCCGCTCCTGGTGTTAAATGCTGTTTTCCATTCGTGGCCCTCCTTGAGTCTAACGAGGTTGTACGCTCCTCTCAAATCAAGTTTAGTAAAGACTGTAGCTCCCTTGAGGCGGTCAAAGAGTTCCGTAATGCGCGATAGGGTAAGCATTATTAATGGTAAGATGATTAAGACCCCTAATATCGATGAATGGTCTTAACTAGCCACCCTTTTTCTTCACAAAGAAGAAGCCAGCCCCTGCAGGAGAGCAGGAATTGCAGATGATCCCCCATGACAGAGCATCGTCAACATACTCCTCCATAGCACAATTCTCCGCAACAGACAGAGGGTAAACCCGGCCCAAGGAAGAATGGCTCCGGGTTGCAGGTCTATGGCACAATCGTAAGACCGGTGAGGAGGCAACGTACCGGCACGCACCTTGTCAAAAACGTCTAGGAACTCTCGGTACTCCTCTGACAATTGAGATACCGAAGACGTGCACAAGACTTTAACTGGTTTCCGAAGACAAGTGGAAATACATTGCAGAGACCACGACAAAATTTCGGACCTGCGCCAGTCGAGACTGGGATTGTGCTTTTTGAGCCAGGGATAACCCAGAATAACTGGAAAATGTGGAGAGTTTATCATCTGGAACTGGAGGGTTTCAAAATGGAGAGCCCCGACAGCCATGGATAACGGAGCAGTTTCGTGAGTAACGAGTGCACGCTGAAGGGGCCTGCCATCAATGGCCTCAATAGCAAGCAGAACATACCGAGGCAAAACAGGAACGGAGTGCTTTGATACAATGTCAACAAGAGCCTGGGGGACTATGGAGGAGTCCACCCAGGAAAGGACAACCGTGACCAAAGATTTCTCCTTTAGCAGTTCCGGGGACGAGGATAAAACACCCAAGGTCGGCCCCCGACAGGACCTTAGGTGTGAGCGTTTCTCGGCCATGTAGGACAAGACTTCAAAAGGTAGCCCTGTAGAGGAAGAGCCCCTCCCTCCTCCTAAAGGCCCTCTCCGCCGTGGAGAGACGCGTGAATCCCAACTGCATCGGCTCAGCAGTACCTGGTGACTCTGGACCAGGAGGCATGGGAGGAGAGGGTGGTATGGGTGGGAACGAACACATAGGAGACAACGGAACAGGAGGCTTCTGCAAGCGCTCCTTGAAAGAGGGCCTCTCACTTAGTCTGATGTCAGTTAGGATCAAAAAAGACACCAATGCCTTGAGATCTTCTGGTAAATCTCTGGCAGCAACTTCGTCTTTAATCGCATCAGAGAGCCCATGAAAGAAGGCGGCAACAAGGGCTTCATTGTTCCAACCTACCTCTACGGAAAGAGTAAGGAACTCAATGGACTACTGAGCAACAGATCAGACCCTGCTGAATGGACATGAGTCGTTTAGCAGCAGAGGAGGAGCGAGCCAGAACATCAACTACCCTTCGAAAGGAGGCCACAAATTCAGGGTAATTTGAAATCACAGGTTTATTAGTCTCCCACAAAGGATCAGCCCAGGCAAGAGCTGTGTCAGAGAGTAACGAGATGAGAAATCCCACCTTAGCTCTGTCAGAGGGAAACGCCTGAGGTAACATCTCAAAGAAAATGCCCACCTGGTTCAAAAACCCTCTGCACTGATTAGGATCACCTCCATATAGCTGAGGTAGAGGTGCAGAACCGGACATGCTCCTGGTAGGTCTAGGTGCAGCAGCGGAAACAGGAGCAGCCATAACTTGCGGAACACTTTGGTCCAAATGTGCAGTGCAAGTCAGCAGGGTTTGCAGGGCTAGTGCAAATTGATCCAAGCGGTGATCCTGTTCATCCATCCTGGAAATTATGACAGGTAAAGGTGGATTATTAGCACCATCAGGATTCATGGCCCTTGCGTAATGTCAGGGTGCCAGGAATCAGACTGAGACAAGAAGTGCAAAAATAATCACACCTTTATTAATAGCAAAAAATAATAAAAGGTCCACAAGTCAAATAACAAGCCAGGAATCAAAACCAGAGCTGGTAGTCAGACGAGCCGAGTCAGGAGCCAAAGCGAATAGTCAGATGAGCCAGAATCAGGAACACGGAGAACAGCAGAGTCAGGAACAAGCCAGGGATCAGGAACCAGGAGGGACTTCAGACAGCCAGGTAATACACAGGAGCTCTCACAAACAGGTCTGAGATAATGCAAGGGCAAAGCATACTGAACAGAGGTCCTTTAAATAATAAGTGATGACATCACAATTCTGAGACTGCATCCTGTCTCACACGGATGATGTACACCAGTCTGGCCATAAAAGGAAGTGCAGGAAATGAGCAGCATCACACAGTATGCACCAGTCAGCAAGAGAGGTGAGTAAAATGGCTCCCAGCAGCACATGGCAAACACATCAGGGAAAAGACCCTGACAAACAGATGGTGAGATAAATCATTGAGAGTTACTAGTGTAAAATGCTTAGGGGCGGATTTAATAAGAAGTGGATGCCGCTTTATCCTCACATAGCTTCCGGCGATCCAAAAAATAAAGTTAAAGGGACACTGAACCCAAATTTTTTTCTTTCGTGATTCAGATAGAACATGCAATTTTAAGCAACTTTCTAATTTACTACTATTATTAATTTTTCTTCGTTCTCTTGCTATCTTTATTTGAAAAAGAAGGCATCTAAGCTTTTTTGGGGTTCAGAACTTTGGACAGCACTTTTTTATTGGTGGATGAATTTATCCACCAATCAGCAAGAACAACCCAGGTTGTCCACAAAAAAATGGGCTGGCATCTTAACTTACATTCTTGCATTTCAAATAAAGATACCAAGAGAATGAAGTAAATTTGATAATAGGAGTAAATTTGAAAGTTGCTGCTCTATCTGAATCACGAAAGAAAAAAATTTGGGTTCAGTGTCCCTTTAAGAAGCAGTGGTCACAAGACCGCTGCTCCTTAAGTTGTCCGCCACCTTTTAGGTGGTGGACTGCAATCATCCTGATCTTATATGAGGGCCCTTTTTGCTGTCAACAAGGGATAATCAGATATGCACCCATTTAGGGATACATCACAACTTCTTCCAGTGCAAGTTGTACATTGTGATCAAACTTGCATGATTATTGTCCCTTGATGTATCTTTTAGTATACAGGAGTTCGTTTCTAGGGGTATTACGTGCTCTCACCCATGCTTTTTTTTACCTGCCTTTTCGAGTACCCTCTGGACATAAATCAGCCATTTGTTTGTGACTCTGGATGATGACTTGTTGCATACAAAAGGCTGTTTGTTGCTTTTTCTTTTAATTAACTGTTGTGTGTAGTGCGTTACCTGTCTTAGAGATATTCAGGTCAAGAAAATTTGCTTTTTTGTTGCTTACATTGTATGTTAGGAAAAGATTTAATCATTTTTGTTGAGAAGATTTACAAAATCTGATACTGATTTCTCATTTCCTTTCCACAAAATGAGAATGTCGTCCACGTACCTCAGCCATAGGGCAACATGCTTCTCCACATTCAGATAAACCCTGAAACACTATATTGGTTTCCCAATATCCAAGATGCAAACAGGCATATGTGGGTGTGCATGTTGCTCCCATGGCTGTTCCCCGGACCTGCCTATATAGCTTGCCATCAAAGCTGAAGATGTTGTTACATAGGACAGAATCCAGTAGCTGAAGTATCAGATTCGTGTGGGAGTATGATTACTCCTGTTTCTTATGACTTGCTGTTATATTCCCTGTGCAACAAAAATACATACAATTGGATTTTCTGTTTACTTAATCTTTGGCTGAGAAGAGAGCCCCTTTATAATGTGGATATGTAGCACAGAAAAATATTGTAACTATATTTGCAGGATGTGAAACAGTAGCCACTATCTGTCTGTATGATTAGTGAAACTAACAATGTATAATTAGTTTAATATGATTGTCCTGGCGTTGCTGTTACTGGTTCCCTATAAAGAGTCCATGATCCAGACTCCCTATAATACTATGTAATATATTATGAAGTTAAGCAATTACATGTGCGAAAGGTACTATGTAAATAGGGGCGGGTTTAACGGTTAACATAAAGTTATTAATAGCAAAGGCACTATGCATTGTCATATCTGATGAAGCCCCAGGTCTAGCCCTTTGTGGGAGGGGTCTGATGATGTAGTTGCTACGTCCAACACAGCTGTGAGCTGCTCCTTTGCAGAAGCGAGGCAGGGGTTTAAAATGATTGCAAGTGAAGACGCCACCTGACCTATTATCGGAGTCCGGTATGCAGGAGGAGTCGTTTTGGAAACCACCTAAACAAGTGGATGATACAAACAGAGGTCAGTGTATGGTTTTCCATAGTCTTGCATCCCCTAGCCTTAGTTTGTTGAACTGTCTGCACGGATCCTGACAGCTGGGAGCTGTATGTTATTGGGACCGTTATATCTTTGGCGATATTTGTTTTGGAGTCCGGATATCTGCAGGATTTTTACCCTTGTTCTCCAGTAGTTCTCTAGGATACTGGTAGGCATCTTAGGATGCTTGAGTGCCCGGGTTTTCCTTATGTCACGGCCTTTTATGAACTCTGCACTAACTGCTACCAATTATGACTGCCATATTTTAAGCTCCTAGAAATAGAGCTATTCCTGCAACTAGGCCGGCCGGCTTTATTACTTGCAAGCTTGCAGGGGTTTAACATACAAGGAAAAAAATGAGGACTCACAGGAACTGATAACCAACATGGTTTATTCAAGCAGCTAAGGTGAAGCACTATTCAGTGTACAAGAAAGGTGCAAGGGAATTGACACGTTTCGCGCATGCTCAGATGCGCTTCATCAGAGATCTCGCTCCAGATTAACACCGAGGACAGAGAGGTACATGACTGTTATACTTTACCTTACTGAATGGAGTTAACGCATCTATCACCTTACAACAGTGTTGTGACTTTGATTATCATGTTTCACTAATACTGCACCACGATTTGTGCAGCGTCTACTTTCATACTACACTGCTGGGTTATACACTCATTTGATTTGACTTACTTTTTCCCTTTTCTTGACGGGTTTGACATAGTCAGGTTTACTGGTTGTAGCTCTCATGTCTGTGCCGGATGTTTCATTTATGTGATTTTTTTTAAGTAGTTTTTATTGGATTTTATCTGTTGTGTGACAGTAAATTAACAACATACATTACTTTAACACATAAACGAATAAACAAATTAACAAATAACAAAGCAAATGTCAGATTTCATTATCATTTTAAGGATATAGGCCATCCCAGCCTAGAACTGTGTGTGTTATTGTAGAATCTCTTGTTCAAGTCCATCAACAGTTACTCACAAAATACAGGCTTTATAGATAGCTCTTACCATATAAAGAGTTTACATAACCCTGGGGTGTTACTCCAAGTCAGATAATGCTTAGCAAGTGTCATGTACCCGGGCTGGTGGGAGGGTAGAGGCCCGGGGCTTTCAAGTATAGAGACTTTGAATCTCTTGTTCAAGTCCATCAACAGTTACTCACAAAATACAGGCTTTATAGATAGCTCTTACCATATAAAGAGTTTACATAACCCTGGGGTGTTACTCCAAGTCAGATAATGCTTAGCAAGTGTCATGTACCCGGGCTGGTGGGAGGGTAGAGGCCCCGGCTTTCAAGTATTGAGACTTAGTCAAATCCCAGTAAAGTTTGATGTCTAAAAAAGTGCTCAACCTCTGGGACTTGAAATAGCCACAGTCCTCTAAGATTAAAGTGTCCTCTATTTGGTTAAGCCATTCTTTTGTTGTGGAGGCTGAGGGGTTTTTCCATTTTCTGGCTATCAAGAATCTAGCAGAGTTTAAGGCAAATTGGATTACTCTTTGGCGGAGGTGGCACATGTTTCAGGGAAGTAGGTTTAGAAGGACTATACAGTACTTGGAGTTAAGACAAATGTTGGGCCCAGTAGGTATTTTAGGAAAGAATTTATGGATAGCCAAAAAGGGCTGATGGTGGGGCAGTTCCACCACATGTGAAGCAATGTCCCCTTATGGTTACAGCCTCTCCAACATAAGTCCGACAATGCGGGGTATATACTCTTTAAGCGAGAAGGTGTCAAATACCACCTTGATAGTACTTTATAATTAAGTTCAAGTATTTTTGTGAATGATGAGGATTTTTTAGTTAATAGGTATATTCAACTCCACTCCTCCCCCATGTCAGTATTAAGTTCATGCTGCCATTTGTGTGTAAACGCCGGCTGTTCTGAGTAATATTCTGCTATTAGAATGGATTTCACTATTGAAAGTGTGTGTCTGAGCGTGCCCTGAGTTGGGCAAAGTGTTTCAAAGTGAGTTAGAGGTCTCATACAGCCTGGTATGTATTTAGATGTATCTATTAGGTGTATTGTTTGTATTTGAGCCAATACGTGAAGGCCCCATTCAGAAGATCAGCTAATTCATGTCTCCCTTTTAATTTTGTTACTTTTAGCAGTTTGCATATAGGCTCTGCAGTTTCACGGTGCGCTTGAAGAACCTCGCCATATTCCATTCCACCCACGAATTCTGTGTTGGGGGATATTGGCGTTAATGGTGATTTGGGGGTAGAAATGTGTGATTGGGAACGCAGGATTCAATCTCACACTGTAAATCCCAGTGTATATATGTTATAGGTGTTTGCTGCCTTGGGTCTATGTGACTTTGGGATCCAACATAGCGCTCCGATTTGTGGGAGTCTATTGTTATCTAAGCTTTTGTTAGTGTATTCCTGTGCCAGTCTAGTATTCTCTGAAGATTAATTGCTTTGTAATATGTGTCTAGGCAAGGGAGGCCCAACCCCCCATTTCTGTGAGGCCTATATAACATATTCTGATTGACTCTTGGTTTGATTGATCCCCATACGTACTCATTAAATAAACTTTGCCACTTTCTCAGAAAATTGGTGGGAATGGTGATAGGGACTGCTTGCATTGCGTATAGTAATTTAGGGAGTGTCGTTATTTTTAGGGTTTGAATTCTACCCCACCAAGAGTTGGGTTTCACTGATGATGCATTCAGGTCTGTTTGGGTTGTATTATATAGGGTTTAGAAGTTTAGATAAAAAGAAGTATTTTAATGGGAGTTAACTTAATACCTAAATATTTTAGTGCTGTAGTCTGAAGTTGATATGGGCAGTTTTCCATAAGGGCGTCCAGTTCTTTCCTAGGGAGGTTAATATTCATTACTTCAGATTTGAGATGGTTTATCAAGAAATATGAGAGCTTTCCGAACACTCTAAACTCCTCGGTAACAGCCAGTAAGGAAGTATGTGGGGGCAAGAGGGATAGCAAGACATCATCCGCTTATAACGAGACTTTATAATTGTTTTGCCCCAGGGCTATTCCTTTTCTGAGCCCATTTTGTCTTTTACGTGCCGCCAAAGTCTCTATGCTAAGGTCGAATAACAAAGGAGAGAGGGGACACCCCTGTTGTGTACCATTTCCTATCTGAAAAGCGTTTGACAGTACGCCATTCAATTTGATCTTGACTGTTGGGTTGTGGTAAAGTGTTTTAATTCTTTTTTTCATTGTGTTGCCAAAGCCAAATTTTTGTAGGGTGGTGAATAAAAATGACAAATTGAGGTGGTCGAAGGCTTTTTCTGCATCTGTCTCTAATAGTATGGTATTAATTTTGTTATTTTGGCATGTTCTATTAATTGTAGGGACCTGATGGTATTGTCCCTGGCTTCTCTACCTGGCACAAATCCCACTTGGTCTGTGTGGATCAGTGATGGAAGGATTAGGCTGACACGGGATGCTAACATTTTAGCAAAATTTTAGAAGTGAGATTGGCCTAAAGTTGGTGAGTGAATCTAGTGGCTTATCAGGCTTTAGTAGGACTGAAATGTGAGTTTCTTTTGTCAGTGTTGGGAATTGTGCATCCCTGTCTACGGTCTGGAACAGCGACTAAAGGTGTGGGGTCAGTATGTCGCTAAAGGTCTTTTAATATTTATTGTTGAGACCATCTAGACAAGGGCTGTGTGTTCCTAGAGAGGTTATATATGTGTTCGTATAAGTCTCTGAAGACTCCAGCTATCTTTAGGCTCTCATGTATTAGGTTGCCACTGTTATCTTTTATATTGTATATGTGACTCGTTGCTGTTTTTTTCCGCAGTGCTTTGGCTAATAGTGGGCCCGCTCTATTGCCTCCTTGGAAGTACACTTTTTTCAGAAAAAGTGCCTTTTTTTGGGCTGCTCTCTGTAGATGGTTGTTTAGGGCGACTCTGGATTCTGGGAGTTTTGTTAGGGAGAATGTGTCATTAGGTTTCTGTTTGTGTGTAGATTCTGCTTGTTTGAGTTCTGTTGTTAGCCTATTATATTCTGAATTTTGAGCTTTTCTGTTTCTTATACTGTGTTTTATGAGGCTGCCCTTACTTACTGCTTTTTGTGCCTCCTAGAGTGTACCTGTGAGTTAATGTTATGCTGGAAGTATTCCTCGATAGTTTGCTTAATGTCCTTAAGTATGTGCTACAGTCATCTAACCTCCAAAACGCTTTTCTTTGAGGTTTATTTGGCCAGTAAAATTTGAGGCAGACCGTCACATGGTCAGACCAAGCCATGGGAATGATCTCTGTATGGGCGGCTAGAGATATATAATTATGGTCTAATAGGAAGTAGTCTATTCGCGAGAATGATTCTTGGGTATGTGAATAGAATGTGTAGTCTCTGGCATGAAGATGCTGCAGCTTCCAAATATCTACTGTTGTGTTGGTCCTAAAACTGTCTGCGACTCTGTTACTAATATTGAAGTTTCGTGATTTTTTTGGTGGTGGAACTGTCTATTATCGTATCTAGGGTCACGTTTAGATCTCCTCCAATTATCAGTATTCCACTTCTCGTCTCAAGGATTTTATTATTGGCCTTTTTAATAAATCTTGCTTGCTTATTATTAGGGGTATAGATGCACACCAATGTGACTGGTGTGTTTAACAACATCCCATTAAATATGAGGATTTGCCCCTCAGGGTCTTCATGTTTATTTGTTAGAAAGACGTGGACATTTTTATGAAATAATATTCCCACACCTGAGACTTTCTTCATGGGATGGGAGTTAAACAAATCTACTGGGCAGACTTGGGAAGACAATTTGATGGGTTTTATTTTTGTGAAATGGGTTTCTTGGACAAAAACCATATCCCCCTTCAGTTTACGAAAGTGATTCAGGGCTATGGACCTTTTGGTTGGTGAGATGAGGCCTCTATAATTTTGCGATACAAATCTTATTTGACTTACAGCCATCCTATGTAGGAGGTAGGCAGGTTATGCTTTATGTAGGGGAATATTGTGGTATGCAGTTTCCTGGGGAAAGGGTGTATTATCCCACCAGCCCTGTAAGACATAAGACACTCACCTTTGCACAATATTGCGATAAACCTCTTACCTGTTGAGTGCAGCCTATCTGTAAAGACATTTGAGGCATATAAAAAGTAAGAACACTTCTGACATAGTTGATACTGACTACTTGGAACAGTAGAAGCTTGTAAACAGGTTAACATGGACATAAGACAATACGTAAAACTAACACAAAGAACATTTTGTTGTAGCCAGACGTCATTGTGCCTTGGCTAATGGGGGGGGTAGTTAGTAACTGGTGTACTGACTAATCTCAACAAAGGAGGATAGGTAATGAAGAACTGTAAGTATGCATGGTATTGTGGTTTCTTCATACTCTTAAATCAGGGTTTTTATCAAGGGTAATTTCAGGGGATTAAGATCATAAAAATGAGTGGTTTCGTTGGGTCTCATCAAGATTAAGCTTACAAATTTATAATAGGGTGTTTTTTTTCCTTATTATAGAATGGATAGTGGACCCTCTCTCTCGGGAGTTTCAAAACTTCCTTGCTAGTCTAGAGTTCAGGTTACTTCAGGTTCTCTTGTACTGGATGAGGTGGGAGTAGGATGGTTTCTTTGTCTTTTTCTGTTTATTTGTTGCCAATGCAAACGTTGAGGCAGGTGAGATTCAGTTGGTTTGTCTCCTCTCGATGAGTCTGGATTGTGCAGGCGTGGAAGGATGGAAAGTAGAATCTCTAGTTTTATGCAGAACTCCTCTAGCTCTTCAATGGACTTGTATGTGGCAATCTTGTTGTCTTTGTTTACTTTTATACAGAAAGGAAATCCCCAGTGATACGGTATCTTTTGGTCTCATAGAAATTGTGCTTCTTTTATGTTGGTTAGGTCATCGGGCACAGGTCGGCATAGACTTGCAGTGGTTTCACTCAAAAAGGATTGGTGAAGCTTTCCTTGCTCCCTGTGCCACCAATTCTTTACCTTGGTATTTGTGAAACTTGAGGATTATGTCTTGTGAGGGTTCATATTCTCTTGGCTTAGGCCTAAGAGCTCTATCTGCTCTATCCAGTTGGTATGTAGGAGAGGTAGTATCTTTCATAAGGTAGTATCTTTCATAAGGTGCTGGAAGAGACTCAGGTACTGAGGGATGAGGACCGCTGTGACAGTCTCAGGTATTCCCCTAATTCTTAGATTTGGAGGCCCATTTATTAAGCTCCGAATGGAGCTTGAGGGCCCATGTTTCTGGTGAGTCTTCAGACTCACCATAAATGCAAGTTATGGAGCAGCGGCCTTTATAACCTGTCCGCCTGCTCTGAAGAGGCGGACAGAGATCATCACAATTCACAATTGACACCCCCTGCTGGCGGCCGATTGACCGCGAGTCTGCAGGGGGTGAAGTTGCACCAGCAGCTCACAAGAGCTGCTGGTGGAATGCTGACTACAGAGAGCGTATTGCTCTCGCATTCAGTGATGTCTGTCGGACCTGATCCGCACTGTCGGATCAGGTCCGACAGACCTTTTGATATATAGGCCTCTTTGTCCTTTTCCTCTATTGTCCTCAAGCTGACTTTTAAGTTGTTGTATCTGCATGTCTTGGATTGATAGGCATCTGGAGTGCCCTTCTATTGTGCTAGTGGTATCATTAACCTGCTCCTCTATGTATTCTATTCTCTCCCCAAGGTCAGCTATATCTTCTTTTACCTCTGCTAGGCCGTCCCTAAGGATTTTACCAACCTACTGCAATAAGGTGTTGAAATCTTCTTTGATGGGCAGGGTGTCTATGTCGGCTTTAGTTAAAGGGGTACACTTTTCTGTAGTGATCTCGGTAGTGTTTGGAGCATTTTGGTTCCCTATAAAGAGTCCATGATCCAGACTCCCTATAATACTATGTAATATATTATGAAGTTAAGCAATTACATGTGCGAAAGGTACTATGTAAATAGGGGCGGGTTTAACGGTTAACATAAAGTTATTAATAGCAAAGGCACTATGCATTGTCATATCTGATGAAGCCCCAGGTCTAGCCCTTTGTGGGAGGGGTCTGATGATGTAGTTGCTACGTCCAACACAGCTGTGAGCTGCTCCTTTGCAGAAGCGAGGCAGGGGTTTAAAATGATTGCAAGTGAAGACGCCACCTGACCTATTATCGGAGTCCGGTATGCAGGAGGAGTCGTTTTGGAAACCACCTAAACAAGTGGATGATACAAACAGAGGTCAGTGTATGGTTTTCCATAGTCTTGCATCCCCTAGCCTTAGTTTGTTGAACTGTCTGCACGGATCCTGACAGCTGGGAGCTGTATGTTATTGGGACCGTTATATCTTTGGCGATATTTGTTTTGGAGTCCGGATATCTGCAGGATTTTTACCCTTGTTCTCCAGTAGTTCTCTAGGATACTGGTAGGCATCTTAGGATGCTTGAGTGCCCGGGTTTTCCTTATGTCACGGCCTTTTATGAACTCTGCACTAACTGCTACCAATTATGACTGCCATATTTTAAGCTCCTAGAAATAGAGCTATTCCTGCAACTAGGCCGGCCGGCTTTATTACTTGCAAGCTTGCAGGGGTTTAACATACAAGGAAAAAAATGAGGACTCACAGGAACTGATAACCAACATGGTTTATTCAAGCAGCTAAGGTGAAGCACTATTCAGTGTACAAGAAAGGTGCAAGGGAATTGACACGTTTCGCGCATGCTCAGATGCGCTTCATCAGAGATCTCGCTCCAGATTAACACCGAGGACAGAGAGGTACATGACTGTTATACTTTACCTTACTGAATGGAGTTAACGCATCTATCACCTTACAACAGTGTTGTGACTTTGATTATCATGTTTCACTAATACTGCACCACGATTTGTGCAGCGTCTACTTTCATACTACACTGCTGGGTTATACACTCATTTGATTTGACTTACTTTTTCCCTTTTCTTGACGGGTTTGACATAGTCAGGTTTACTGGTTGTAGCTCTCATGTCTGTGCCGGATGTTTCATTTATGTGATTTTTTTTAAGTAGTTTTTATTGGATTTTATCTGTTGTGTGACAGTAAATTAACAACATACATTACTTTAACACATAAACGAATAAACAAATTAACAAATAACAAAGCAAATGTCAGATTTCATTATCATTTTAAGGATATAGGCCATCCCAGCCTAGAACTGTGTGTGTTATTGTAGAATCTCTTGTTCAAGTCCATCAACAGTTACTCACAAAATACAGGCTTTATAGATAGCTCTTACCATATAAAGAGTTTACATAACCCTGGGGTGTTACTCCAAGTCAGATAATGCTTAGCAAGTGTCATGTACCCGGGCTGGTGGGAGGGTAGAGGCCCGGGGCTTTCAAGTATAGAGACTTTGAATCTCTTGTTCAAGTCCATCAACAGTTACTCACAAAATACAGGCTTTATAGATAGCTCTTACCATATAAAGAGTTTACATAACCCTGGGGTGTTACTCCAAGTCAGATAATGCTTAGCAAGTGTCATGTACCCAGGCTGGTGGGAGGGTAGAGGCCCCGGCTTTCAAGTATTGAGACTTAGTCAAATCCCAGTAAAGTTTGATGTCTAAAAAAGTGCTCAACCTCTGGGACTTGAAATAGCCACAGTCCTCTAAGATTAAAGTGTCCTCTATTTGGTTAAGCCATTCTTTTGTTGTGGAGGCTGAGGGGTTTTTCCATTTTCTGGCTATCAAGAATCTAGCAGAGTTTAAGGCAAATTGGATTACTCTTTGGCGGAGGTGGCACATGTTTCAGGGAAGTAGGTTTAGAAGGACTATACAGTACTTGGAGTTAAGACAAATGTTGGGCCCAGTAGGTATTTTAGGAAAGAATTTATGGATAGCCAAAAAGGGCTGATGGTGGGGCAGTTCCACCACATGTGAAGCAATGTCCCCTTATGGTTACAGCCTCTCCAACATAAGTCCGACAATGCGGGGTATATACTCTTTAAGCGAGAAGGTGTCAAATACCACCTTGATAGTACTTTATAATTAAGTTCAAGTATTTTTGTGAATGATGAGGATTTTTTAGTTAATAGGTATATTCAACTCCACTCCTCCCCCATGTCAGTATTAAGTTCATGCTGCCATTTGTGTGTAAACGCCGGCTGTTCTGAGTAATATTCTGCTATTAGAATGGATTTCACTATTGAAAGTGTGTGTCTGAGCGTGCCCTGAGTTGGGCAAAGTGTTTCAAAGTGAGTTAGAGGTCTCATACAGCCTGGTATGTATTTAGATGTATCTATTAGGTGTATTGTTTGTATTTGAGCCAATACGTGAAGGCCCCATTCAGAAGATCAGCTAATTCATGTCTCCCTTTTAATTTTGTTACTTTTAGCAGTTTGCATATAGGCTCTGCAGTTTCACGGTGCGCTTGAAGAACCTCGCCATATTCCATTCCACCCACGAATTCTGTGTTGGGGGATATTGGCGTTAATGGTGATTTGGGGGTAGAAATGTGTGATTGGGAACGCAGGATTCAATCTCACACTGTAAATCCCAGTGTATATATGTTATAGGTGTTTGCTGCCTTGGGTCTATGTGACTTTGGGATCCAACATAGCGCTCCGATTTGTGGGAGTCTATTGTTATCTAAGCTTTTGTTAGTGTATTCCTGTGCCAGTCTAGTATTCTCTGAAGATTAATTGCTTTGTAATATGTGTCTAGGCAAGGGAGGCCCAACCCCCCATTTCTGTGAGGCCTATATAACATATTCTGATTGACTCTTGGTTTGATTGATCCCCATACGTACTCATTAAATAAACTTTGCCACTTTCTCAGAAAATTGGTGGGAATGGTGATAGGGACTGCTTGCATTGCGTATAGTAATTTAGGGAGTGTCGTTATTTT
This sequence comes from Bombina bombina, assembly GCF_027579735.1. Classification (NCBI taxonomy): domain Eukaryota; kingdom Metazoa; phylum Chordata; class Amphibia; order Anura; family Bombinatoridae; genus Bombina; species Bombina bombina. The sequence continues at coordinate 1,091,450,659 of NC_069503.1, forward strand.
TAGGGTTTGAATTCTACCCCACCAAGAGTTGGGTTTCACTGATGATGCATTCAGGTCTGTTTGGGTTGTATTATATAGGGTTTAGAAGTTTAGATAAAAAGAAGTATTTTAATGGGAGTTAACTTAATACCTAAATATTTTAGTGCTGTAGTCTGAAGTTGATATGGGCAGTTTTCCATAAGGGCGTCCAGTTCTTTCCTAGGGAGGTTAATATTCATTACTTCAGATTTGAGATGGTTTATCAAGAAATATGAGAGCTTTCCGAACACTCTAAACTCCTCGGTAACAGCCAGTAAGGAAGTATGTGGGGGCAAGAGGGATAGCAAGACATCATCCGCTTATAACGAGACTTTATAATTGTTTTGCCCCAGGGCTATTCCTTTTCTGAGCCCATTTTGTCTTTTACGTGCCGCCAAAGTCTCTATGCTAAGGTCGAATAACAAAGGAGAGAGGGGACACCCCTGTTGTGTACCATTTCCTATCTGAAAAGCGTTTGACAGTACGCCATTCAATTTGATCTTGACTGTTGGGTTGTGGTAAAGTGTTTTAATTCTTTTTTTCATTGTGTTGCCAAAGCCAAATTTTTGTAGGGTGGTGAATAAAAATGACAAATTGAGGTGGTCGAAGGCTTTTTCTGCATCTGTCTCTAATAGTATGGTATTAATTTTGTTATTTTGGCATGTTCTATTAATTGTAGGGACCTGATGGTATTGTCCCTGGCTTCTCTACCTGGCACAAATCCCACTTGGTCTGTGTGGATCAGTGATGGAAGGATTAGGCTGACACGGGATGCTAACATTTTAGCAAAATTTTAGAAGTGAGATTGGCCTAAAGTTGGTGAGTGAATCTAGTGGCTTATCAGGCTTTAGTAGGACTGAAATGTGGGTTTCTTTTGTCAGTGTTGGGAATTGTGCATCCCTGTCTACGGTCTGGAACAGCGACTAAAGGTGTGGGGTCAGTATGTCGCTAAAGGTCTTTTAATATTTATTGTTGAGACCATCTAGACAAGGGCTGTGTGTTCCTAGAGAGGTTATATATGTGTTCGTATAAGTCTCTGAAGACTCCAGCTATCTTTAGGCTCTCATGTATTAGGTTGCCACTGTTATCTTTTATATTGTATATGTGACTCGTTGCTGTTTTTTTCCGCAGTGCTTTGGCTAATAGTGGGCCCGCTCTATTGCCTCCTTGGAAGTACACTTTTTTCAGAAAAAGTGCCTTTTTTTGGGCTGCTCTCTGTAGATGGTTGTTTAGGGCGACTCTGGATTCTGGGAGTTTTGTTAGGGAGAATGTGTCATTAGGTTTCTGTTTGTGTGTAGATTCTGCTTGTTTGAGTTCTGTTGTTAGCCTATTATATTCTGAATTTTGAGCTTTTCTGTTTCTTATACTGTGTTTTATGAGGCTGCCCTTACTTACTGCTTTTTGTGCCTCCTAGAGTGTACCTGTGAGTTAATGTTATGCTGGAAGTATTCCTCGATAGTTTGCTTAATTTTCTTAAGTATGTGCTACAGTCATCTAACCTCCAAAACGCTTTTCTTTGAGGTTTATTTGGCCAGTCAAATTTGAGGCAGACCGTCACATGGTCAGACCAAGCCATGGGAATGATCTCTGTATGGGCGGCTAGAGATATATAATTATGGTCTAATAGGAAGTAGTCTATTCGCGAGAATGATTCTTGGGTATGTGAATAGAATGTGTAGTCTCTGGCATGAAGATGCTGCAGCTTCCAAATATCTACTGTTGTGTTGGTCCTAAAACTGTCTGCGACTCTGTTACTAATATTGAAGTTTCGTGATTTTTTTGGTGGTGGAACTGTCTATTATCGTATCTAGGGTCACGTTTAGATCTCCTCCAATTATCAGTATTCCACTTCTCGTCTCAAGGATTTTATTATTGGCCTTTTTAATAAATCTTGCTTGCTTATTATTAGGGGTATAGATGCACACCAATGTGACTGGTGTGTTGAACAACATCCCATTAAATATGAGGATTTGCCCCTCAGGGTCTTCATGTTTATTTGTTAGAAAGACGTGGACATTTTTATGAAATAATATTCCCACACCTGAGACTTTCTTCATGGGATGGGAGTTAAACAAATCTACTGGGCAGACTTGGGTAGACAATTTGATGGGTTTTATTTTTGTGAAATGGGTTTCTTGGACAAAAACCATATCCCCCTTCAGTTTACGAAAGTGATTCAGGGCTATGGACCTTTTGGTTGGTGAGATGAGGCCTCTATAATTTTGCGATACAAATCTTATTTGACTTACAGCCATCCTATGTAGGAGGTAGGCAGGTTATGCTTTATGTAGGGGAATATTGTGGTATGCAGTTTCCTGGGGAAAGGGTGTATTATCCCACCAGCCCTGTAAGACATAAGACACTCACCTTTGCACAATATTGCGATAAACCTCTTACCTGTTGAGTGCAGCCTATCTGTAAAGACATTTGAGGCATATAAAAAGTAAGAACACTTCTGACATAGTTGATACTGACTACTTGGAACAGTAGAAGCTTGTAAACAGGTTAACATGGACATAAGACAATACGTAAAACTAACACAAAGAACATTTTGTTGTAGCCAGACGTCATTGTGCCTTGGCTAATGGGGGGGGTAGTTAGTAACTGGTGTACTGACTAATCTCAACAAAGGAGGATAGGTAATGAAGAACTGTAAGTATGCATGGTATTGTGGTTTCTTCATACTCTTAAATCAGGGTTTTTATCAAGGGTAATTTCAGGGGATTAAGATCATAAAAATGAGTGGTTTCGTTGGGTCTCATCAAGATTAAGCTTACAAATTTATAATAGGGTGTTTTTTTTCCTTATTATAGAATGGATAGTGGACCCTCTCTCTCGGGAGTTTCAAAACTTCCTTGCTAGTCTAGAGTTCAGGTTACTTCAGGTTCTCTTGTACTGGATGAGGTGGGAGTAGGATGGTTTCTTTGTCTTTTTCTGTTTATTTGTTGCCAATGCAAACGTTGAGGCAGGTGAGATTCAGTTGGTTTGTCTCCTCTCGATGAGTCTGGATTGTGCAGGCGTGGAAGGATGGAAAGTAGAATCTCTAGTTTTATGCAGAACTCCTCTAGCTCTTCAATGGACTTGTATGTGGCAATCTTGTTGTCTTTGTTTACTTTTATACAGAAAGGAAATCCCCAGTGATACGGTATCTTTTGGTCTCATAGAAATTGTGCTTCTTTTATGTTGGTTAGGTCATCGGGCACAGGTCGGCATAGACTTGCAGTGGTTTCACTCAAAAAGGATTGGTGAAGCTTTCCTTGCTCCCTGTGCCACCAATTCTTTACCTTGGTATTTGTGAAACTTGAGGATTATGTCTTGTGAGGGTTCATATTCTCTTGGCTTAGGCCTAAGAGCTCTATCTGCTCTATCCAGTTGGTATGTAGGAGAGGTAGTATCTTTCATAAGGTAGTATCTTTCATAAGGTGCTGGAAGAGACTCAGGTACTGAGGGATGAGGACCGCTGTGACAGTCTCAGGTATTCCCCTAATTCTTAGATTTGGAGGCCCATTTATTAAGCTCCGAATGGAGCTTGAGGGCCCATGTTTCTGGTGAGTCTTCAGACTCACCATAAATGCAAGTTATGGGGCAGCGGCCTTTATAACCTGTCCGCCTGCTCTGAAGAGGCGGACAGAGATCATCACAATTCACAATTGACACCCCCTGCTGGCGGCCGATTGACCGCGAATCTGCAGGGGGTGAAGTTGCACCAGCAGCTCACAAGAGCTGCTGGTGGAATGCTGACTACAGAGAGCGTATTGCTCTCGCATTCAGTGATGTCTGTCGGACCTGATCCGCACTGTCGGATCAGGTCCGACAGACCTTTTGATATATAGGCCTCTTTGTCCTTTTCCTCTATTGTCCTCAAGCTGACTTTTAAGTTGTTGTATCTGCATGTCTTGGATTGATAGGCATCTGGAGTGCCCTTCTATTGTGCTAGTGGTATCATTAACCTGCTCCTCTATGTATTCTATTCTCTCCCCAAGGTCAGCTATATCTTCTTTTACCTCTGCTAGGCCGTCCCTAAGGATTTTACCAACCTACTGCAATAAGGTGTTGAAATCTTCTTTGATGGGCAGGGTGTCTATGTCGGCTTTAGTTAAAGGGGTACACTTTTCTGTAGTGATCTCGGTAGTGTTTGGAGCATTTTGGATCTCATCTTGTTCAATCTCTAGTTCAGAGTTTTGCGAAGTGCTTAGGGCTCTGAAATATGTGTTCAATTTGGTTGCTGCTGTGGCGTTTGTTTTTGTTGCCCTGTCCATTTTAGGTGGTCTCCTTGCCGCCATCTTGCGTGTATGCGTGCCTCTAGCACCTGCAGTGTAATAAAAAGAAAGATAAAGGAGCAAGGGAGCGAAGAATTAATGCAGCTTCTCTGGGTTTAATGTCCCTTTAATTATATGGAGTTTTGCAGTATGTGTCTCTTTGCTGTTAAAGAAGGATTTTACTCAATATCTGGATAATGCCTCTTTGTGCTGTCCAATATGGCGTATTGTGTATATATTTATTATAGGGCCTACGCACTTATTCAGGAATGTTTTCTTTTTTCCCGGAGTGTAATCTGGTATATAATAAACCCTTTCTTTTGTGCTTTATGAGTGTTTTTATTATCTAGGAGGGATGCGGAGCCCCTTTATCCCTTGGACTATAAAAGGGTATCTGAACTGTAGGTTTATGTTCCATGGCCCTGTTCTATCTTTTTTTATTTATTTATATATATGCACCCCTCACATTTTTGTAAATATTTTATTATATCTTTTCATGTGACAACACTGAAGAAATGACACTTTGCTGCAATGTAAAGTAGTAAGTGTACAGCCTGTATAAAATGGCTAAAATGGCTAACTGGGCCCAATTTGGACATTTCCACGGCTTAGACATCAATGGCTGTGTGTTGAGTTATTTTGAGGGGACAGCAAATTTACACTGTTATACAGGCTGCACACTCACTACTTTACATTGTAGCAAAGTGTCATTTCTGCAGTGTTGTCACATGAAAAGATATAATAAAATATTTACAAAAATCTGAGGAGTGTACTCACTTTTGTAAGATACTGTGTATATATATATATATATATATATATATAAAGAGACAAAGTGCACTCCTAACTTGCAGAATTAGGCCTTGGGTGCAGCAAAAAGGATATCAAATATGAGCAGAAGGAAGCGCACTCCAAAGGGCTTGTACATAAATATTCACCTTTATTGTGAACGTTTTCGAGCCTTTGCAGCTCGTCCTCGTTCATACCTTGCCTGTCTGAGGACGAGCTGCATAGGCTCGAAAACGTTCACAATAAAGGTGAATATTTATGTACAAGCCCTTTGGAGTGCGCTTCCTTCTGCTCATATATATATATATTAAAATAATATCAATCAACCCCACAAAGGAAGAAAGAACGCTTTACTATCCGGTCTCTTCAAAAAAGTTTTAATCAATCCGTTTCATATCATCAATAACACATTGAATGTGGGAATGTGTTATTGATGTTATGAAACGGATTGATCGGATTGATTAAAACTTTTTTTGAAGAGACCGGAGAGTGAATCGTTCTTTCTTCCTTCATTGTGGGATTGATATCATTGTATGTTTTCCACGCAGCACCCCGGCGGATGTCTAAGGTAACAGTGAGTGCACTTGTGTGGATACTTGTGTATATATATATATATATATATATATATATATATATATATACTGTATATAAGAGAGAGAGAGAGAGAGAGTAGTGAAGTTTTTGCACTCTCACCGGTATGCATCAACTACCAGAGTGCTATAAAGTCAATGCAGAAGTTTGTAATAAGCACTCACTGGACTGCAGTCAGCGTGAAAAATAATCTTTCTTTATTTCTTTAGTGACGTTTCGGGATATAACCTATCCCTTCTTCAGACCTTATATATTATTTTATGTTTTTTCAATCATGCAAAGGTTGGTTGATTATACTAGTTGATTATACTACTACTTGATAATACTAGTTTAAATAGTTAAAAATATGTTGTACTGTGTGTGCATTTGTATATGACTGTGTGATGTTATTGTGTGTGTGTGCGCGTGTGTGTTTGTATTTGTGTATTTTTGTGTGTGTTCGTTTGTTTATGTGTTGGTGTGTGTACATGTCTATGTAGCAGTGTGATACACTGAATACTTTTGTAAATGTGACATTACTGACCAAAAGAAGAGTTGGCAGTGTTTCACATACTGTAGCTGCAAACCATATTTACATATTTAAAATATTTCTATAATAAGCAATACAGATTGCATACAAAATGTAGTAAAAAAAAAGTAAGTTAAAATGTAGATTGGAATGATTATTTATGCTACAGAGTTACTAAGAATGGTTCAATTTTGTTTTATTATGTGGAAGCAATTAGTTTATATGCCTATTTAAGTGGAATGGAATAGTAACTATAGACAGCTAGTCGTTTGATGTGATAAAATCACATAATTAAGCAGTAGGTAATAAGAGATAAAATATAATATTCCAGTTCATATACTGTAGAATCAGTGATGTATCTAATTAAAGCACAATGGGAAAATTCTGCTTTGCAAGCAATTTAATGCTGAATGTTTTGCAGAATATTCCAGTTCAACAATCATAATCTTAATGTGTTGCTAATTTTGCTTAAGTATAGTTACTACTATTGTAGAAAATTGTAAGAAGTGTGAATAAAAAAAGCTTCTATTGTGCATATTGCATATTGTTTGCATGTGCCTTAAATTATTTTAATAAAACCTTTGCTTTTTACCTATTAACATGTTAAAGGTAATAAACATTATGAGGCACAAACATTATAAATTATACAAATACAAAAAATATAAATACATGAAAAAATATTCATCATTAAAGAAATAATGCAATGGTGTTTTTTATATAGAGCTTTTTCAAGCAGCTATTAAGGGACAAATACAGCAGGGGTGGGCAAGAAGTAGATTGCGGTCTACCAGTGGACCGCAAGTGAATTTTGAGGTGACCTTCTGTAAGATTTCAAAAGTATGCATAATAAGAGAAAGATTTCTCACACATCTATGGCTGCGAGGCTCTTCACTCAGAATCTAGAATTCTAGATAGAATCTGGATTCTAAGTAAAGAGCCTCGCAACCGTAGATGTGTGAGAAATCTTTCTCTTATGCAGACTTTTGAAGTCTATGACGGCGGTATGGGCACTGTACTTCAGACTTCAGCATGCTGGACGCGGCTGTAGCTGAACTCACTACCCCAGCTTTTTCTACAGGACCTGCCTAATCAACCTGACATGGCGTATCCAGCCAATAAAATTACTTTGTAGAATGAGTCTCGAGGCATCTTGATTGTGAGACTACTTATCATACACAGGCACGGTACACAGATAAGGTTGCTTGAAGGTCCCAATGTGACGTAAAGAGAGAGCTCTCAAAGTAAGTAAAGACAGAGCGCGGCTGTATTTTTTAAAGAGCGCGGCTGATTTTTAAAGCTGTATTATTTGTGTGAAAAATAAAATTTTCAGCCAGCAGGTCCTATTTGTGTGTGACAAAAATAACATTTTTAGCTAGTAGTTCCTATTTGTAGCAAAAATACAATTTTCAACCAGCAGGTCCTATTTATAGCAAAAATACTATTCTTTGTGTTTTTTCAATAAATACATTATTGTTATTGGTATTTTCAAGACTGGTGTTTTGTTTTGTTTTTTCGTTAAGTGACCACATCACTTGGAATAAAATTAGAGGTAGCCCTTGCCTTACAAAAGTCTGCCCACCCCCGCCTTACAGAATACGTTTAATAATCTCAGAAGTGTTATCGACTACATTCTGGTCTGGGTGCTGATTGGTGAAAATACCAGGATAATGAAAAGAACATATGTTCCATGAAATATGTACTGAACAAACCTACCAATTAGCACCCAGAGAAACTCAGAGTTCAACACATGGTGCATGTATGTGATGCCCATCTCTTTCTTTGATTTATTTTTTTGTTATGCAATTCAAAACACATTGCATTACAACGTGTGTGTGACAAAAACAGCATAACAAAAATGACTATCTCGCTTTCTTTTTTTATAAGTATTTTAGATAAAAGTAGACTACACTTTAAACTGGATTCAATACACTTCCCAAGTCACCGAAAAAACTCACAACTCTGACTCCTCGTCATCAAACATTCACAGAACTCTGGGTTTGCACCCAGTGACTCAGGTCATAAACCAGCCAATTCTGGATCCAAAAGGGAAAAATCACATATTAATATCAGACACAACATACAGAATAAATCTAAAAATGTGAAAGAGAAGAAGGCTCCACAATGGTGCAAAATTAATGAGGTACACTGTACAGACACCCTGGATACAAAATACTCACAAATTATCAAGCACTAATGAAGTGCAATATGCGCCTGCTGAAGTTTTAATAGCCGTTCAGATGGCTATTGTCTGGGTGATCCAATCTTAAACGCTGTGGCCTGTCTCCAGCTGCTCACAAATATCGGAGAAATCTCAGAGTAGTGACAAATTCTTCCCAATGTTCAGTGATCAACGCTGAACACTTGTGAGATAGAAAAAAAGTGCCACAGTAGTGCAAGATCAATGCAAAAAATTACACATGCATACAGAATGCATATACTCACAAAGTGACAAGCAGTTGAGCAGTGCCACAAACATCTGCTGAACCTTTAGGAGCCATTCATAAAGCTCCCCCTCTGGCAGTTTTCTCGCAATAGAAAAAACGATAGATGGAATAAAATAAAATAAAGCCATGCTACAAAGTCTTCAAAATATAAAATGACAAATAAAAACAATGATATGTATAACACAACGTGTTTCTCTGTCTTATACGACCATTTCATCAGGTGTATATACAGCAATAAAAAGCCGTTATCTAGAAATTAAGGGAGGCATTGTCTAATTTATCGGCATCAATTGGTCAACAACTGCCCAATCAAATGGAGCCTATTCAATAGTACATCATTGCTGTCATTGTGGGAACTCCTTACGCATACGCACTCTGATTTAATAGACGCCGAAATACGGTTTAAATAGCCGTGCTTTTTATTGTTGTATATACACCTGATGAAATGGTCGTATAAAACAGAGAAACGCGTTGTGTTATACATATCATTGTTTTTATTAAAGTCTTAGCCGGCCACTGAAAAATAATTGTTATTAATAATTGTTGTTATATATTTTACAAATATTGTTTTAATTAGATGAGGGTTACGCCATACTATAATATATGTAATACGGATAGTACACTAGGCAGCCACCGAGAATTGATTTTGAAATCAATAAATATTATTAATTGTGCAGTTTAACTAATCTTATATGCTCCTTTAGCATCTCTATTGCTCAGTAGTGATGCTGCGAACATAAAAATTTGGGTTCACGAACGGCAAACGCAAACTTCCACAAATGTTCGCGAACGGGCGAACCGGGTGAACCGCCATAGACTTCAATAGGCAGGGGAATTTTAAAACCAACAGGGACTCTTTCTGGCCACAATAGTGATGGAAAAGTTGTTTCAAGGGGACTAACACCTGGACTGTGGCATGCCAGAGGGGGATCCATGGCAAAACTCCGATGGAAAATGACATAGTTGATGCAGAGTCTGGTTTTAATCCATAAAGGGCATAAATCACCTAACATTCCTAAATTGTTTTGAATAACATGCTTTAAAACATCAGGTATGATGTTGTATTGATCAGGTAGTGTAAGGGTTATGCCCGTTTCACAGTGACAGACCACACTCCCTGTTTAACGCAGCGCAAAGAACCGCAAACAGTCCATTTGCACGACTGCAAACTCCCCATTTGCACAAGGCTGGATACCAAGCTAGCCATGTCCCGTTCCTTGTCCTCACTGATGTCATTGAAGGTCTCTTCCTCCACCCAGCCACGTACAACACCAAGGGTCCCCGAAAGGTGACAACAAGCCCCCTGGGACACCTGCTGTATTTGGTCTTCCACCTCCTCAAAGCTACCTTCCTCCTTCCTCCTCTGACTCGGTCTTCCAACTCCTCTGCAGAGCCACGCATTCCATGCTTGGCAGCCGTCAACAGGTTTACCCAATGCGCAGTGTAGGTGATATACCTGCCCTGACCATGCTTTGCAGACCAGGTATCAGTGATCAGATGGACCCTTGTCCAAAACTGTGTGCCAGACATGCCATTACTTCCTTTTGCACAATCGAGTACAGGTTGGGGATTGCCTTTTGTGCAAAGAAATTTTGCCCGGGTACCTTCCACTGCAGTGTCCCAATAGCTAAAAATTTTTGGAACGCCTCAGACTCCATCAGCTTGTATGGTAAAAGCTGGCGGGCTAAGAGTTCAAACAAGCCAGCTGTCAGATGCTGGGCAAAGGGGTGACTTTGTGACATTGGCTTCTTACGCTCAAACATGTCCTTGACAGAGACCTGACTGTGGGCAGATGAGCAGGAACTGCTCAAGGCGAGAGACTGAGTGGCGGATGGTTGAGAGGGGGCAAGGAGGACAGCAGTGGTTGACGTGGCTGAAGATGCTGGACCAGGAGGAGGATGGCGGCTTTGAGTTTGTGTGCTGCTTGTACTCATGTGTTGATCCCATAGGCGTTTGTGATGTGCGATCATGTGCCTTCGTAAAGCAGTTGTACCTAGGTGGGTGTTGGACTTTCCATGACTCAGTTTCTTTTGGCACAGGTTGCAAATGGCATCGCTGTTGTCAGAGGCAGACACAAAACAAAATGCCACACTGCTAAGCTCTGCAATGACGGCATTCTGGTGGTGGCAACAGCATGTGTTGATTGGCGTGCTGTCTGGCTGACCCCGGGTGCTGATGCATGCTGTCCTTGCGATGACCTCCCCCTGCTTCCAACTCGTCTCCTACTTCTCTCTGTCTCCCCATCTGAACTTTCCCCCTCTTCTTCTTCTCTTCTAGCGGGCACCCATGTGACATTCACGGATGCATCGTCATCATCAACCGCTTCACTTGTATCTGACAACTCAGCAAATGAAGCAGCAGCGGGTACAACATCATCATCATCACACCGTACGTCCATGTGTGTAATACTGCCTGACTGAGACATATCCCTGTTATCAACATCCTCTGGCAATAATGGTTGCGCATCACTAATTTCTTCCAACTGATGTGTAAATAACTCCTCTGACAGATCAAGTGAAGCGGCTGTGGTGCTAGTGTTGGTGGTGGTGGCAGGCGGGCGAGTGGTAACTTGAGAGGTGCCCGAAGCTAAGCTGGAGGAGGATGGTGCGTCAAGGTTCTGAGCAGAAGCTCTAGAAGATTGGGTGTCCTGTGTTAGCCAGTCAACTATGTCCTTTTCGAGTTCAGGGTACGTGGCCTCTGAACACTGGGCATTATTCTAGGGCCAAAGGGAATCACAGCACCACAACCACGACGGCCCCTGCGGGGTGGCCTGCCTCTGCCTGTCATTTTTTTTCCGATTAATGGTAATATGCATGCAAGCTACTGTGACAACAGATATGAGTGGCATTGTGCACTGGCAGAAGTTGGCAGAGTAGACACTGTAGGCCTGACCCACGCTTGCAGACAACTAACTGCTATTCAATCTAATACAGTCAAAAAAATTTTTTTAAATGTACACTACTGTTACACCAGATATGAGTTGCACTGGTGTGACACTGTGCCCTGGCAGGCCCTGAAACGCACACGCGTGAATGAAACTGACTGCTATTATTTCACAGTCAAATTTCTAGTTTTTTTTTAAAATGTACACTACTGTTACACCAGATATGAGTTGCACTGGTGTGACACTGTGCCCTGGCAGGCCCTGAAACGCACACGTGTGAAGGAAACTGACTGCTATTATTTAACACAGTCAAAAAAGTGTTGTTTTTTTTAAATCTACACTACTGTTACACCAGATATGAGTTGCACTGGGGTGACACTGTGCCCTGGCAGGAACTGAAATGCACACGTGTGAAGGAAACTGACTGCTATTATTTAACACAGTCAAAAAAGTGTTGTTTTTTTTAAATCTACACTGCTGTTACACCAGATATGAGTTGCACTGGGGTGACACTGTGCCCTGGCAGGCAGGCACTGAAACGCACACGTGTGAAGGAAACTGACTGCTATTATTTAACACAGTCAAAAAAGTGTTGTTTTTTTTTAAATGTACACTACTGTTACACCAGATATGAGTGGTGGCACTGGGAAGTGGGCACAGTATACGTCGTGAGCCTGACACACACGCTGGCAGGCAGGCAACTGCAATTAGATTACACAGGAAAAAAAAAAAAGCAGACTGATGTTCTAGCCCTAAAAAGGGCTTTTTGGGGTGCTGTCCTTACAGCAGAAATCAGATGAGTCCTTCAGGACTGTAGTGGACACAGAATACACTAGCCTAGCTATCGATTTCCCTATTAATCAGCAGCAGCTACACTGTCCCTCCTCTCCCTAAGAATGCAGCTTCCAAATGAATCTAAAATGGAGGCTGTCCAGTAGGTAGGAGGGTCTGGGAAGGAGGGTCTGCTGCTGATTGGCTGGAATGTGTCTGCTGACTGTGAGGTACAGGGTCAAAGTTTACTCAATGATGACGAATAGGGGGCAGACCGAACATCGCATATGTTCGCCGCCGCGGCGAATGCGAACAAGCTATGCTCAGTACTATTTTATTGTTTAATAATGTGTTGTCATTTAGTTTCATTTAACTACCTTGTTCCCACCTGCTAAACTGTAATTATTATTATTATGTTTTTTTAAAAGTAAAAAGGTTTTTCTGTTGCAATATATACTTCTGTTAATGTGGGAGTATTACATTCTACTGCCACATGAGAGATTAATGCACAAAATTAAGGGACTGGGAATAGCTGAAAATGTTAGCTCATGGATAAATAACTGGATAAAAGATAGGGAGCAATGAGTAGTAGTAAATGGATCATACTCAGATTGGACAAAGGTAATCAGCGGCGTCCCCCAGGGATCAGTTCTGGGCCCTGTTCTTTTTAATATTTTTATAAATGACTTGGAGCAAGGATTAAATATCTCTATTTTTGCAGATGATACTAAGTTAAGTAAGGTCATAAGAGCAGGACGAACTCTCTTTACAAAGGGATTTGCTAAAATTAGAACTATGGGCAAGTGAATGGATAATGAGATTTAATACGTAAAAATGCAAGGTTCTACATTTTGGAAGTAAAAATAAGCAGGCTACGTATTTTTTAAATGGGACAAGACTTAGCCAAACACAGGAGGAAAGGGATTTGGGAGTAGTAATAGATAACAAGCTAAAGATGGGTGCACAATGCAGGGCAGCGGCTTCAAAGGCTAATAAGATACTAGCATGTATTAAAAGAGGCATTGATTCAAGGGAGGAAAGCATAATTCTGTCATTATATAAAGCCCTGGTAAGACCTCACCTTGAGTTTGGAGTGCAATTCTGGGGACCAATTGCTAAAAAAGATATTGCAGAACTAGAAAAAGTTCAGAGAAGGGCCACAAATCTAATAAGGGGATTGGAGAAATTAACCTATGAGGAGAGGCTAGCCAAACTGGGTCTGTTTTCTTTAGAAAAAAGGCGCTTGAGAGGTGACATGATTACTTTATATAAATATATTCAAGGCCCATATACAGAGATGGCAGAAGCTCTGTTTATTCCAAAAAAATTGTTTCTGACAAGAGGTCATAATTTAAGGTTGGAGGAAAGGAGATTTAATCTCCTGCAACGGAAACGTTTTTTCACTGTAAGAGCAATAAAATTGTGGAACTCATTACCAAAGGAGGTAGTGAATGCCAATACCATAGATACATTTAAAAATAGTCTGGATAAATTTCTGTATATAAACAAAATTCATGGATATGATTGCTAGTATTAAATGGGTCACATTTTAATGGGGTTATTTAAGCTTAACTGGAGCTTTTTGTAAGTATTTTAGATTTGTATAGGTTGAACTCGATGGACTTCGGTCTTTTTTCAACCTTATCTACTATGTTACTATGTTACTAACTCCTAGTTAAAAATAAAGTTTGTAGATGGCGCTAAAAGCTATGGGAATGATAGGTTAGATAATATAATTTAATATACTTTAAATTCACTTCAGACAATCACTAAGTATAAGGAATTAATAACACTTTATTCAGATTCTAAAATACAACCACCGATAAAAAGAATAATTTAAAATTTAATACTATTCAATACAATCACAACTCATTCAAGATTCACATTCATTCAAAAACTGGTTAAAACAATTCATGAATTAGTATAGAGACCCTTTAGAGCAAAAATTAATGAATTCTATGAGATGTGTAAAAGTCGGTTATAAAGTGTCTTTTCAAGTAAGTCCGTCTCCAAATAGAGTTTTGAGTTAAAAAATGGGGGACGTCTCTTCACATAGATCTCTTTTTGTAAAAGTAACTTTTTACCTTGATTTACACACAGACGATGTCCTTTATATTAATACTTAGTTCTCCAAACAATCCTTTCTTAGAGGAGATTTTTCACAGTCAATAACTTTCTTAGAGGAGATTTTTCACAGTCAATCACTCGTTGCAATTTATGTTTGATAAAAATCAGGCAAATGGTGTTTCGATCGTAAAAGATAGATACTTATAGGTATGTGCACATTTATGGCTTAGTAATTACGCTGAAAAGTTGTAGTCTTATTGCCTTGGTGTAGCACTTGTCTCCAGGTACAGAGCTCTCACCTGCGGTTCCGTCCGATATTTCAGCTTGCAACTTGTGGTTTCCCCGGGAGTTCTTGCGCTGCTAGCAAAGCACCTGACGTCACCGGTTCCGATCAGCTTGTAGACTCCTGAATAGTAAGTGGAATACTTGTGCAAGTAATGTTAATTATGTCCGTCTCTTCTCGACTGCCCCTTGCTCACTCTCTGCACTTAGTACTTCGTACGGAGAGTGGAAACTGGTCCGGGCTCAAATCTTTTCAAAGTCTCCAAATCGATCCAAAGTATTTCTACGCCTTTCACCCCTTACAAACGGGACTTTTTCAAGATACTGTGTACTGCTCACCTGTGCCTTAAATACACCTGTAACTTCCGGTAGGTGGTTAAGAATTGACTGCTTCCTCTCTCATTATGTCTCTATTTCTCTTTGAGTGGCAACCTCATGTATTGCTTTTCCTCCATGATTATTTCAGTGTGTAAATCTAAAATGCTGGTAAAGGTGGGTTTCTAGTTTTCCATTCTCTATGTTCCAAAGGTGCTCTCGCATTCTATCTCTGAGCATTCTAGTAGTTTCTCCAATGTAGATTAAATTGCATGAACATTGGATAACATAAATCACCCCCTTACATCTTACATCTGACATTATGCCACTATTCCCGAAAATAGCTATATTTTACTTTTTACCAAAAGTGCATAAGAGCCTAATCAACCCCCCAGGCAGGCCAATAGTTTCTGGGATAGGGTCCCTTACAGCGAACTTATCAGAATATGTGGACAAGTTTCTACAAAAATATGTAGTACAACCCATCTTTACCAGCATTTTAGGGAAGTACACAAAAATAATTTACAAGATTTTAAATTCTGGGGATTATGTAAAATAAAGGGAGATTGGAGAGGGGGGATTATGAAACTAAACTTTTAAGAAAAGAAGCTGAAATGATATACAATTTTAATGCGCTGTATCCACAAGGACTGAATTCTGAAATAGAGATTGCACCTTTTCTATAAAAATTCTTTTAAAATTATCTTTTTATCATCTCTTATATTATCCATTTTAAATTTTAAATTTTATATTTTAACTCCCCCAATGTATTTTTTAAATAGTCCTTTGAAGAAATAATATTTCGTCTTAATTTTTGTAATGAGATAAAAATTAATAGTTTTTTATACTTATAATTATCTTTAAGGTAATTTTATATATACTTATATATTGGTATGCCCCGAATCACCTATTGATCGGATTGGATGAATCATTATAATTACTATTCCTGTTATTGTTTGTAATTGGTATATTCTCAGTACTATTTCGAATTGATTTTTAAATATATTTTTTAAATATATTTTTTAAATATACCGTTTATAATTAATTTGGTAGAATTGTTAGTAAAGGTTTAATATGGATTATTTATATATGTGTGACAAAGAATGTGTAACTAGTGTGTGGTTTATAATGGAATTTCAAAGACCCTATACTTTGTAAGACCCTTTTTTATAGAAAAACATTGAGAGTAAAAATAGAATAAAGATTTACACACTGAAATAATCATGGAGGAAAACCAATACATGAGGTTGCCACTCAAAGAGAAATAGAGACATAATGAGAGAGGAAGCAGTCAATTCTTAACCACCTACCGGGAGTTACAGGTGTATTTAAGGCACAGGTGAGCAGTACACAGTTCCTTGAAAAAGCCCCGTTTGTAAGGGGTGAAACGCGTAGAAATACTGTGGATCGATTTGGAGACTTTGAAAAGATTTGAGCCCGGACCAGTTTCCACTCTGCGTACAAAGTACTAAGTGCAGAGAGTGAGCAAGGGGCAGTCGAGAAGAGACGGACAAAATTAACATTACTTGCACAAGTATTCCACTTACTATACAGGAGTCTACAAGCTGATCGGAACCGGTGACGTCAGGCGCTTTGCTAGCAGCGCGAGAACTCCCGGGGAAACCACAAGCTGCAAGCTGAAATATCGGACGGAACCGCAGGTGAGAGCTCTGTACCTGGAGACAAGTGCTACACCAAGGTGGTAAGACTACAACTTTTCAGCGTAATTACTAAGCCATAAATGTGCACATACCTATAAGTATCTATCTTTTATGATCGAAACACCATTTGCCTGATTTGTATCAAACATAAATTGCAACAAGTGATTGACTGTGAAAAATCTCCTCTAAGAAAGTTATTGACTGTGAAAAATCTCCTCTAAGAAAGGATTGTTTGGAGAACTAAGTATTAATATAAAGGACATCGTCTGTGTGTAAATCAAGGTAAAAAGTTACTTTTACAAAAAGAGATCTATGTGAAGAGACGTCCCCCATTTTTTAACTCAAAACTCTATTTGGAGACAGACTTACTTGAAAAGACAATTTATAACCTACTTTTACACATCTCATAGAATTCATTAATTTTTGCTCTAAAGGGTCTCTATACTAATTCATGAATTGTTTTAACCAGTTTTTGAATGAATGTGAATCTTGAATGAGTTGTGATTGTATTGAATTGTATTAAATTTTAAATTATTCTTTTTATCTGTGGTTGTATTTTAGAATCTGAATAAAGTGTTATTAATTCCCTATACTTAGTGATTGTCTGAAGTGAATTTAAAGTATATTAAATTATATTATTATCTAACCTATCATTCCCATAGCTTTTAGCGCCATTTACAAACTTTATTTTTAACTATTTATTTAATTTTACTGTCTGGGAAGGAGACAGTTACCCGTAGATCGGCCAGGTGGGTTAAGCCTTAGCGCTTCACACACACACTAACCTTTAAATTCTACTAACTCCTACCCTCTTAAATCCCACTCTCAATGCAATTTGTATCTTTTACATTCTCACCTTAATTATTTAAAGTGAGTAAGTGTACTCCAGAATTGGGATTTATCATGGCTGTCTGCACGCGTCATGTTTTTCAGTCATATTACAAGTTGTAAGTAAACATGATTGCTTGAGCGTAATTGAAATTAACGTGCGTCAGGTTAACGCAACCTCAGAGCTCTGGTTAACTGTTTCTCGAAATAAAAAAGTGTCACAAAACACATAAAAAATACATTACAAAGTACAATTACACTCATAATAACATTATATAATATATTTTTTTTTTTTAATTGCACAAAAATGTTATAAGGACTAAAAGATATGAGGTCTCAGGTGTAAGAAAATAAATGGAGGCAAAGTTCTTTAACATAGAGATACTTTCATATACATGTCTAAGTATATAAAAAACACACAGAAAACCTGCACTCTCTAGCAAGCACACAAAAATAAGTTTAAAGGGATAGGAACGTCAAAATTAAACTAGCAAGAATCAGATAGAACATGCAATTTTAAGACACTTTTAAAATCACTTCTATTTTCAAATGTGCTTTATTGTCTTGGTATCCATTGTTGAAAAATAATACACACATATCCTACACTAGTGGGAGCTAGCTGCTGATTGGTGCCTGCACACATTTGTCTCTTGTGATTGGCTAACTAGATGTGTTCAGCTAGCTGCCAGTAGTTTAATGATGTTCCTTCAGCAAAGGATAACAAGAGAATAAAGCATATGTGATAATAAAAGTAAATTTAAAAGTTGTTTAAAATTGAATGTTCTATCAGAATCATGTATTACAATTTTTTGGTTTTCTAGCCCTTTAAGAATTGCATAGACTGACAAAATTAAATTTAATATAGCTGATTACAGCTTCAGATAAAGAAAAATGGCAAGAATATGTACTGTAGCTCAAAATATATATTTTAGTTGGAAACTAAATGTCAGTGAATTTCATTTGAAACAACTGTAAAACTGCAACCATGAACGTAAATAATATATATATAAATATATATATATATATATATATATATATATATATATATATATATATATATATATATATATATATATATATATATATCTTAGTAATATACCAAAAAGAGAAATAGGTAGTTGAAGCAACAATTATCAACAGTTCTTGTAATGATAATAGTATGGCCAAGTAAAACTGAGTATAGTAACTCCACTTCAGAAGTCAGTAACTGATAATGAGTGTAAAATTTTTTATGATAGTTCATCAGTCACTTAAGAGTCAAAATGTTAGTAGACTTCAGCTACAAATCATACAAATCAGTTCGGAGTCATCAATCAAGTATTGGAAGTGTATACTTAGCTGTCCCCGCTTAATCACAACAAGACTTCGTGCATCCTATGAGGTATTCCATCCACTGAACCAGGCAGTGGGTATAGTCAGTCAATGTAGTCAACATCCACCGGCACGTACCAACAGGCTGCTAACCCCCAGTCGCGTCGGCAGGAAATGTCCACAGACCGCTGATCTCAGTTTCCTCATGATGGTGGGATGCTCTGACGTCAGAGTGACGGCGCTCAATTGGCGCTCAAAGACGTGTCACATTCTGGAATGAAGTCCTCCAGGCTGTTAGGTGAAAAGCGGGCAAAGAGGCAAGTCCAGAGAGCCAAACTGCGAAATCCCAATCGCTATATGCAAGACTCGATACATCCAAAGGAGGAAGAAACAGGAACTCCGGACTCATGGAACTTGTGCAAAAAAAGGTTTTTATTCAGCAATGTTGCTCATAGTAAGGTGTGTAACCTAGAATACACCTGACACGTTTTGCGCATGCGCACATGCGCTTCATCAGAGGTAACGATCTCAGAGCAAAGCCAAAGCCTATAAGCGAACCATCAGCCAATCAGGTAGTAAGAAAACAGATACTAATCATGAGCTGTTAATTTAAATGACTGATCCACCTGAGTGTACCATTGGTAAGCATAGAGGCTTAATATCTCTCACAAATACAATTATGATTATGTATTAACATTATTACATTCAAATATGTGTACACATAAACTTGTAAATGAAAAAATACATAACAAATAAAAAATATTAAAACTAAATATAGATAAACACAATAGCAAAAATGTATGCACACATATCTATATAAACGCAAAAAACAATACAATATAGAGAAAAACAATACAATACAGAAAAAAGTGTACATATAACATGCCTACATATATATATATATATATATATATATATATATATATATATATATATATATATATATATATATACATATATACATGTACACCTGATCTGATAAACATTGGGACTTCCAAAATCTGCTGGTTTAAATAAACCATAGGGTAGATGCATAATATAGCAATAGAGATTTTAAGTGTCCCAATAATCATTATATTCCCTTCGCAAGGACAAAAACAATTTATTAAGAAATCCTATTCATAAAAAATAAAAAAGGTTTTAAATGAGATAAAAATATAAACAAAAAATACTGCAGCAAAGAAAGAATATATATTTTCTCTATATGCACTATAGGGAAAGATATTCAAAACTAATAACAGAATAATGGTAAATAAAAACATAAACCATATAAAATTGTTTAGCAATAAAAAAGAGGAACCAAAAGAACAAGAAACATTACTAAATCTTCTATAAGAAAATATTTAATTATAGCACATCTTAGTCAAAATGAAAAATGCAAGGACTAGTTAATCTAAAAATAGATTAAAAATAAGTATAGGGGTAGGTATAGTAATAAAGCTAACACGTAGACCCATTATTTCTACATTCAAGAAGGGAAACGGATGGTATCTATACTCATTCTACAAAAAGATCTACATCCATTCTTTTATTCATACCCTCTGGAGTTCTAGTATGTAACTTAACTATCCAAAAAATCTCTTTTTTTCTCAGACACTTTTCTCTATCGCCCCCTCTTGGGTGCTTTTTGATAATGTCAATACCCACACAGGAAAAGTACTTTGATCCAAAACCATGAAGTCTGAAATGTTTCGCTACAGGTGTTTTGGGTTCTGACTGACCTAGTTGATCTCACCAACCTAATTTCTTTACAACAAGACACCATTAGACACATGGATACACTTAAAAACACTTGCACTTCTTTTCACTTTAAAGGTACCTCATACTTTTATCCAATTCACTCTAGACACCAATTGTTAGATTTATATCAGAGAGTTGTTGAAAAAGAATTGACAGGCCTATATAGGTCAATTGAACAGAAGAAATCCTCAAAAATAATAAATGACAACATCACTAGAAAACAAAGACAATCATTGATCAAATTACAAAAGAATGATAAAATAATGATTACTCAGGCCGACAAGGGAGGAGCAGTGGTAGTGCTAAATAAAAAAGACTATATATCAGACATACACTCTCAGTTAAGTGATAATAGCTTATATACCAAATTGACATTTAATCCAACACAGTCCTTTAAAAACAAACTTTCTCATTTACTGGACTATGCTGTTGAAAACAATTTTATGAACAGGGATTTAGCTGACTACCTTTTTGTAAATGAACCCAGCACCCCATACTTTCGCATAGTTCCTAAGATACATAAACGTTTGGACAAACCTCCGGGCCGGCCCATAGTGGCCAGCAACGGATCTCTATGCGAGAGGTTGGGGTGTTGGTTGGATCATGTTTTGCAACCTATAATGTTGGCCCTACCGGGATATATTAGGGATAGTGCCCATCTAATTTCACAGCTTAAAGATTTAACCTGGCATGACAATTACACCTGGGCAACTATAGATGCGGCGGCCCTATATTCAAATATACCACACTCATTGGGACTCCAGGCAATTGATGCAATGTTGCATAGACATTCTAATTACGGAGATGACTTTATTTTGTTTATAGTCCAAGTAACAGAGTTTTTGTTACAACACAATTTTTTCATGTTTCAAGGGGATTACTATCTGCAGAGATGCGGTACGGCCATGGGGGCTAAATTTGCCCCCGCCTACGCTAATATCTACATGGGCTGGCTTGAATTGAACCGCATCTTTGCAGATAGTTTCCCTTTTATTGATAACATGATTCTATATGGGCGTTTCATTGACGATATTATCGTCATTTGGGATAAACAGAATGGCCACATGGTTGATTCCTTTGTAGAATTTATGAATGATAATGGATACAACTTGTCTTTCACTGCTGAGTCTAGCACTACTAGCATTCATTTCTTAGACTTACTGATTGAAACTAGACAGGATAGAATCATTACTTCTACTTTCCGTAAACCATTGGCACGTAATACAATTTTGCGAGCTGATTCTTGTCATGTCCCTCATCTCAAGAGAGGTATACCTAAAGCACAATATTTGCGATTATGCAGAAATTGTTCTGAAATTACTCAATACCATGTACAAGCTCAGGAATTGACCTCCAGACTAATTGAGAGGGGATATGACAAAGCGTCCCTCAAAAAATTGGAAAAACAGATAGCTTTTATTGATAGAAAAGAACTATTTACATCACATAAAAATAGGTTCAAATTGTCTACTACTGGACAAAAACAATCTCAGGAACATAATATATTATTTATTACTGAATATAGTAGACGATACCGTGATATTTGCAATATAGTACAAAAAAATTTAACTATACTTAAGGGGGATGACTCTCTAACAGAAGTAATATCTAATGGTACTAAATGTGTAGCTAGAAAGGCTCTGACTATTGCAGATATAACTAGAAAAAATCTAGTTGGAAAACCAATTACTAACAGTGCCACTACTAATTGGCTTACTCCCAGAACTGGATGCTTTAAATGTGGCCATGTACCATGTAAAGCCTGTACTTGTATTTTAGTTACTGATACATTTTCCTCAAGTGTTACACAACAAGTCTTTCATATTAAAGACAGAATTGACTGTAACTCAAAATTCATTATCTATCTGGTCAATTGCCTTCACTGTTCAAAACAATATGTAGGGATCACGACTCGTCCCTTCAAGGATAGAGTACGTGAACATCTAAGATCCCTTGAGGAAAAAGAACCCAAAACACCTGTAGCGAAACATTTCAGACTTCATGGTTTTGGATCAAAGTACTTTTCCTGTGTGGGTATTGACATTATCAAAAAGCACCCAAGAGGGGGCGATAGAGAAAAGTGTCTGAGAAAAAAAGAGATTTTTTGGATAGTTAAGTTACATACTAGAACTCCAGAAGGGAAGGAATAAAAGAATGGATGTAGATCTTTTTGTAGAATGAGTATAGATACCATCCGTTTCCCTTCTTGAATGTAGAAATAATGGGTCTACGTGTTAGCTTTATTACTATACCTACCCCTATACTTATTTTTGAATCTATTTTTAGATTAACTAGTCCTTGAATTTTTAATTTTGACTAAGATGTGCTATAATTAAATATTTTCTTATAGAAGATTTAGTAATGTTTCTTGTTCTTTTGGTTCCTCTTTTTTATTGCTAAACAATTTTATATGGTTTATGTTTTTATTTACCATTATTCTGTTATTAGTTTTGAATATCTTTCCCTATAGTGCATATAGAGAAAATATATATTCTTTCTTTGCTGCAGTATTTTTTGTTTATATTTTTATCTCATTTAAAACCTTTTTTATTTTTATGAATAGGATTTCTTAATAAATTGTTTTTGTCCTTGCGAAGGGAATATAATGATTATTGGGACACTTAAAATCTCTATTGCTATATTATGCATCTACCCTATGGTTTATTTAAACCAGCAGATTTTGGAAGTCCCAATGTTTATCAGATCAGGTATACATGTATATATGTATATATATATATATTTAGGCATGTTATATGTACACTTTTTTCTGTATTGTATTGTTTTTCTCTATATTGTATTGTTTTTTGCGTTTATATAGATATGTGTGCATACATTTTTGCTATTGTGTTTATCTATATTTAGTTTTAATATTTTTTATTTGTTATGTATTTTTTCATTTACAAGTTTATGTGTACACATATTTGAATGTATTAATGTTAATACATAATCATAATTGTATTTGTGAGAGATATTAAGCCTCTATGCTTACCAATGGTACACTCAGGTGGATCAGTCATTTAAATTAACAGCTCATGATTAGTATCTTTTTTCTTACTACCTGATTGGCTGATGGTTCGCTTATAGGCTTTGGCTTTGCTCTGAGATCGTTACCTCTGATGAAGCGCATGTGCGCATGCGCGAAACACGTCAGGTGTATTCTAGGTTACACACCTTACTATGAGCAACATTGCTGAATAAAAACCTTTTTTTGCACAAGTTCCATGAGTCCGGAGTTCCTGTTTCTTCCTCCTTTGGATGTATCGAGTCTTAAGTTAAGTTAAGTTTAATTGAGTGCTGTAAATATTTCACATTCCAATTTTCTTCACATAGGGGAATATGTTCTAAGTATTTATAAATTTCCAGTGGTGCAGTGGTCCGGGGTGACTTAGAAATGTGACTGTTTCCTAACTTTAACATTGAGTGGACTACTTACTTTTTCCCTCTAGGCTAGTAGCTTTTAACCCCTGACTAGTAAACCATAGTGATATTTTTCCACCCCTATATATATATATATATATATATATATATATACAGTTGCATGCAAAAGTTTAGGCACTCCATGATTTTCATTTATAAATAATTGGGTGTTTGGATCAGCAATTTAATTTTGATCTATCAAATAAGAAGGACACATTAATATTTCAGTAGTGAAATGAGGTTTATTGGATTAACAGATAATGTGCAATATGTATCAAAACAAAACTAGTCAGGTGCATAAATGTTGGCACCCTTTTCATTTTGCTGATTTGAATACCTGTAACTACATAGCACTGATTAATTGGAACATACAATTGGTTTGGTGAGCCCATTAGGCCTTGAACTTCATAGGCAGGTGCATCCAATAATGAGAAAAGGTATTTAAGGTGGTCAATTGCAAGATTTTGTTCTCTTTGACTCTCCCCTGAAGAGTGGCAACATGGGAGCCTCAAAACAACTCTCAAATGACCTGAAAACAAAGATTGTTCAACATTATGCTTTAGGGGAAGGCTACAAAAAGCTATTGCAGAGATTTAAGCTGTCAGTGTTCACTGTGAGGAATATAGTGAGGAAATGGAAGACCACAGGCACAGTTCTTGTTAAGGCCAGAAGTGGCAGACCAAGTAAAATATTGAAGAGGCAAAGGATGGTGAGGATGGTCAAAAACAGCTCACAGACCACCTCCAAAGACCTACAACATCATCTTGCTGCAGATGGTGTCACTGTGCATCGTTCAACAATTCAGCGCACTTTGCACAAGGAGAAGCTGTATGGGAGAGTGATGCGGAAGAAGCTTTTTCTGCACACACGCCACAAACAGAGTCGCTTGAGGTATGCAAACGCACATTTGGACAAGACAGCTTCATTTTAAAAGAAGATGCTGTGGACTGATGAAAAAAATATTGAGTTATTTTGTCATAACATGGGGCGTTATGCATGGCGGCAAAAGAACACAGCGTCCCAAGACTTGCTACCCACAGTAAAATTTGGTGGATGTTCCATCATGCTGTGGGGCTGTGCAGACAGTGCTGGTACTGGGAATCTTGTTAAAGTTGAGGGTCGCATGCATTCCACACAATATCAGCAGATACTTGAGAATAATGTTGAGGAATCAGTCACAAAGTTGAAGTTACGCTGGGGCTGTGTATTTCAACAAGACAACGACCCAAAACACTGCTCAAAATCTACTCTGGCATATATGCAGAGGAACAACTACAATGTTCTGGAATGGCCAACCCATTCACCAGACCTAAATATCATTGAAAATCTGTAGGGTGATTTGAAGCGGGCTGTCCATGCTCGGCAATCATCAAACCTAACTGAACTGGAGATGTTTTGCAAGGAGGAACGGTCTAAAATACCTTCATCCATAATCCAGACACTCATTACAGGCTATAGGAAGCGTCTAGAGGCTGTTATTTCTGCTAAAGGAGGCTTTACTAAATATTGATGTAATATTTCTGTTGTTGTGCCCAAATTTATGCATCTGTCTAATTTCATTTTGATGCATATTGCACATTTTCTGTTAATCCAATAAATCTTATTTCACTACTGAAATATTACTGTGTCCTTAAGTTATTTGATAGATCAAAATGAAATTGCTGATCCAAAGACCCAATTATTTCTAAATGAAAATCATGGAAATTGTCAGGGATGCCTAAACTGTTGCATACGATTGTAAATATATATATATATATATATATATATATAAAATCCAAAAGGGACTGCACTCTCCCTTACTGATATAGCATCTACCAGGGTGCCAGTATAGGGTTACATAAATCATAAGAGGAGGATTGCACTCACTGGATTTCAAACATAAATATCCATTTAATTAAATGACGGTTCGGGGACTTACTCCTCTTCCTCAGACCTGAGGTATATATAGGTATAGATGTGCATTTTACCAAAAAATATAATGTGTAGATATATTTATTTAAGAATACATAGAACATCCTCTCCTATGTGAAGAACAATGGAATGTGAAATATGAATGCACTGTAAATATTTCACATGTCAATGTTCCTCACATAGGGTAATATGTTCATGTTCTAAGTATTTTTAAAAATATATTCTAATATATAATTGTATATGCCTATAACTATATATAATTTTTTATGTATATATATATATATATATATATATATATATATATATATATATATATTTGTAGATATAGGTGTATATTTTACCAAAAATCAGCAGATATAGAAATATTTATTCAAAGTGAAAGTAAATTCTAGCGTTTTACAAACGCTAGGATTTACTATTGAAACAAATAAAGGGCACTTTCATTCATGAAGTATAAGATACTTCATGTAGAAAGCATTTATTTGATTCAATGGGAGCCGGATTTACCGTACGGCTATTGGCTAAGAGGTGAAAACGTCACCTCTTAGCCAAAAATTTTTTTTAGCCATGCTCTGCTGTAGGAGCTAAGAGAGGTGATCGGGTGTTTCAGGTCTTCTTATTACATTCCCTTTACATTCTTCCTGTCTGTAACTTTAAGACATCACTAGCCCTTCTGAACACTATATAAGGCTCCTCCTTCCAGCACTCCATGCTGGATTATTGATGAATACTAGTTGTTTTATATCTCAGCCTAAACTTCAGCCTTGGTTTTGTATGCCAGTTCTCAGTCTCAACTCTCTCTTACTTACTAGGACAACTATTTTATATTGTTCTGTTGAAACGGAATTCACTTCCAGCTCACCATTCCTGACTTCATCGCTACCACCTGTAGCTCTCTCAGAATCTCTCTCCAGTCACCGTAAGAATACTGAGCATCGGAACAAACACCCTGGGACTCTGCCTATCTCTCTACACCTAATCGCAGCTCTGCATGGAGACAGGTTGTATAACAAACTGCTAATAATACATGTTATCTCATATCAGCTATAGCTAACCGTGCTCAATACAACTGTCTTAATACTGACCTGTCATACTGCTGCATATGTTATTCACTAGTTACTATATTTGAGCCATTGCTATATCTTCTGTTGGTATATGAACTGCTGCATATGTTACACGCTATTACCAGCACTTGAACCTGAGCTCACGCGGCTGCATATGTTACATGCTTGTTTCAACACTTGACTCACAGCTGTTATTTCTATTGTTATACAAACAGCTGCATAAGTTTCACGCCTATTACTGTACTTGAGACTCTGTTATTTATCTGATAGCATACAGCCTCCTTCTTATGAAATTCTATTGCAGTACTTAACAATAATCATATTGTCATCTGCCAGCCTCTTACACTTCGTCAGTTACACTGGTGTGTACACTGAGTAAGTAATTCTGGCTAAAATTAGACAGAGGGTTTAACTTTCTCTACATTCAATAGCTGTTATCCCCACTGTCACAAAACCTGGTATATCCATCTCAATCTGGATCTAACCTTTTTTAGCCACTAATGTTAGTGGTTATTACATAATAACCCAGCCTACATTATAATTGATCCAGTTGATGTAGCTAAACAGGTTGTTGTTTTAACACAACGTGTTGGTGCCTTGACTCAGATGATCAGGCAGTTACAAGCTGATACTCAAACTCTTAAAGATTGTCTCAGAGATTTATGCAGCAAAAAGCACCCAGACTGATCCCCAGCCAGAACCTCAAGTTTCACTACCTGAAAAATTCCATGACAATAGATCTCTTTTTTAGAGAATTTAAGAATACATGCTTACTTCTGTTTGAATTAAAACTGAAGACATATTCTAATGACAGGTTAAAAGTTTTAACCATTATCTCATACTTAAGAGGAGAACCACGCGCATGGGCAGATTCATATTACGATTCTCAAGATCCCATCCTGAATTCTCCCAACAACTTCTTAAAGGCAATATCTGCCATTTACGATGACCCATGTGGTAATTACATTGACCAAGAGTTTGCCACTTTAAATAAAATCCCTACATTTACTAAGCACAACCCTGTCTCTGTTAATCTTATTGATGATTCTTCTATCTCCTCAGGTCCAATCACCTAACAAACAATACCTCTCCTCATGTGTACTGAATCCGGTCATAGAGAGATAATATGTTTTGATGTATTAACTTCTCCTTTGTTCCCCATAATTTTAGGTATTTCCTGAATCAGTTTACACCAGCCCACTTTTGTTTGGCAGGACAGGTCCTTGAATTTAGAATCTCATTATTGCAATACAACATGTTATCCTCTACAGAACATACTACTGCTTTCCAACACACAGTTACCCAGTTGCTACACTGATTTTTCTGATGTCTTTAGTAAAAAAGAAGCAGAGAGTCTCCCTCCTCATAGACCATATGATTGCCCCATAGATCTACTCCCGGGAGCCTCTATTCCATACAGTCATATTTATCCCTTATATAAACCCAAATTGGAGCACATAAAGAATTATATTCAGGAGAATTTATCCAAAGGTTTTATTAGACCCTCTACCTCTATCTCCCCTGCAGGGGCAGGTATATTTTTGTCAAAAACAAAGACAGCTCTCTCAGGCCCATAATAGATTATAGGGAATTACATAAAAGGACCCAAAAAAAACAGATATCCATTGCCCTTGATTCCGGAACTAATTGAGAGATTACGTGGTGCTCAGGTCTTCACAAAATTGGACCTCAGGGGTGCCTATAACCTCGTAGGAATCAGAATCGGTGACGAATGGCTGACTGCTTTCCATACACAATACTGTCTCTTTGAGTATACTGTTATGCCTTTCAGATTGTGCAAGGCACTGGCCACATTCCAATGTTTTATCAATGACATATTCAGGGACATCTTAGACGTATTCATAGTGGTTTACTTAGACGATATTCTCATATTTTGCAACACACAGGGGCAACACATTGCACATGTTAGGACTATACTTGCTCGTTTATGTAATAATAGACTTTATGCTAAACTTGAGAAATGCTTATTTAATGCCACTGAAGTATCATTTCTGGGTTACCATATCTAAAAAATGGTATAAAGATGGAAAACCCCAAGATACTAGTTGTCAAACAATGTCCAATACCCAAATCCAGAATAGACGTCCACAAATTATTGGGCTTCGCAAACTTTTATCACAGGTTTATACATAATTTTGCAACCACCGCCAAACCTTTGACTGACTTGACCAAAAACGTTAAGAATTTCCTTTGGAACCAATCCTCTCAATTCGCTTTCGACCAACTCAAGTCTAGTTTTACCACTGCTCCAGTATTACAGTTCCCAGACTCTAACGAACAATTCTTACTCAAAGTAGATGCTTCAGATTTTGCGATAGCAGCTATACTCTCACAAAAGAAATCAGTCAAGGATATCATGCACCCAATAGCCTATTACTCAAGACTAATGACCCCAGCAGAGATCTAGTTGGTGAAAAAGAACTTCTCGCCATCAAATCTTCTTTTGAACATTGGCAACACCTTTTAGAAGGTGCAACCCAACCGGTTATAGTTCTAACGGATCATAAGAACCTCCAATACTTACAATTGAATAGAACTCTATCAGCACGTCAAATGCGTTGAAGTCTTTGCTTCTCAATATTTGACTATGTGATTACTTATTGTCCAGGGAAGAGGAATGGGAAGGCTGATGCCTTATCAAGAAGAGATCCAAGACCACCCATAGCATACACACCTTCAACGGTAGTGCCAAAAAAGAACATTTTGGGCTTACTTATTACTCCAATTTCTAGAATCAAAAACTGTCAAGACCAAGACCTTTCAAAACCACTACATTTGCTTCAAAGATTGGATGATGGGTTACTTTACTTTCATAGGCGACTATACATACCTCCAACACTAGGAGTTGAGCTTATAAAATCTAACCATGATACACCTCTTGCAGGACATCTGGGAACACAGAAAACCTTAGATCTTCTATGACGCTATAGTTGGTGGCCTTCAATGACTACACAAATCAAGCAGTATGTTTCACAATGCCCCAAACCTTCCCATCGAAAACCAGTTGGCCTTCTACAACCTTATCCTGTACCTAAATGTCCCTGGACTGACGTGTCAATGGATTTCATCGTAGACATGTTCATGAAGATGGCACATTTCGTTCCTCTCTTTTCCATTCCAACTGCTATACAGACCTCGGAAATCTTCATCAGAGAAATAGTTATGCTCCATGGATTACCCACTTCAGTTCTCAGTGACAGGGGAACACAATTAACCTCCAATTTTGGAGACAACTCTGTAAATCACTTCACATCACTCAGAAACTTAGCACTTCGTACCACCCTCAGACCAATGGTCAAACGGAGAGGACCAATCAATGGATCGAACAATACCTCCGTTGCTACTGTTCACATCAACAGGACTAAAGGGCTAAATACCTCCCATTTGCTGAGTTCGCTTACAACAATGCAAAGAACTCCAGTACCGACCATAGTCCATTCTATGCTAAATGGATTTCTACCCATGGATTGAAGCAGCTTGTCCCCAAGTCAACAACACCATAAACAACATTGTCAAAACTTTTTCAGTCATTAAAGATAACATTAAGCACGCTCAAGCCTCACATAAAAGATATTATTACCTCAGACATAGACCTCATCCCTCATACCAGATTGGTCAGCAGGTCTGGTTATCTACCAAAAGAATTTGAGGTTGCAAACACCGTCCAGAAAACTCAACAAGTTGTACATAGGTCTATTTCCTATTGTTGCTATCACAAACCCCGTGACTGTAACTCTACGACTTCCTGACACCTTCAAGCTAACCCTACCTTTCATGTATTCTTGGTGAAGCCGTGTTGTACCAGAAACACTACTCCTGTTCCTCTACCTCAACATCTACCCGACATACAGTACGAGGTTCATAGTAACCTTGATTCTAGAAGACATCATGAAGTGATGGAATATCTCGTTCACTGGACTGGTTATGACAATGCTGAGGATTCCTGGGAACCCGCTACTAATCTCAGTGCCTCCCGTTTGCTATCCATTTTTCATAGACGGAAACCTGACAGGCCCTCTCCTTAGAACCTCTTTGCGGTTCCTTTTAGGGGGGACTATGTCAGGTCTTCCTATTACATTCCCTTTACATTCTGCCTATCTGTACCTTTAAGACATCACTAGCCCTTCTGAACACTATATAAGGCTCCTCCTTACAGCACTCCACACTGGATTATTGATGAATACTAGTTGTTTTATATCTCAGCCTAAACTTCAGCCTTGATTTCGTATGCCAGTTCTCAGTCTCAACTCTGTCCAACTTACTACGACAACTATTTTATATTGTTCTGTTGAAACGGAATTCACTTCCAGCTCACCATTCCTGACGTCATCAGCTACCGCCCTCAGCTCTCTCAAAATCTCTCTCCAGTCACCGTCAGAATACTGAGCATCAGAACAAACACACTGGGACTCTGCCTATCTCTCTACACCTAATCGCAGCTCTGCATGGAGACAGGTTGTATAACGAACTGCTAATAATACATGTTACCTCGTATCAGCTAACCGTGCTCAATACAACTGTCTTAATACTGACCTGTTGCATATGTTATTCACTAATGACTTTATTTGAGCCATTGCTATATCTTCTGTTGGTATATGAACTGCTGCATATGTTACACAGCTTGAACCTCAGCTCACATGGCTGCATATGTTACACGCTTGTTTCAACTCACAGCTGTTATTTCTATTGTTATACAAACAGCTGCATAAGTGTCACGCCTATTACTGCACTTGAGACTCTGTTATGTATGTGATAGCATACAGCCTCCTTCTTATGAAATTCTATTGCAGTATTTAGCAATATTCATATTGTCATCTGCCAGCCTCTTATACTTTGTCAGTTACACCGGTGTGTACACTGAGTAAGTAATTCTGGCTAAAATAAGACAGTGGGGCTAACTTTCGCTACATTCAACAGCTGTTATCCCCACTGTCACAAAACCTGGTATATCCATCTCAATCTGGATCTAACCTTTTTAGCCATTAATGTTAGTGGTTATTACAGGGTGAATCAATAAAGGAGCTTTCTACATGAAGTATCTTATACTTCATGAATGAAAGTGCCCTTTATTTGTTTTAATAGTAAATCCTAGTGTTTGTAAAACGCTAGGATTTACTTTCACTTTAAGAAAAAACAGAACATCCTCTTCTATGTGAAGAACATTGGAATGTGAAATATTCATAATTAGCACATTTGTATCAGCACGATCGGGTTAGTAAATAATTTAGGGTATTACGAGTTTTTTTGCCGTTTTCGTGCTCCATTGAAGACTTTTGGGTGAATAAGTTATAGTGGTCGTGATATTCGAAGTTCAACTTTTTGCGTGCGTCATGTTTTCACTTTCAAGCTAACTTTTTACTTTCATCTTGTAATACAAGTGTAACCCGGGTCACGCGAAAAGCCTCTGTCTATCGGAATTAAGTTAATATAGCCCTTAATGAGTTATTTGCTTTTCTGTAATAAATAATAGATTGGTTTAAAAGACTACAGTATTTTTCTTAATACAAATGTATGTGATGCATGTAATATTTACAAATAAAAAAATAATAACCTAAACATTAAAATGTTCTATTAAATTTTTTTTTTCCAGTAAACAGTTACTAATAATTATGCACTGTGTGTCATATTCATGTCAGTAGATAATTTAACAACTAACTTGTACATCACGGTGTAAAGTTTTAGATACATTTAAGTTGACAGTTTGGGTCTTGTTAGTAAGACAGGTGACAGCACAAGGAGTCTCTAGTTGACAAAAGTATTCTGTGTTGTAGTTCCTGGTAGCATACTTAAGCACAGTTCTTTAGTACATCCTGCATTCATATTAGAAATGAAATCTGCATAGAACACTGTTCATTAGCACTATACATGTGGACGCTATGTTATCGAACTTCTGCTAACCTTTGAGTCGTTTTTGTTTTCCATTTATTCTATATTTTCACAGCCATTGGCAAAACAGTCAAACATTTTGACATTCATTAAATAGTTGGTAAAATGTATCAAAGGGAACTTGCAATTCCTCTTTGAACAACTCCAGATTTAAAAAAAAAAAAGCAAGTATTAGCTTAGTTATAGTGAATGACTGTTACTACGTTTTATTTTCATCTTAATAGCTTAGGAATGCAGTCAGTGGTGCCTTCTATATACTATTCATGATTTAAATGGCTTTATAAGAAAGAATATTATTGTATTTCTATATAGTTTTCATTTTATTTTAAATGTTTTCAGGTTTACCCCTTAAGACCCAGAATTATCAGAGAAAAACTTGCTCAAAAGACCAAATAAATTTTAGCATTTTTGCTTTCACTTCATTTAAACAGAAAAAGAGCCTTTTTTTATTTTTTTTATTTTACTATCAAAACTTCATATATTTTTATAGTCGACAACACAAGATATTGATCTAGGCAACTTTGGTATATTTCATGCCACCGTTTTGACACCAAATGCTATCATATAAATCTCCTCACCACCCACCTCCCTGATCCCTCCCACACAGCTCTCTAACCCTCCCCTCCAATCAAAAGATGCCACCATTTTAAGTCTTAAAGGGACAGTAAACACCAAAAAATGTATTGTTTAAAAAGATAGATAATCCATTTATTTACCATTCCCCAGTTTTGCATAACCAACACTGTTATAGAAATATACTTTTTACCTCTGTAATTACCTTGTATCTAAGCTTCTGCTGACTGCCTCCTTATCTCAGATCTTTTTCCTTATCTCAGATCTTTTGACAGACTTGCATTTCAGGCATCTAGTGCTGATTCTAAAAATAACTTCATGTGCGCGAGCACAGTGTTATCTATATGAAACACATGAACTAACCCCCTCTAGATGCGAAAAACTGTCAAATGCATTCAGAAAAAAAAGCGGCCTTCAAGGGCTTAGAAATTAGCATATGAGCCTAATTAGGTTTAGCTTTCAACTAAGAATAACAAAAGAAGAAAGCAAATTTGATGATAAAAGTAAATTTGAACGTTGTTTAAAATGACATACCCTATCTGTATCATGAAAGTTTAATTTGGACTTTACAATCCCTTTAAGTCAGAGCTGACAGCTGGGACCTCAGCTTGAGGTAGAAGGAAGGACGTAGCTACTATATCAACAGGGTACACTGGTCACATTTCCCTGTGATGTAGTAGCAATGTTCAAGTGACTTAAATGTACTTGGAACCCAATTTGTTTTCTTTCAGGATTCAGATAGAGCATGCAGTTTTAAACAACTTTCTAACTTCTGTTTTCACATTATCTTTGTTCTCTTGCTATCTTTTGTACATGTGTCTGGAGCACTATATAGCAGCAGTTTTACAAGCATGTTATCCTTATACAGGAGCGCTAGATAGCAGCACTATTTCCTGCCATGTAGTGCACCTCTTAAATATAAAATATCATGGGAACAAAGCAAATTTGGTAATAGAAGTAAAATGGAGACTTTTTTTTATAAATTGTATGCTCTGTCTGAATCACAAAAGCACATTTTTGGGTTTCATATCCCTTTAGTGGCAGACACACATGCCTAGTATAATCCGTTGCAGGGAAGATAAAGAAACTTAAAGGCATACAAGTTTGTAAGCATGGCATTGTAAAATATATTGCCCTTAGAGCTACAATGTAAAACAAATAATCACTGTTATTAAAAATGAAGCCTCTTTATGCAATACAACCTTTATAAAAATATTCTTTGTTAATTTTTAAAAATCTGTACCCTTTCATATTCTGTCAATAGAAAAGGCTATTTTTTTAATATTTATCAATTCCTGGCACTCTCAAGGATGCCTGAACAGTGAAAACTGTTGTCCAACGCATGTGTATAAGCTTTCTCTAATATAATGTGTTATATCGGACTGTTACTAATTGTATTTGTAGTTTATCTTTATCTGGGTACTATTAACACTTCCGACTGTGACAAATAATTACAGCTGTAACTTCTGATTTGTGACAACGTCCTGACACCGGTCCTCAACAGCAATTTCTCAGTGATACTCATCTAAATATTTCTGCACAGTCCATAGTATTACATAGTAACATTGTAGATGAGGTTGAAAAGACATAAATTATGCTTACCT
The DNA here is from genome assembly GCF_027579735.1 of Bombina bombina. Classification (NCBI taxonomy): domain Eukaryota; kingdom Metazoa; phylum Chordata; class Amphibia; order Anura; family Bombinatoridae; genus Bombina; species Bombina bombina. The sequence goes on from NC_069503.1 coordinate 1,091,485,600, forward strand.
GATAATTTCCTTTCCATCTGTATGAGAAGAGTCCACGGCTTCATTCCTTACTTGTGGGAATACAGAACTTGACCACCAGGAGGATGCAAAGACACCACAGCCAAAGGCTTAAATATCTCCCCCAATCCCCTAATCCCCCAGTCATTCTGCTGAGGGAACAAGGAACAGTAGGAGAAATATCAGGGTATAAATGGTGCCAGAAGAACAAAAAAATTTGGTCCGCCCAACAGAGGAAAAGTGCGGGGACCGTGGACTCTCCTCATACCTATGGAAAGGAAATTATCAGGTAAGCATAATTTATGTTTTCTATCTTAATATGAGGAGAGTCCACGGCTTAATTCCTTACTTGTGAGAAACATATACCCAAGCTCTAGAGGACACTGAATGAAAAAGGGAGGGTAAAAGAGAGGCAGAACCTATTCTGAGGGCACCACAGGATGCAAAAACTTTCTCCCGAAACATGCTTCAGCCGAAGCAAAAACGTCAAATTTGTAAAACTTTGAAAAAGTATGTAAGGAGGACCAGGTAGCCACCCTACAAATCTGCTCCATAGAGGCCTCATTCTTGAAGGCCCAAGATAAAGCCACAGCTCTAATTGAATGAGCTGTAATCCTCTGATGAGGCTTATGTCCCGCTGTTTCATATGCTAAGCAAATAATGCTCCTCAACCAAAAAGATAGCGAAGTGGAAGAAGCGTTCTGCCCTCTGTGCTTCCCTGAATAGACAACAAACAATGCCGAAGTCTGTCTAAAATCCTTCATGGCTTGAAGATAGAGTTTCAAAACCCAAACCACATCCAGAAAATGAAGTAATCTTTCCTTTGAAGAAGAAGTATTAGGACACAAGGAAGGAACCACAATAACCTGTATGATGTTGCTATCAGTCACAACCTTAGGGAGAAAACTCAACCCAGTGCAAAAGACAGCCTTGTCAGCATGAAAAACTAGGTAAGGAGGCTAACATTGCAAGGACACCACCTCAAAGACTCTGCGTGCCGAAGCAATAGCCAGTAGAAAAATAACCTTCCAAGATAGAAACTTAATGTCAACTGAATGCATGGGCTCAAATGGAGCCCTCTGCAAAACCTTAAGAACCAAATTTAAACTCCAAGGAGGAGTGGAATGTCTAAACACAGGCCTGATTCTAGACAGAGCCTGAACAAAAGACTGTATATCACGAAGCTCAGTGAGTCTCTTGTGTAATAACACAGATAGAGCCATCATCTGTCCATTCAAGGAACTAGCAGCAAGTCCCTTCTCCAAACCATCTTAGAGATAGGAAATAATCCTGGACACCTTGACCTTATGCCAGGGGAATCCACGCTCTTCACACCAAAATAAGTTGAATTGAATGAGAGTATCACTCACTCTCACAGAAAAACCTCTCTTGGCTAGGATTAAGCATTCACTCTCCACGCAGTCAGTCTCAGAGAATCTAGATTCTGATGAACAAAGGAACCCTGTTCCTGCAGATCTCTGTGACAAGGTAACCTCCATGAAGGAGATGAGGACATCCCCACCAGGTTCGCAAACCACATCCTTCCCGGCCACGATGGAGCAATTAGAATCAGCGAAGCTTGCTCCTACTTGATGCGGGCCACTACCCGAGGTGGAAGTGGTAATGTTGGAAAAATGTAAACTAGACTGAACCTCCAAGGCACTGTTAATGGATCTGTCAGCTCTGCCTGTGGATCCCTGGATCACGACTCATATCTGGGTAGCCTGGAATTGAGTCAGAACGCCATGAGATCTATCTTTGGCATCCCCCATCTGTTTCAAATCTCCGCAAACACCTCAGGATGGAGACACCATTACCCTGGATGAAAGGATTGTCTGCTGAGGAAATCCGTTTCCCAGTTGTCCACACCTGGAATGTGGATCGCTGACAGCGAGCAGTTGTGAGCCTCTGCCCATTCCAAAATCTGAGATACTTCCCTCATTGCTAGGGATCTCTTCGCCCCCCTCGATGGTTGATGTAAGCCACAAAGGTAATGTTGTCTGATTGGAATCTGATAAACTGGGACAAACCCAGAAGAGGCCAAGCCTTCACAGCATTGAAGATAACTCGAAGTTCCAAAATGTTGATCGGGAGAAGAGATTCCTCTCAAGTCCACCGGCCCTGTGCCTTCCTGGCACCCCAAACGGCTCCCCATCCTAAGAGGCTTGCGTCTGTAGTCACAAGGATGTTCTCAAGAAGGATGTTTCTCAAGAAGGATGTTTCTTGGGACAGGAGATCTGGACAGAGCCGCCAAGAGAGCAATTCTCTTGACCGGTTGTCCAGAGAAATCTGTTGAGACAGATCAGAGAGATCGCCATTCCACTGCCTCATCATGCACAGCTGAAGAGGTCTGAGATGGAACCTGGAAAACGGAATGATATCTATGCTGAACACCATGAGCCCAATTACCTCCATGCACCAGGCCACAGATGTCCCTGAGGAGGTCTGGAGGGCACGACAATTGGAAATAATCATGCAATGTCTCTGGTCTGTAAGGAATATCCTCATGGATATGGAATCTATTATCGTGCCCAGGAATTCCTCCCTGGTACTGGGAACCAGAGAACTCTTTCCTAAGTTTATCTTCCATCTATGAGATTGAAAAAGAAGAAGAAGAGCTCTTGAATGATATTCTGCTAGGCGACAGGACGGAGCCTGGACCAAGATGTCATCCAATTATGGTGCTACTGCAATACCTTTGGACCTCGCCACCGCGAGCAGAGTCCCAAGAACCTTTGTAAAGACTCTTGGAGCTAAGGAAGAGCCACAAACTGGATCTGCTAGTCCAGAAAAGTGAATCTTAAGAACTTTAAGTGATCCTTGTGTATTTGCACATGTAGGTAAGCATCCTTCAGGTCTATCTTAGTCATGAACTGTCCCTCTTGAACTAGGGGCAGAAGAGACCTTATTGTCTCCATCTTGAATGATGGGACTGACAGAAACTTGTTTAGGCACTTTCGGTCTAGAATCGGGTGAAACATACACTCCTTCTTAGGGACCACAAAAAGGTTTGAGTAGTACCCTAGACCTCTCTCTGATAGAGGTACTGGCACAATTACTCCCAGGGAGGAGAAATCCCTCAAGCACCATAGAAATGCTTCTCATTTTTCTGGTCTTGAAGACAGGTTTGATAAGAGGAATCTTCCCCTGGGTGGATGATATTTGAAACCTATCCTATAGCCCTGAGCGATGACCTCTAGAACCCAAGCATATTGCACGTCCCTCAACCAAGCCTCCACAAAAAGAGATAGTATGCCCCAAACACGATTCAATGCCGGATTGGGGCCACTCCTTCATGCCGACTTTGTTTCGGCGGGCTTATTGTTCTGCTTGGATTTATTCCAAGATTGAAATGGTTTCCAAGTTCCTTTGGACTGATCAGGCTTCACGGAGGGCTGCTGGCATTGGGATTTGTTCAACTGAAAGGGGTTAAAATTAGGACCTTGTCCTTAAGGTTTATTCTTCTTATCCTGCGGTAGAAAGGCACCCTTGCCCACAGTGACTGTAGATATGATAGAGTCCAGGCCTGGACCAAAAAGAATCTTCCCCTTAAATGGAAGGGAAAGCAATCTAGATTTTGAAGACATTTCTGCAGACCAAGACTTCAGCCAGAGAGCCCTATGGGCTAGAACAGAAAAACCTGATGTTTTGGCACTCAGGTGAATAATCTGCATGTTTGCATCACAGGTGAAAGAATTAGCTACCCTCAAGGCCTTAATTCTTTCCTGGATCTCGTTGAGAGGAGTTTCCACCTCAATCATCTCCAATAGAGAGTCGCACCAATAGGTAGCAGCTCCAGTTACCACAGCAATCGACGCTGCAGGCTGAAACAAGTAGCCTGTGTGCTGAAACATTTTTCTTAATAGAGTTTCTAGCTTCTTATCCATGGCCTTCTTAAACAATGAACTATCCTGAAGCGGGATAGTGGTGCGCTTAACAAGCGTGGAGATAGCTTAATCAACCTTAGAGACAGACCCTCATAACTTTAATTGAGAGTCTGGAATGAAGAACAATTTCTTAAAAGAAAGGAAAAAAGAAGATCCAACCATTCATTCTTAATAATATTTGCCATCTTTAAGGGAACCGGGAAAGTCTGTGGCACCACCCTGTCCTCATAAACCTTGTCAAGCTTAGGAATAGAAGGTTCCTTGGGTAATTTAGGTTCCAGAACCTCTAACGTAGCCAACACTTCCTTAAACAGAAAGCGTAAGTGCTCGATCCTAATTCTAAAGTCAGGTTCCTCCGCAGCCAGAGGTTTAGAGGCAGCAGATTCTGACCCAGAAAGATCCTCCTCTGAACTATCAGAGGCGTCTTCATCAGCAGATAATCTAGTATCAGATAAGTCCAACAAATTGGTAGATGACCCCTGGGAAGGGTGGCAATATTTGACCTTTCGCTTGCGCTTAGCAGGGTGAGGTAAAGCACTGAAGGCCGCAGACACTGCCGTTTGTAACTGTTCAGAAAAGCCTGGTGGTAAGAGGGCCTCTCCCGAAGGAATGGGAGGCTGCATGTGTAATAGGAGATGATTGCAGGGAATGCACCTCATGGAACAGAGACCCCTCAGAGGTGGACGGCTCAATGGTACTAAACATCTTTGTCTTTTTAGATATAACTACCTTATCGAGGCATGTGGAACATAATTAAGCAGGTGGATATACCGTAGCCTCTTCACAATAAAAACAGGTATTAGATTTAGGAAAAGAGGGAGTATTCTCTTACGCATCAGAGTCCTCCATAGCTTGCGCTTTTAAGATGGACAATAGAACAAGATAAATGGCACCTTTATACCCCCAATGGCCAGGGCACTTACCACCTCCTATGACCAAGGCACCACAGAGAAACCACTTCTTCTCCTGTAAACTGGAAAGAGGAAGAGACAGTTAGACCACACCCGGTCACATGGAGTGCCATGCATGACCGCCCCTGCTCCCGGAGAAAAATGCACCAAAAACAAAAGGCCTTGCAATAATCTCAAAAACAAAAGTAAAACCTAAATTTTCCACATCTGCCTGAGCCTCATCTCACACATATCGCAGCAAAAAACATAATAAAGCAAGTTATGTATAAATCCCCTCTGTTCAATAACCTCCTTCTGGAGCTATTAACCCTTGATTCCATACAGATAAAGTAGTCACACTGTGAGCCTGTCTTCTTTACGTTATCATATGAGATAAAAGGAAACAATCTTACCGGAATCTCTGCTGTGGAACAGACACACAGCCTGTCAAGTTTGACAGCCTTATAGCATTGCACCTGACATGGACTTGAGTGATAGAAGCAGGCAGTGAAACTCATCAACACTGAATGCTTAGGAACTGTTAATACGAGTCTAGATGGTTTCGCAGAAAGACTCTCCCTGCATCTTGTCAGGGTACCTGTGAATAGCATTAAATAAACTACATATGTATCAAATACATTTTTGATATTTTATGGCAGCTAAGATCTCCTTTGACATGAATTGAGTGGGCTATGACCACAACAGACAAACCCCTTTTTCCTGATTACAGAACAACAGAGAACAAAGGAATTGTTTTTAAAGGTTTCCTGTTTAAGGTGTAAAGTTAAAGTTCCTATCAGATCACCACTGACCCCCTCGCTGCTCAAGACATCTGAGAGAGAGCAAAAGAGGAACATTTGTTATAATTAGTGAAGTTGACGGACCCCTGCAAAGAGATAGTCAGTCTGCAATATTCAACTCTTTTGAGGCTTAAGTGTATGCAGAAAAGAACCAGTTTTGCAAGGAAAGTGACCATTCACACTTCGATATAAATTGGTACATGCTGAGTTTTCAATAAACATCATCCCCAGACAAAATAAAGTCTTTTAAAACCTGTTATTTGAAAGCATGGATGTCTTGAGGATTTGAAGTTTGGGCGGGTTGTCTATATGGTTTTCAAATATTTGATGTGTGCCTCAGGCTGTCCAAATAATAGGTACAAATAAATGGATATTAGATTGTCTGTTTGTATAATATTAAATATGAATGTCCGCTAAATTAAATATAAATAATAGCTACATTGATGCATTTAAAATGTCTACTCATTTCAAGATGAATAACAACATTGTTTCATTCATTTCAGACCTGTGAGAAACCAGTGTTGTCCACAAAGTATATAATATCTGTGTTTTCATGCATTCACAAAGACCGCTGCTCCATAACCTGTCTGCCTGCTCTGAGCAAAAAAAAAAGTTAGTGTAGGTTGTATGCATTCCTTAACAGTAGAGTCTTTACGGAGCACTTGAAGCTTTCAAAACTAGGGGAGAGTCTTTTGGAGCAAGGCAGAGAGTTCCACAAGATGGGAGCCAATCTGGAGAAGTCCTGTAAATGGGAGAGTGAGGAGGTAACAAGAGAGGAGGAGAGTAGGAGGTCATGAGCTGAGCAAAGGGGACGGGAGAGAAAGTATCTGGAGACAAGGTCTGGGATATAGGGGAGGCAGTGCAGTTGAGGGATTTGTATGTCAGAGTGAGAATTTTGTGTTTAATCCTAGAGGCAAGAGGAAGCCAGTGAAGGGATTGGCAGAGAAGTGAAGCCTGGCAGAGGCATTAATATGGATTGTAAAGGAGCTAGGCTGCATATGGGGAGACCAGAGAGGACAGAATTCAGTAATCTAGGTGGGAAAGAATGAGAGAGTGTATAAAAATCTTAGTTGTGTCTTGTGTAAGGAAATGTCTAATTTTAGAGATGTTTTTAAGGTGAAAGTGGCAGGCTTTAGACAAGGACTGAACGTGAGGAGTGAAAGAAAGATCTGAGTCAAATGTGACCCCAAGACATTGGGCATGCAGGGTAGGTACTAAATAAATATGTTATTTGAGGGGACAGTTTATCCATGTATGATAACACATACTATAATGGGTAAAAAAGAATAATGTAAATGATAGTTCTCTAACAGAAAATTGTTTGGGATAAAGCGATGTGGATAACTAATTTTAAAGGCATCAAAAGTGTTAAAGGGACATTAAACCCAAATTTTCTCTTTCATGATTCAGATAGAGAATACAATTTTAAACAACTTTCTAATATACTTCTGTTATCTAATTTGCTTTATTCTCTTGATATTCCTTCCTGAAAAGCATATCTAGATAGGATCAGTAGATTCTGATTGGTGGATTGCCTCATGTGATTGGCTCACCCATGTGCATTACTATTTCTTTAACAAAGGATATCTAAATATTGAAGCAAATTAGATAATAGAAGTAAATTGGAATTTTGTTTAAAATTGTATGCTCTGTCTGAATCCTGAAAGAAAAATGTTGGATTTAATGTCCCTTTAATAATAAATAAAAACCTCAGAAACCAACAAGACATATGATATATAAATGTGAAGATATATATTTGTGATGAGTACAGAGCAATACTAAAATAATTGTCTTATGGCTAGATTTAGAGTTCGGCGGTAGATGGGCTGTTAACGCCACGCGTGTTTATGTCTAACGCACGTCATTGTTTGACTCCGGTATTTAGAGTTAATATAAGACCATCTAACGATGCTCCTAACGCGTGTATGTCACACGCGTAATCCTGCCCGCGTTAGACAGTCTCCCATAGAGATCAATGGGAAAGCAAATAAATTGCCTTTTTTCACCTAACACTCGATCTCGCGAGAATACGCACAGCTCGGTCATATGACGCATACCACATCATGCACAACAATAACACGCCGCAAATGTCACAACAACAATCAATCAACAAAGCACACAAGCATTACACATTCACAAGCGGGGGAAGTTTTAATACTATTTATACGGGGAATACGCATATACTTTAAGATGCGGAAAATCGCACAATAACAACAAGGATTAAAAAATATATACATACACTAGAAACAAAATCGCATTCAATATCATTATATATTATGAAAAACATACATATACAACACTTCACGAAGAACACACCATCGCAAATTCACATTTAAAAAGAATACTTTTGGACAATGAAAGCGAAAACGAACACTATGACATCATCGCATTCTACACATTCCACAAATACCAACTCTAAATGAGCATGCGCAAATTCACACACCTAATACACATTGCAATAATATTAATTGCTAATAAAGCACACCTGAACACTAATTACAATGGAAATTGGGACATCATTAAACATTTACACAGGGTATATAAGCACCACACAAGCATGGCTTCTTTGACTGTGTTGCTGGTGGGTCTTTGGAGATTGGAGGTTTAAGAATAGAGAGTTTGAGAATTTTTGAGAGTGAGTTAGTGTTAGCGTGAGAGAGTCAGTTGGTAGTGTTAGCGTGAGAGAGTCAGTTGGTAGTGTTAGCGTGAGAGAGTCAGTTGGTAGTGTTAGCGTGAGAGAGTGAGTTAGTGGGAGTTAGTGGGAGTGGGAGAGAGTCTGTTAGTGGGAGCGTGAGTGAGTTAGTGGGAGTTATTAGTGATAGTTGTTAGTGTGAGCGTCAGTTAGTGGTAGTTAGTGAGCGTTAGTGGGAGTGTTTGTTATTGAGAATTAGAAGTAGTGTGAGTTAGCGAGCGAGTGATTTATCTGTACACTTAACACATTTACACGCAAACACATTCAATACATACATACACTTATCAATAACACTACATACACTCCATACCCCCTACCCCCTCATACTACACTCCATACCCCATTCCTTGTAGTCCCATTCCCTTTCATCCCATTTACTCTTATCCCATACCCCATACCCATCCCATACCCATCCCCTAGTTACATTTAGTTTACATATCCTCCTTTTAGTCTTATTCTTTTCGTTTATTTAAATACTCCTTACCCTCTTTGTTTTTTTTACATCCCTCACACTTTAAGCACCTTTTTTGTCTTTTTAGTTCTTTATTTTGACCCCCTTTCATTTCATCACACTCACTTTTTGTTTGATTATTTGGGGTTTAGTTTAGGGAGGAGATGGAGGCCAGGCAGGGGACAGGTAGAGGGGGGAGTAGAGGGAGGGGGAGAGGAACAGGGCAGGAAGGGGGGCAGGAAGGGGGGCAGGAAGCGGGGGTGGAAGCGGTGGGTGGACCCAGCCACTTGGTTCAAGATGACCAAGTGGCTGGGCCCAGTGGCGGTCAGAGTAGGGCTTCACAGTCCGGGAAACAGAGGGCATCGTCACAGGGGAAGGCCAAGGCGACTAGGGAGGCGAGGTTTACGATGGAGGAGAAGGAGGCCCTCGTAGAGGCCTATATGGCCAGGCATAGGATGCTGCAGCACCAGAAGACTACCCCGACTGACAAGAGGAGGCTCTGGAACGAGATTAGGAATGCAGTCAATGCAGTGGGTGGCCGGAACCGGGATATGGATTCTATCAAACATCGGTACCGGGACTGTAAACTTGAACTTAAAAAAAAGTTAAGCCTGGAGGCCCGACATGCCGCAGGGACCGGTGGCGGCCCTGCCCTTGAAATGGAGTACTGCAGATGGGAGGAAATGTTGCGGCCCAGCATCTCCGAGGTGGAAGTAGTCGGTATCGGAGGAATCGATACCGGGAACCTGCCACTCTCATCTGACGGTAAGCTCATTGAACAATAATTTCACATACGAATGTATTTCAATGGACACTATACGCAAACATTTACTTTCATGATTGAGGTAGCGAATACAATTTGACAAAACATTCAAATGTACTTATATTACCTAATTTGATTCATTCTTGAGATATATTTTAATGAAGAAATAGCCATGCACATGGTGAAACAATCACAGGAGGCAGCTATATTCAGCTAACAATCAGCATCTTATAAGCATATTTAGATATGCTTTTCAGCAAAGAATATCCAGAGAATGAAGCTAATTAGATAAGAAAAGTACATTCGAAAGTTGATACTAAATGTATGCTTCTAAATCATGAAAGATAAATCATTGGGTTTCATGTGTTAAGGATCAGATTAATGCTATTACGCTGTTTACACGCATTCTATTACTTTGCGGTTACATCAGTATCTAGGCTATAGGTTAGGTGTGCATTTAAACAGACTGAAAACAAACGCAAAAACATTCACATTGACCAGATATCACAAACACGGTTTAGAAAAAGCGGAAATCGTATTGATTGTTTGTTAGATTTCAAAGTGGATTAATGATTCTGCATTTGTAATTGTATCGTAAGCTAAGTCATTTAAACCTTGATTTGCAAATATGCTAATATATATATATATATATTTTTTTTTTTATTTATATACAGAGTCTGGGGACGAGGCAGCACAGCCTCCTGCATCTCCCCGGGATGAGAGTGGTGGTGAGGAATTCCCACTTCGGAGGGAAGAGGCCCCCCGTGACGAACAGCGCACGGGAGATGATGAAGAGGCCCCGGAAGCACAGGAGGATCCCGCGGAACCCGAGGTCCCTCAAAGACCCGCACTCCGCCGTGCACGGGTTCAACAGGCACAACAAGAAGAAATAGCGGAGGTGCGGGTTCTACTGGAGTACATAGACCAGATGCGTACCTCCCGGATAGAAAACATAGAAGGACGACGCAGAATACTTGATGGGCAGAATCAAATAATTCAAGGCCAAAATGAAATAATCAGTATACTGAATAGAATACAAGAAGGACAAACAAGAATGTTTAATCTTCATCAGGAAATGTTCACATTTTTCCGGGAGGCGCATGCTGGTCTACCTCCTGTTGCTGGGCCTCTTGTTGCTGGGCCTCTTGCTGCTGGGCCATCTCCACCTGCCGGCCCATCTCATCCTCCTCCTCAGCCATCTACTCCTCCTCCTCCTCAGCCATCTACTCCTCCTCCTCCTCAGCCATCTTCTCCTCCTCATCCATCTTCTCCTCCTCCTCAGCCATCTACTCCTCACCTTGGTCGTCCCAGTACTCTTCCTTCCACTCCTCCCACAACAGCTCCAAGGAGGACTCTTCGGAGTCGGCAGTTGCCTCTCCCAGAGCCTCAGCCCCGTGGGAAGAGGGGAAGGAAGAGGAAGTAAGTATTTTTTTCCATCTTCAAATATTTTTTTTGTGTAATGGATAGGTATGTGATGATGTGGTTTTCATACACTTGTGGACCACACTCTGTATATAATCGACTTCTATGGGACCGGGTCCATGGAGGAAGATTCTTTGCAGAGTGTGGGTTATAAGTGTGTGAAAACCACATCATCACATACCTATCCTTGTTCATGATATTGATTGGTTTCTGTGATGTGATGTCCAAACTGTTTCCCGAATCGCTAACTAAATTACCATAACAATTATCCATGATGGCATATTACTGTTTGAATGCCAATAACACAGCTTAAAGGGACAGTCAGAAAATTATTGATTACAAAGAAAACACTGTATTACGCATTATAAAGTTTGAAACAACAAAACATGGAGAAATACATGTGTGACTTATGTGCTTAACCTTGTATCTATGACTATGAAAAATGACCACTTATTTGTTGTTCTGACATAACAACATTTTATATATCAATGATCAATACATGGTCAATAATATGCTGTATGAGCACAAGGTTTTACATATACAAATGCTATCCAAATGCCCTCTAGTGCTCAAATTGTATAATGATTACAAGCACTCTTCAAGATTTAAGAAATGAGCACACCAACCTCATAGGTTTAGATAGCAAATTTAAATAAACCCAGACAAATGTTCAATTGTTGAGAAACATTTGATATCCTTGATATTACAGAATTGACTTTTCGAATAATTTTAAAAAAATTTTTTTTCTAAACTGTCCCTTTAACAACATTACATATGCTAACACATATTTTAAGCTTGTTGGTATATCTACATGTACTTTGTCAAAAAATAAATTTTAAAATCACATTTATATTGACGTGTTAAATAAAGTCTATTTTCTTTAAGAGACATTATTGTGTTAATATTTTATTGTAAATATTTTTATTTTAACAATGAATATGGTTTAAAGTCCTTTTAGGAGTGGGGGGGGGGGAAATATGCTAACAAAAATATGTTTGAAGATTAAACTATGTGGATCTCATACATGATACAAAAAACAACATTTGCATTCAAGGGACAGTATCCTATATTTTTTACATAACTGTATGTAATAGACACTACTACAAACAACAAGATTAACATATACTGATATCAATATTAAAAAGCTTCAAACACTTGCAAATAAAATAGGGTTAGCTATATTGAAAATATAGATGAACCACCATTACAACCGTAAAACAACACAATACCCCATCATTAACATATGAAAAGACCCTTTACACAAACTGGACAAAGCTGGAGATGGTACTCACATGAAACTCATTGGCTTTGCGAGGAGTAAGAAAATTACTTACATTTTCTTACAACACAAGACAAAATAAACCGATTGGTTAAACAATGGACTATCTAACTAGAGACAAAATCAAATATTTTTATTTATAATGTGAGTGTCTAATGAACCTTTCATAAAATATACAACGAAATTACATTTAGAAGAAGTCGGCATCATATATTTAGCATATGATAAATGCATATTGATTACTTTATTCAAACACAATAGCGCATATTTATTAATTAGATATGTTCAACATTAAACACAACAGTAATTTTTCAGAAAAAGGAACATTGTTGACAAACATATTAAACATGGACTGTAGAGATTTGCACTTGCCTATAAATATCCTATGCATGAAAACATTTTGCTTTCGTTCGTTGATTCAACCAGACATCCAGCAAAAGAGAATGTGTTGGTCTTTATCAGCTACGGGTCAACAATGTAACATGATGCAAATAATACATATTCGCAAGCTTTTTAAAATTGCATGCAGTCACAAACGTTTTTAACGTGCACAAATATTGCGGGACTACGCAATCCAATCACACGTTTTTTTACCTTTACATGTGCCGTCTTAACATGGCGCTTCCTTGATCACGTAAGAACGCCATCCAATGAAAGGCACATTATTGATCACGTAAGAACGCCCAAAAAAAAAAAGGCGCATCCTTGATCGCGTCAAAACGCAATCCAATAAAAGGCATATTCCTGATCACGTAAGAACGTCAGTCAATACAAGGAATCATTGGACAGCCTGGCAGGTGACGTCTTAAGCAACATGGCGCATCCGAGATCGCTGAAAAACCGCAGACAATACAAGGACTCAGTGACATCTTGGCATATCACTAAGAAACGTATTTATATTTTAGGAACTAGTATGTGTGTAGATTGCTATCTAGGAATGTCACCAAATCATGAATCATCTTTTCGGACTTGACTGTCCCTTGAACTATAGCTATGGTGTATATCTTTAACATTTAAAAGATACACATGAGAAATACATATGCCATTGATGTTTTAAGATATGTTTGGATTGTTGTTGAATAACAATAGTTATACATGTATTGATTAAACGTGTCATTTATTCAAGTTTAATTATTGTCAGCCTACCTATAGCCATATATGGGAGGAGATGTATTTTGTTAACATATTAGTTAACTAATATTCATCATCTACATTATTTGCATTACACACAGAGATTGATTTGGTTACACTTTGACAATAATATAGATTTGAAAATGAAATACAGGTGCTGTCAACATTACAATAAGATTGTTTATTAATAAAACTATATGTCCTTGTTCTTGTAAAAAGGACAAAAACGCTTTACAAATGGAAATACATTCATTTACAATAGTGATCAACATCACTTAAAGGGACATTATTTTGTTTTTAAAAAGAGCATACACATAGTCAATACTATTTAAATAAAATGAACACTTTACAGGGATTATATCATTGTATCAATACTCAGATCATTTGGTAAAGGTGCATCAATTCATGCAGAGTTTATAAATACACACATGGATCTGAACATTTAAATATACATATATACACAAATACAAAAATATATATACATATATAAAGAAATTACTCTGCTAATCATAATCAGGCAATGATAGAGCTAAGAGAAAATAATATAAACACAAATAATAAGATTACATTGGAGATGTTAATCTTAAAGTCATTTACTATTGTCTTACATATATGATTTCATTATAACAAATATATTTGTTAGGTCCCTTTAAGGATAAACAACATAAACTAGAGCTTTCAAAAAATAACAGGAAGAATGAGGACAAAGATTTGTGAAATAAAATGTATTTTATTAGTATGTAAGAAAACACACAACGTTTATAAATAATCTTGTAAAAATAAGGAATATATGAGCCATATGACAAGGTAACACAGTGCATCACAGTCCATGAAGAGAGTTGCCAAGGGCCAGCATAGCCCCATTGGAGACACATGGCAAGGTAACACAGTGCATCACAGTCCATGAAGAGAGTTGCCAAGGGCCAGCATAGCCCCATTGGAAACACATGACAAGGTAAGGTAACACAGTGCATCACAGTCCATGAAGAGAGTTGCCAAGGGCCAGCATAGCCCCATTGGAGACACATGACAAGGTAACACAGTGCATCACAGTCCATGAAGAGAGTTGCCAAGGGCCAGCATAGCCCCATTGGAGACACATGGCAAGGTAACACAGTGCATCACAGTCCATGAAGAGAGTTGCCAAGGGCCAGCATAGCCCCATTGGAAACACATGACAAGGTAACACAGTGCATCACAGTCCATGAAGAGAGTTGCCAAGGGCCAGCATAGCCCCATTGGAGACACATGGCAAGGTAACACAGTGCATCACAGTCCATGAAGAGAGTTGCCAAGGGCCAGCATAGCCCCATTGGAGACACATGACAAGGTAAAAGAGTGCAACAGGCACAACAATAAACTGATAAAAAGGCCAAATGGCAACAATATAAATACAAATTCAACATGTGGACGGAGGATTATTATCTGCCACCATGGAGCATATCCAGATCCTCCACTTACTGGTCATCCTCTTCATTGTCCTGTGCATGTCCAGCTCCAGATTCAGGCCTTGAACGTAATTGCATAATTTCACGCAGAGTCAAGTCCTGAACCCGGAGCTGGGCCTGCATGGTGTCGTTCATCCCTCTCAGGACAGCTGCGTTCCTCAACACGGCCTGCTCTACTCTTGCTATCCCTTCTAGCATGAGCCATGCTGAGTCACAGCCTAAAATAAAATAAAATTAAATATTAAGGATAATTACACAACAGAATAAAAGATTTTAATACATACATTGTCATCATAAAGACAAATAATTATTTACATAAATTATTTTTCATATATTCTTTACACATGAATTAGGTTATTCAGACAGACAGAAATCATTAAAGGCTCATGTTACTCAAACATGTTGTCCCCTTTAATTGGTTTTAGATGATCCACTTATACAGCTTGAGTGTATCAAATCTTGTTAAAGGATTTACATTGTACTTACATCAGCAATTTAAAAATTCAATTTAGACTGTGGTAGGCACACCTATCCTTAAACATTTTGGCATTGAGGACAAGCTGTGTAAACATAGCAACCAGAAGAAATTACATTCCCACTGGGTTAGACAAGAGATAATGTATCCACATTTGGACATAAAATTTTGGATCCAAGTAGTGGTGTTTGGTATATGTAGTGATATCCAATTAAAGGGACACTGAACCTAAATATTTAATGGACTGATTCAGATAGAGCATGACATGACAAATCTTTAGAAATTACACATATTCATTATATGTTTTCATTGTCAAGCTATATTTTGAATGCAAGAATGTTGGTTTTTATGGAAGCCAATATTTGTTGATGAACTTTGTTTGTGCATGCTGGTTGATGGATACATTCATCCAACAATAAAGAAATGATGGCCACATTTATTTTATTGTTTAAACTAATTATAGGAATAAGTTGTTTTCCATAAATATATCAAGAGAATGACGAATAATTCATAAGAGTATTCTATTATACATTGGCTTAACATTGCATGCTGGATTTGAATCACAATTTAACCAATTTAACTTCACTGTACCTTTAAGTATCTTAT
This sequence comes from Bombina bombina, assembly GCF_027579735.1. NCBI lineage: Eukaryota > Metazoa > Chordata > Amphibia > Anura > Bombinatoridae > Bombina > Bombina bombina. Next base: position 1,091,501,441 of record NC_069503.1, read on the forward strand.
AAAGTGTATTTAGAATGATACTTACAGCTGTGCCTGGGAAGGACAATCTGACACCCAGGACAATGAAGGTTTAAACAGGGGGGAGGGATGGGATTGGCTTGGGGAGGGATGGGAATGGCTTGGGGAGTGGTGAGCTGCTGCTCCAGGGTAGGCCGTACAGCTGGGGAGTGGGGAGTTTGGGTCTGGGCAGCTGTACGGGCCAGAATACGGGGAGAGCGGCGAAGGGGGGTGTATGGGCGTTTTTTGGGAGGGACAGGATATGAAATATGGGAAGGGCTGGCAGTGGTCGGGGCATGGTCATGAGTTTGGTGATGGGAAGGGCTCTGGGTGTGTGCAGAGGTGTGGCCATGGTCAGGGGTGTGTGCACGGGGAGGGGTCTGTGACTGGGCAGGGGCGGAATCCAGATGACCAGAAGTGGTGGATCCATCTGAAAATGTAAAAGAAATATATTAACATCTCATACATCCTGACATCAAATCAACGCATTTCAAATTGATTATGTTTTCAATATACTTCGAAGTGTGTTTGAATCTGTAAACTATTCTGAAATGAGGATATGGTATCTATATAGGCACTCAGATGAATCTCAATGACTGTCTGTACAATGTGAAACTTATTATTGTGTTTTGGCATGGAATATGCATGTGACATAATGATGGCATGAATTATATATTCTTAAAAAAATATATACAAGCAGATTTGCATGCTGCCTGATATAGAAAGGGGGCAGTAGTGTATTTGAACAGACAAATAATATTCCTTTTTAAAGGGAAAAAGCTGTAGACTTTGAATGTCTTCAATAAAATGATTTCAAAAAAAGAAACATGTTGGAAACATGATAGATATATTTCACATACCATCAGACTCCAAGGCAGCCTCTTCCTCCTCCATCCCACATGTGACATCAATCTCTGTAAAACATAACATGTTGTGTACACCTTAAGATCAGATATTATAACATATGTTACTGTTGCTCAAATACGCACATCAATGTTGCATTAAAGATATACACACACAAAGTTATGATTTACATCATTTTGATGGAGCATACAAATGACAATAGATTTGTTATTGTCAATAAATCAGAATATTAATGTATTGTTTGTCTTAATGTTAAATTCATAAAAGCATAGTACATAGAACATTTAAGATTTCTCATGTGTGTATCACTTGATGACTGTTGTCAAAAAAACAAATTGAAAAAAACATATGTTAGACATCTTATGAATAACAAATGTGTAGACTAATAAAGTAGAAATTATTAATCGCTCAATATAAAAAATAAATATATAATCAGAAGATAAATTCTATGATTTTTTATAATGTTATGCTTCATCGGAATCATGATCATAATATTGATTAGCAATACACCTTCAATTACATATAAATGAGTCAATGGACTTACCAGGAGACCGCAAAGGCGGCTCTATGTCACTGCTGGATTCCTGTGGGCTTCCCACACCAACTCTCTCTATGAATGATATAGATATATATTATTAAACACATTTTGGATATCACTAAATCACATCTGTCTAGAATTTTAACATTAATCAACTTTAAAATGTGAAGAATAGAGCAGTCATTACACCAGAAAATGCTTGATTGAATCAAGGGGATTCTGTAAACATATCTGTATTGAACATATGTTTAATGTCAGACTACATTAGACATCAAATTCATCTCAGATGCTGCTATTGCATATCTAAATATACCCAATGATCAATGTTCTTAACCCTTTAAGGACACAGCTTTCACTTAGCTCAATTGTTTTATGACGGAATAATTCCGTCATATGTCCTTAAGAAGTTACAAGAATACACACAAACCACATATTGAGGAGCATCTGTTGACAAATCTAAACAAACATGTGTCACATCGACCCATTTTTTCAATGTACAGTAATCTTGTTTAGGACACAACACATATTTATCACAATACATAACAAACTTGATTATTACAAATATGTAATCATGGTGCTGTTAGAGTATGCAGATATCTATAAAGTAACTCCAACAGATAATTAGATTTATATATCAATAGTTTTTAATAAAAATAATGTAAAGATGAATGAATCTATTTTGTCTTAAAGGGACACTGACATGATTAATTTAAATAATTGATTTCTATGTTCAAACTGTAAAAAATGATTTAACATTGACTCCTATTATAATTAGAATGTTGTTCGATATTAATCTTAAAGGCAGATAAGGAATATTGGATTCAATAAATATTGTTTGTTGAAGGTATCCACCAATCATCAATATAAACCCAGGTTGGTCAACAAATATTTAGATGCACATAAACGTACTTTCTTTATTTTAAACTACATTTAGCAATAGAATATGTCACATATGATGATAGTATTATATTTTATGTTTATTAATATTGCATACTGTATGTGAAAGACAATATTAATAATTGTAGCTCAGTATCCCTTTAATCTAAAATTAAATAGATTCCACAATGTTGTTGTTTGTTAATGAATTATCTACTCCATATGTTGATGTAATGAATGGTATTGAGCATGCAATTAAAATCAAATATGTTATTTAAGGATATCCGAATAATTATATAATTTTCATCTATTAAATAGACATTACATATAAATATTGAACAATGTGTATTTAGTATGTAATGTTCATTCCATGTTTCTAAGACAAATGTCAATTAAAATGAGACATACCATACTGTGACAAGCCCTGGCTTGAGGATCCAGCAGCCACATCCATATCTGTAATATATTAAATGAGGATTGCATATCATTAATACTAATCATGCCATGTTTAAAATATTTACATTAATAACAAATCAATAGAAAAATATTAATCCTTTGGTAGTCCCATGAGTTAATAGTTTCCGCAATTAAATTAATGATAAATATATCCTGGACTCTTATTTTCAATCAGTTGTGTTGTTTACTGTATCTTTAAGAATATCTGCTTGTTATTACATAATCATCAATTGATGGCCATATGTTATAATTTATTAGTATTATTCGTTTTTTATTAGATATAATATTTAAAATAAGAATACTGTATTCTTCACTAATCTAAGAATTTCCATTTAATTTTTAACAACATGTATAAAGCAATGCCACTTTCCGCAAACCCATGTTAACGTGGATGAGAAATGCCATTTTCGCGATCATTGCGCAATGATTCCAAGCGGAATTACGCATCCGTCATTTGAACAACATGTATAAAGCAATGCCACTTTCCGCAAACCCATGTTAACGTGGATGCGAAATTACATTTCCGCTCTGTGACGCATATTCTGTAGAGCGCAAGAAACATCATTCCTATTTCATGTGTCAATAATCTAAAATCAGATATCTAAACATCATATGTAGTGTATGTTGTGAGATCTGTATAGGTTTAGTATCTGACTAAATACACATTTTTGATTTTTAAAATTATAAATATTATATGAAGTTGGATAATTACCTGGTTCAGATTCTCTATCGGCTCCTCCCAGGCCACCGGACGGAGAAGCATCTGCCCTGTCCCCCGCGTCAGGACTTTCAGATCCCGCAGCTGGGAGGGAAGAAGAGGAGGCCGAGGATGGCGAGGATCTAAATCTTTTGGGGACCCGGAGATTGAGGAGCTCGCATAAAGTCACCTCATAAGGGAGTAGGTACAGTTTCCGCGGGGCCTTTCTTTGGCCCCCTCTTTTACGGGCTTGTACCCAGTCCCTTATGAGGTTGACTTTTTTCGATAAACGCAACCTCATATCTCCGAATCTCCTCATGATCTGATCCTGGGTCCTCTGGACGTCACACACCAATCTAACCGCATTGGTGATAGACTCCCAGAGGGCCTTCTTAACAGGCGCATCTGTCGAGCTCCTCTTGTTCCCAAACAGCTGGGGATAAAAGTCCTTGACGGCGTGGACCAGTGCAGCGCTCTCCTCCTTGGTGAACCTGGGAACTGACATGCCTGCTGGGTTGTCCAATAAATATATTATAATAATATAAACTGCCTGCAGGCATTAGAGAACTGACAAAGATGGCAACGTGTAATGGACTTTTATATGGTGAAGTAAACATGAGATGCACCATGGGACAATTTATCTGTACATCTGATTGGATAAAAGTTTGAAATATTGTTATAATGTCTGTGAGACCATCCTGACTCAAGTTGTGTTTGTGTGATGAACTCTGATTGGCCGTTCCTTAATGTTTCATATCTTAGTAACTTCCTTACACATACCGCTTGGTGGTGCTGTAACTTCATTTTTCATGTAGACTTATTTGTAACTCATGGGCCTGTCATGCGGATATGTGTGACGCAGATTTAATATCCGGGATCCGTGAAATATTAATGATTAAATACTCTTTAAAATCTAATCCTGTCACATTATTAATGTTGTAGACATTTCTCGGTTTAATAACGGTCTGTTTCTTTAATACAAATACACATTTAATATTGTATGTCTTTATTGTTCTTTAAATAAATTTATTGTGAAGTATTGACATTGCTCTATTAAATGTATTTATAATGCACATTGATTGTGTGCTATTGCGTGACATTACACTAATGTTTAAATATGCTAATCTGGTGTTTTGAAGATGCGTTTCCCACGCAATATTTATTAATGTTAAAATTCCGGTTAGAATGTCAGTAACTTGGATAATCTGTTTATAAATGTTAAACTACAGCTTTGTTATTCGCAAATAAACCTCGAGCTTGTATTTCTCTGAAGTGCTCATATATGTTATTGTGCAATGGCGTCTTTAGTTTTAAAGAGACATTACAAACAAACAATTGTATCAAATGATCTGTAGAGATAGAAGATTGTTTAGACTTTAAACTGTAAATCATTTTCTCTTAGTATTTATATATCCTCAACAGAAGAAATTTAAATGCACATGGTTGAGACAATCACATAAGGCATCTCTGTGCATCCACCAATCTTCATCTACTGAGCCGATCTCGATATGCTTTTCAAGCAAAGTATGTCAAGATAGGAAGAGAAGTAAATACACTCTTTAAATCTCTTAAAGGGACACTGTCCAAACAAATTTACCATTGGTGATTGAGCATGAAATGTTAATCAACTTTATTATTTAATACGATTATCAAATGTTAAGTTATCTTGTTATGTTTCTTTGCAAATCAATAATGATATTTTATATTACGGACAATTGTTTAATAAAAACCTGGGTTGTCCTTGACGATTGTTGCATCAATTATTCCAAACAATCAAGTTCTGTCCAGAGTACTGAAGCAAATAAATTAAATATTTACTGCCTTATTTCTAAAGTAATGATAGCAACATCACAATGAGCATTCATAATATGAGACAAGTTTTAAAGTTGATTAAAATAGAATACTCATTCAGAATGTATAAATCATTGTTTTTTTAAATGGCTACCTTTAAGTATATTTTGAGTTCATGTCCCTTTAAATAAACATTTCACAATAATGCTTAATATATCATAAACCTAGGCACCTTCCTTTTGCTAAATGAGTCTAACATATGAGTAAAGCAAATTTAGATTAACTTCTAGATTGTTTTACACACTGACTGAAATATATTTATTAAATGAGGTCTTTTTTAGCCTTCAGCGTAGAGGGACATTAAGCTATATGTTATGTATGCATTTTGTATAATAATCTTATATTTGACCAACTTAATATGTTTTGTTATTCAATCATTATATTGTAATTATATATATTCGTGGATTAAATACATCTCTACATAGGCTATTTTGATGCTGATTGTTGTTTGCATATAGATGCCTTATATCATTGACTAAGATATGTGCATTTATTTTTATTTTAACAAGTATATTTAAAGACTGAATGTAATTCTATAGTACATTCTAAATATGTTTAAAATCTTGTATGATATTTGTAACAATGTATACAAAATATACATTTTGAATGACCCCTTTAAGGACCCAAACATATTGTATTTTGATTTAACATTGACAAAATAAACTAAAGGGGAAATTACATTCTATATAGATATTTGATGTCTAACCCAAGAGGTAAGATTGTAATAAATACATAATATTACTAAGTATAGTTAAATGACTCCACTAGAAAATTACATAGATTAACCTGGCATCCAATAACTAATTTTTTAAAAATATCAAGTTAAATGACCTACCATTTATAAATGTAATAATTGTAAAATATTTTCTAATAATGTTTTGAGATACCTAAGGAAGATACATGATCTTATACAATTCTTTTTACATTCAACAACACTGTCACTTTCATGTAATTGAACCACTTCACCTTATTAAATGTTAAAACAATCATAATATTAATACATATCCTAAATATTTTTAATATATACTTTTTCAATATAAAAGCATTGAAGAATCTGACTCCCCAATTAATGTTAAAAGATATATTTTAATATTCTCTGAAGATTTTTATTTTCTACTATTAATGCATTATTTTCTCTTATGCATGTGCTTGTCAAATAGCCAACTACCAGTCATGGGAGTCCAAGTTTTATTTATTTACAGATTATATTGATATATATTAGAATCTGTTAAAAATAAACATATATTTAATTGAAAATAATTAAATATTCCAGGAAGTCATCAGATGCCAATCTGAAATGACAAATAATAAAAATGGAACAAAGTTAATACACACGTTGTAAAATATTCATAAAATACATTTAAAATCATATGGTGTCTATGCTCTAACTTTGATCAACATTTTTTAAAGATAATCATTACATTGATTTTAAATTAATGAAATACATACACCATTATATTGTTGATTAAAAATTATATTTAAATATCAAAAATTAAAATTATACATAATAATGTATATCACATGTAAACAATATATGTATGCTGAACATAAATGTAATATAGAGGTATTTGAATGGACATGAAATATCAGCTATAATATGTATTCCTTTTTCTGATTGTGATCCCTAAATATCTCATTAAGAACTAAATATGACTAATGTATGTAAGCTACTAATATTCTACAGTCTTCACTAGCATGCATTGGTACACCAACCTGGACAATGCATGGTCTTTGAAAGTCAATTCAGGGGTAAACAGTTGATCTTCAATAGGTGTCTTATTCATCAGTTCATTAAATAGAGGACTGGGAAATACCATCTAAAAAAGTACAATCATCTAAGTGTCTGATTGTGATCCCTAAATATCTAATTAAGAACTAAATATGACTAATGTATGTAAGCTACTAATATTCTACAGTCTTCACTAGCATGCATTGGTACACCAACCTGGACAATGCATGGTCTTTGAAAGTCAATTCAGGGGTAAACAGTTGATCTTCAATAGGTGTATTATTCATCAGTTCATTAAATAGAGGACTGGGAAATACCATCTACAAAATAGAAAATCATCTAAGTGTCTCCAATAGGATGTCTCCACAGCCTTATTCTATCAAATAGTTTGCACTTACCATGTGAACATGTATTTGTATGGTTTTCAAGGTCAGCAGAATTGAAATATAATGCCAGACATGATCCCATTGGTATACTTCAATTTCAATCTTGGCTTTTTCCCCACTGTCAGTCTTGGAAATCTTCACTGTCAGGCTTCAAATTGTTCCCTTTCAGTCTTTAGATTAAGTCATCTCCCTAATGTAAGAAATTATATATAAAGATTTCATACAAGTGTGTGAATCAGTTCTGTACCCCTCTCCCACCCCCCATTTCATAATAAATATCTATCACTAGCTTACTAAGCCTGTGTATGAACCTGTGTTATTTTCTATCAAGTGTGAAGATGAGTCATATTGAGCAGAACAAACCTCTGTGTGACATTGAACCATAGTCATTCTAGAGTATCCCTTTCTGATTATGTACATTTTAAGTAATGTGTAAACAAAGTTATATTTTTTAAAATGTATGCCATATGATGTATTTGTGTACAAATCATGCCAGCAACAGTCCATACATTTCTACTTACCATCTGATGTCCTCTTTAAAAACCAGGTGGCAAAGACTCGCTATAGGACCCAATGCCCAGAGCATCACCTATATTATGAGAAATAAAGATTATTCTAACATTTGATCAATACTAACATGTTTGCACAATTCTCTACTTGTCATTTCCCTAGAGTTCACATCTATTGAAAATACTCCAGTGTAACTTCTATTATTTACCGTCTAAAGTGGCGGTTGATGACGTCTGCTCTGACATCAAGTCCCTCGTCCTGGAATTCCCCCTCTAGAACAGGATCATCCTCCTCATCTCTGAGGAGGTCTCTGTCCACCGGGACGGCCTGCAGCATCCCAGCCCGCTGTGCAATATTATGCAGGACGCTACAGGCTACAACGATCTTAGCCACCTTCTTTGGGTTGTACTGGAGTGCTCCTCCAGAACGGTCCAGGCACCTGAATCTCATCTTCAGGAGCCCGAACATCCTTTCAACCACCGCCCTGGTTCTCTTATGAGCCCTATTGTAGCGCTCCTCAGACACATCAGTTGGGCTACGCAAGGGGGTAATGAGCCAAGGCCGGCTCATGTACCCAGAATCACCTATAAATTTAGAACAGAACATAATTCAAACAGAATACTTAAACTAGTATATTGTTGTATAAATATATTTTTTAAAAACCATAATCCATATTAAAAGTTGTCAGAAACATAAAAAAAAAAAAAAAAATTTATATATAAATCTGTATCTTGCCATTTCATCTAAGACATGCTACATATGCGTATTTCTCCTAAACCAAACCTTGTGTAAAATGCTAACTACATGGTTACATTGCATTCTCTATCTGAACACTTAAGGTAAGACATGCTACATATCTGCATTTCAATAAAACTAGACATTAGCAGAAAAAGACAATGACAGGGTTAAATTGCATGAGATAATATCTTGCCTTTTCATCTAAGACATGCTACATATGCGTATTTCTCCTAAACCAAACCTTGTGTAAAATGCTAACTACATGGTTACATTGCATTCTCTATCTGAACACTTAAGGTAAGACATGCTACATATCTGCATTTCAATAAAAACTAGACATTAGCAGAAAAAGACAATGACAGGGTTAAATTGCATGAGATAATATCTTGCCTTTTCATCTAAGACATGCTACATATGCGTATTTCTCCTAAACCAAACCTTGTGTAAAATGCTAACTACATGGTTACATTGCATTCTCTATCTGAACACTTAAGGTAAGACATGCTACATATCTGCATTTCAATAAAACTAGACATTAGCAGAAAAAGACAATGACAGGGTTAAATTGCATGAGATAATATCTTGCCTTTTCATCTAAGACATGCTACATATGCGTATTTCTCCTAAACCAAACCTTGTGTAAAATGCTAACTACATGGTTACATTGCATTCTCTATCTGAACACTTAAGGTAAGACATGCTACATATCTGCATTTCAATAAAACTAGACATTAGCGGAAAAAGACAATGACAGGGTTAAATTGCATGAGATAATATCTTGCCATTTCATCTAAGACATGCTACATATGCGTATTTCTCCAAAACCAAACCTTGTGTAAAATGCTAACTACATGGTTACATTGCATTCTCTATATGAACACTTAAGGTAAGACATGCTACATATCTGCTTTTCAATAAAACTAGACATTAGCGTCGGTAAATAACAAATGGTTAAATTTAATCCTATAGCTGAACATGACGCTAACAGTTAAAAAATACAGGGGCAATTGTCAAAATAATTTACCATGTTGAGCACAAATACTCACCAACGAGATAACCAGGGGGCATTTGTCTTTCCTCAAACTGTCTCCACAGGGACGACAGAGAGAGGATGCGGGCATCATGACAAGCCCCTCCAAAATTCGCATACACATGCATAATCCTCATCCGTGCGTCACAAACATACTGCACGTTGAGGCTATGAAAATGTTTGCGATTTCTGAAGGGCAAGTCATCAATTGGAGCACGCAGCGCAATGTGGGTACAATCAATGGCTCCCAAGACATTGGGCAATTGAGCAATATCAAAGAATTCCCGCTTCAGGCGCCTCCAATCACCATCATTCTGTGGGAATCCTATGTATTGCTTACTGATACGTACCATGGCGTTCAGAAAGTTATCAAACACCCCAGAGAATGTACCTTGAGCCAGGCCATGCATGTACAGTTCTCCGGATTGAAAACTCCCGGAGGCCAGGACGTATAGACAGCTTAGCATCTTACTCATGGGGGGAACAGCAGTCCTTATTTGTATACGTGGCTCCAAATGAGGTTTAAGAAGCTCGTAAAGGCCAATGAGCTGTTTGCGATCAAAAACCTCAAAGTCACTCATGTTTTCCAAGGTGGGTCTCACCCTGTAGACACGAGGACCTCGAACCAGACGACCCCTTCGTCTCGGTCTGAGCCGCCGAGGCTGCCTGATTCGACCAACAGCTAGTTCGCCAATAGCACCACCAGCAGCGTCTACCATGTCATCGTCATCCATCTTTCAAAACAGCGTAACAAGGTAAGCACTTGATCTGATGTGGATCACAAGTGATGCATTGGCCATGTTGTTTGGGGGATTTATAGTACAATTAGTCCAATGGTAGTGAGTTTGTAATGATTGCTAATTGTATTCACTTGTTTGTATGTGAGCGGCGCGAATGCTTTCACAGTGGGCGTTTATTTGTTGTTTGCTGAAATGTTAGTTTCAAACAATGATTCTCAATGTGAAAGTGTCAAATATCACACATACAGTGCATGTTTGTAATGTTTGATCATATGCGTAATCAATATTTCTTAAACGCGATCTTATAGTAACAAGCACACGTCCAGGCTAACATGAATGAAAGTGCATAGTTGTGTATAATGTGCATCGAATGTGATCGATCAATGTTGATGCAATATTGTTTGTAAACGATAAAGTAACATCTGCCATCTGTAGTATTGTATATATAAGTGATTTCCGAGCTGTCAATATTGTATGCGTCCCATTAAAATGGCATTAATACTGAATAACTTCCGGCTGCCATCTGTAGTATTGGATATACAAGTGATTGCTGAGCTGTCAATATTGTATGTGTCCCTTTCAAATCGCAATAATAATTCCGAACTTCCCGTCTGCCATCTGTAGTATTGTATATATAAGTGATTGCCGAGCTGTCAATATTGTATGCGTCCCTTTCAAATCGCACTAATACTGAATAACTTCCGGCTGTCATCTGTAGTATTGTATATATAAGTGATTGCCGAGATGTCAATATTGTATGCGTCCAATTCAAATGGCACTAATACTGAAGAACTTCCGGCTGTCATTTGTAGTATTGTATATATAAGTGATTGCCGAGATGTCAATATTGTATGCGTCCAATTCAAATCGCACTAATACTGAATAACTTCCGGCTGTCATCTGTAGTATTGTATATATAAGTGATTGCCGAGCTGTCAATATTGTATGCGTCCCTTTAAAATCGCAATAATAATTCCGAACTTCCCGTCTGCCATCTGTAGTATTGTATATATAAGTGATTGCCGAGCTGTCAATATTGTATGCGTCCCTTTCAAATCGCAATAATAATTCCGAACTTCCCGTCTGCCATCTGTAGTATTGTATATATAAGTGATTGCCGAGCTGTCAATATTGTATGCGTCCCATTCAAATGGCACTAATACTGAATAACTTCCGGATGTCATCTGTAGTATTGTATATATAAGTGATTTTATATCTGACAATATTGTATGCGTCCCATAAAAATTGCACGAATACTGAATAACTTCCGGCTGCCATCTGTAGTATTATATATATAATTGATTTGCGATCTGACAATATTTCTTAATTGTCCCATTGAAATCTCCATAATAATGCTGTTCAAAAGTGTGGTTTACGTATATGTTGTATTGTAGTATTGAGTGTTAAAGTTCCTAAAGGGGCGGTACAGTGGTGAATCTGTGATGTGTATGGTTGAATCTTGTAATGACGTCATGATATTATTAACCTGCCTATGTAGTTCTGAAATCCTCATTGTGTTGTTGTATTGTGCTACATTGTTATTGTGTGCTGAATAAAATCTAAATGTGTGCTTTGTGGTTGCGTGATGGGTGATGCGTGTTATGTACATGTAGTACGTATATATTGTGATTGTGTCCCACATATGCTGACTTCTATATAGCGGTCTGGCATTGTTGTTCCTTCCCATAAAGTGACATCTGTAATCTGGTGTAATGATGTTCGTGTTGTACGTAATTCCTAATGGTTTCTGGTGATGGAATCATGATGTTAAAAGTACAGTAAAATCCATATGTTGTGTTTTGTGATTCCTAGAGAGAATGTAATGTGTTTTTCCCCCATCATTTGAATGCACATGTATGAGTGAATGTTAAACGTAATGTATGTGCATCCATGAGTGATTATGTGTTAAGCCTATGTAGATATGCAGTTGCTGCAAGCATATGAGTTGAATAACTGAAATGCAATAATAAAGGTAAATGAGAGATGTTTCCCATTGTGTAGTGTTTGTGAATCCAGAAATGTGTATTGAATTTTATTTTAATTGTAAATGTAATTTTATTGAAATAATAATGTGTTACTAGTGATGGGGATTTGTAGTTGATGTAATCTAAAAGTGTTAAAAATATTTATGGTGTGGTGAATATTTAATATTAAAAAACATAAGTCCACCATAGGGAAATAGTCATTTCTTGATCTATTTATCATCGCTAGGTCTAACGCATGAAATCATGTCTTTTCTAGCGCTGGTATTTGGAGTTTTTCAGTCTACGCTATTTGCGTGCGTTAGGGAAATGAGGGTTTCGCGTGCACGAGCACGTCTTCCCAATAGAAGTCAATGGAGGCTCCAAAGATTTCTATTTTTTTTTTCTAAGACTGGTTTTCCTCGTAAAGTGAGTGACGTCATGATCTTGTGTGAAAAAGTAAATAAATCGTGTTCTTTTTGTAATAAATAAATATTTTGTGTATGTCATGTGGTGTATATTGTTTGTATGCATCGATGAGTGTATGTTTGTGATAATGTTATTCGTTAGATGTAGGTATATGAGGGTCTTTTCCCGTATGTCCATGTAAGTCAATGGGAAAATGGATTTGTGTGGATTTTTTTCAAACACCCGAGATCTCGCAACTTTAATCCTTTGTATTTTAACGAAAAAAAAATAAATAAGAAAAATAAAGATAGTGTTGTGTTTGTATGAGTGTAAGTGTACTTTGTGTAATATTTGTTTTGTGATTCGTGGATGTTTTTTTTGGCGGTATATGTTTACTACTGGGTCTGAGGTGGCGGTAGAAAGGTGAGCGTTAGGTGTATTTTGAGTGGCGGTAAATAAACTCTAAATACCGGAGTGCGTAAGAAACCCGCGTTAGGAGCCTCTAACGCTGGTTTTTACGGATAACGCCGAACTCTAAATCTAGGCCTTAGTGAATAATATATAAATGATGATAAATGTGTAAGTATAGATGATTGAGTGAATCCTGATCATTTTGTAATGAAGACATTTTGTGTGACAATGTGAACTCAATAGGAGTGCATAAAATAACATAGTATTTTGCTGACTTTAAATGTTCCACAAACAATTGGGATCTAGAATCCCTGAAAGAGAAATGCTTGGATAGCACTCTATGCCCAGACTACATGAGTAGAGGCAGTACTGATTAAAATTTAACCTTTATTAGTTATATATTAAAAAATGGGTAAACACAAAAACATCTAAAATTTCTTCTATCGTGTAAAGGTATATACTGAGCGAGATCAATTATTCTATATTTGGCCTGATACCAATTAATGTATTTTTTGATCTCACTGTATCTTCGATACCATTCAGTGGGTAGTTTATATCAGGGTTGGGGTGTGATAAAGGTTCATTAGTAATAACTTGTTGTTGATCACACTCTAGTCCTGGAGAGTGAGTACTTTGGATTTGTCACTTATTGTAAAGTGATATGTTCTGTTGGTGCACACTGAATTGTTTGGATGTTGAATTAAAGCTAGAAAAATCTTTGTACACAGGAAATTTAATATTTCAGCACAACATTACATCTTATCTGAGTATCAAATCTACCCAGTGTTGATCTTAGGTGATTATAAAACCTAATTCACAACTTTCTAACTTGTCTGAGTATTGAGTCTGCCCAGTGTTTGTGTTTAGTGGTTATAGAGCTTTATTCAAATGGTTGCTCTAACTTGTGGGATTTGATGATTTATGTAAGGTCGTTTATTTTGTGGTCTGCACTGTATTTATCTATGTCAAGTACTATTATCCGTTAATCATCTTGTGTACATTTGTAACATGAATTGCTACATATGTTACGCACCCACATTATACCTGCAACATTCTTATCTCTTTTGAATAAAGGTTTCAATCTGCCGTTATTAATTCTGAAATGGAATTGTTAACCCCAATACTTGTGGACAGTACTGTGTGCTATCATTAAGATTAGTACTAGTTTATCAGGCAACTTTGGTTGCAGTATTACTGATTGTTATTATCCACTGTGATTGTTTACATATTGGGTTAAAATGGTATATGTCTTTATAAAGTAGATTCAATCATTTATCCCCATGCGTACAGACAGTGCTGCGTATTATTATTCTGATTGACTGTAGTTATATCAAGCTTTTGAATGCTGTGTCTCTGTATTCACAGATCACTCTCTACTATTATGTAATCAGACACCCACAGTCTCTTTTGCGCCTGAGCCGTTAGATATTATAGCGGTATTGATTGTTGGTATAGATCACTCTCTACTATTGTGCACTCAGACACCCACAGTCTCTTTTGCGGTTGAGCCGTTAGATATTATAGCAATATTGATTGTTAGTACTGCGACTGTTTACTTTTTGGGTTAAATTAATATGTATTTTTCTAGAATAGATTCAAACATTCACCCCCTTGCATACTGACAATGCTAGGTACTATTATTCAAATATTTCAATAGATTGTGGATACTATGTCTCTGTGTTCACAGATTGCTATCCACTATTGTGCGATCGAACACCCACAACCTCCTATGTGGCTGAGCCGTTAGCTATTGTAGCGGTGTTGATTATTATTATTCACTGTAACTGATTGCGTATTAGGTTCGATTAGTATGTATCTTTCTAATGCATAATCAATCCTTCACCCCATGCATACAGACAGTGCTATATACTGTAGTTAAGATTAACTTTAGTTATATCAATAGCGTGTGGATACTATATTTTTTGGTTCACAGATTTCTCTCCACTATCATGCAATCAGACACCCACAACCTCCTTTGCGGCTAAGTCGTTATATATTGTAGCAGTATCAATTATTCTTGTTCGCTAAGACTGTTTGCATATTGGGTTAAATTAGTATGTATCTTTCTAAAGTCGATTCAATCATTCACCCCCATGCATACAGACAGTGCTGCGTACTGTTCTTTTGATTAGCTTTAGTTATATCATTGGAGTGTGGATACTGTGTCTCTATGCTCACAGATCACTCTCCACTAGTGTGTGATCAAACACCCACAACCTCCTTTGCGGCTAGGCCGTCAGAAATTATTACGGTACTACTGATAAGTATCTTTACATACGATAGATTTCTATTAAAATATACAACAATTGCAGGACCCCATTGTCCCACACAACCCCCCTGACGCGTTTTGCCTGTTTAGGCTTTGTCAAAGGCCTTTAAATGTTGTCTGGAAATATACAAACTTTTAAAATAATGAAAAGGGATACTAAAGAATTGGTGATATTGTCCTTGTGACAATTTTCTGTTCTTGCAAAGAGAATTTTAATTAATCATCTAAGTATTTAGTATTGGTGTGTAGTTAAATGTTATTTTCCATTTAGTTGATAGGTATGTACCTATAATGGTCCTCCAATACATTATTTATATCCCCATTGGTGTATGTTGTTTCCATTTGCTTTCAGTTTTTTCAAGGTATATCCTTTTATATGTGACTTTGTTGTGGTATTACAGTTTTTTAATATATTATCATGTCTATGTAAAGGCTTGTATCATAAGTAAAATGTAATATTTTATTAAGTCGTCCTAGTCAGTAAATTGTGACCTCTTGTCACAAACAATTTTCTTGGAATAAATAGGGCTTCTGTCATCTCTGTATATGGGCCTTGAATATATTTATATAAAGTAATCATTTCATCTCTCAAGTGCCTTTTTTTCTAGAGAAAACAGACCCAATCTGGCTAACCTCTCCTTATAGCTTAAATTCTCCATTTCCCTTATTAGCTTTGTGGTCATTCTCTGAACTTTTTCTAGGTCTGCAATGTCTTTTTTTGAGATTGGTCCCCAGAACTGCACTCCACACTTAAGGTGAGGTCTTATCAGGGATTTATAGAGGGACAAAATTATGTTTTCCTCTCTTGCATCAATACCTCGCTTAATACATGCTAGCATCTTATTAGCCTTAGAACCCGCTGCCCTGGATTGTGCACCCAATTTTTATCTTGTTATCTATTATTACTCCCAAAACCCTTTCCTTCTCTGTTTGGCTAAGTCAAGTCCCATTTAAATAATATATTGCCTGTTTATTTTTACTTCCAAAATGTAGAACCTTGCATTTTCCTGTATTAAATCTAATTTTCCATTTACCCGCGCATTTACCCCTTGTAACGTAAATTCATCCTGCTCTGACCTAATGACCTTACATAACTGTGTATCATCTGCAAAAATAGAAATGTTGCTATTTAATCCTTGCTCCAAGTTATTAATAAAAATATTAAAAAGAACTGGACCCAGTACTAATTCCTGGGGGACTCCACATAGTATCTTTTCCAAATCTGAGTATGACCCATTCACTACTATTTGTTGCTCCCTGTCTTTTATCCAGTTACTTATCCATGAGCTAACATTGGCGGTTTAGGGCTAACATTGGCGGTTTAGGGGTTAATATTTATTTAGGTATTTTGCAATGTGGGGGGATGGTGGTTTAGGGGTTAATAGTTTAATCTATATACACCTAGATTACTAGTTTTGCGTTAGAGTCTATGTGGTGCTAACGAGCAGTTTATGCTCACCGCTCACTTAAAGACAGCACTGGTATTACAGGTTTTTACAACCCAGATAAGAAGTGAGCGTTGAACAAAATTTTGCTCCTTACCGCACTCCAAAACCAGCGCTGCTTACGTTAGCAGTGAGCTGGTGTAACGTGCTTGTGCACGATTTCCCCATAGGAATCAACGGGGAGAGCCGGCTGAAAAAAAGTCTTACACCTGTAAAAAAGCAGCATAAAACTCCTTAACGCAGCCCCATTGATTCCTATGGGGAAATACATTTTATGTCTACACCTAACACCTTAACATGAACCCTGAGTCTAAACACCCCTAATCTTACACTTATTAACCCCTAATCTGCCGCCCCCGAAATCGCCACAACCTACATTATATTATTAACCCCTAATCTGCCGCTCCGGACACCGCCGCCACCTTCATTATACTTATGAACCCCTACTCTGCTGCCTCCAACATCGCCGACACCTACATTATATTTATTAACCCCTAATCTGCCATCCCCAACGTCGCCGCTGCCACCTACCTACATTTATTAACCTCTAATCTGCTGCCCCCAATGTCGCTGCCACTATAATAAACATATTAACCCCTAAACCACCTCACAAACATTAGTTAAATATTATTAACCCATAATCTGCCGGCCCTAACATCGATGCCACCTACCTACATTTATTAACCCCTAATCTGCTGCCCCCAACGTCGCCGCCACAATATTAAAGTTATTAACCTCTAAACCTAAGTCTAACCCTAAACCTAACACCCCCTAACTTAAATATAATTAAAAGAAATCTAAATAAAATTACTATAATTAACTAAATTATTCCTATTTAAAACTAAATGCTTACCTGTAAAATAAACCCTACGCTAGCTATAATGTAACTACAGTAATAGTTACATTGTATCTAGCTTAGTGTTTATTTTTATTTTACAGGCAAGTTTGTATTTATTTTAACTAGGTAGAATAGTTATTAAATAGTTATTAACTATTTAAAAACTACCTAGCTAAAATAAATACAAAAGTACCTGTAAAATAAAACCTAACCTAAGTTACAATTACACCTAACACTACACTATAATTAAATTATTTCCCTAAATTAAATACAATAAATTAAATTATCTAAAGTACAAAAAAAAACAAACACTAAATTACAGAAAATAATAAACAAATTACAAGATTTTTAAACTAATTACACCTAATCTAATCCCCCTAACAAAAAAAAAATCCCCCCAAAATAAAAAAAAGCCCTACCCTACACTAAATGACAAATAGCCCTTAAAGGGCCTTTTGCAGGGCATTGCCCCAAAGTAATCTGCTCTTTTACCTGTAAAAAAAAGTACAAATCCCCCCCCAACATTAAAACCCACCACCCACACAACCAACCCTACTCTGTTCCAATCAGCCAATAGAATGCGAGCTCAATCCTATTGGCTGATTACATCATTTTTCTACCTTAATTCCGATTGGCTGATAGAATTCTATCAGCCAATCAGAATTGAAGGGACGCCATCTTGGATGATGTCACTTAAAGGTACCTTCATTCTGTGTTAGCTGTCGTCAAAAGAGGATGCTCCGCGTCGGATGTCTTGAAGATGGACCCACTCCGCGCCGGATGGATGAAGTTAGAAGATGCCATCTGGATGAAGACTTCTGCCCGTCTGGAGGACCACTTCGCCCGGCTTGGATGAAGACTTCTCCCGGCTTCGTTGAGGACTGGTTGGATGAAGACTTCTCCTGTTAAGGTGATCTTCAAGGGGTTAGTGTTTTTTTTTAAGGAGGTATTGGGTGGGTTTTAGAGTAGGGTTGGTTGTGTGGGTGGTGGGTTTTAATATTGGGGGGGATTTGTACTTTTTTTTACAGGTAAAAGAGCTGATTACTTTGGGGCAATGCCCCGCAAAAGGCCCTTTTAAGGGCTATTTGTAATTTAGTGTAGGGTAGGACTTTTTTAATTTTGTGGGGCTTTTTTATTTTGTTAGGGGGATTAGATTAGGTGTAATTAGTTTAAAAATCTTGTAATTTGTTTATTATTTTCTGTAATTTAGTGTTTGATTGTTTTTGTACTTTAGATAATTTAATTTAATTGTATTTAATTTAGGGAAATAATTTAATTATAGTGTAGTGTTAGGTGTAATTGTAACTTAGGTTTTATTTTACAGGTAGTTAATAACTATTTAATAACTATTGTACCTAGTTAAAATAAATACAAACTTGCCTGTAAAATAAAAATAAACCCTAAGCTAGATACAATGTAACTATTAGTTATATTGTAGCTAGCTTAGGGTTTATTTTATAGGTAAGTATTTAGTTTTAAATAGGAATAAGTTAGTTAATTATAGAAATTTTATTTATATTTATTTAAATTATATTTGTTAGGGGGTGTTAGGGTTAGGGTTAGACTTAGGTTTAGGGGTTAAAAACTTTAATATAGTGGCGGCGACATTGGGGGCGGCAGATTAGGGGTTAATAAATGTAGGTAGGTGGAGTCGATGTTAGGGATGGCAGATTAGGGGTTAATAATATTTAACTAATGTTTGCGATGCGGGAGTGCGGTGGTTTAGGGGTTCATATATTTATTAGAGTGGAGGCGATGTCCGGTTCGGCAGATTAGGGGTTAAAAATTTTATTTTAGTGTTTGCGATGTGGGGGGGCCTTGGTTTAGATGTTAATAGGTAGTTTATGGGTGTACTTTTTAGCACTTTAGTTAAGAGTTTTATGCTACGGCGTTGTAGTGTAAAACTCTTAACTACTGACTTTAAAATGCGGTACCAGTCTTGACAGGAGAGGGTCTACCGCTCACTTTTTGGCAGACTTGTAATTCCAGCGCTATGGAAGTTCCATTGAAAAACTAGGATACGCAATTTACGTAAGTGGATTTGCGGTATTTCCAAGGCTGGCCAAAAAAGTGAGCGGTACACCTGTACCTGAAAGACTCGTAATACCAGCGGGCTTTAAAAAGCAGCGTTGGGACCAGCCAACGCTGCTTTTTAAGCCAAACGCAAGACTCATAATCTAGTCGATAGTTTGCAATGTGGGGGCAGCGGATTAGGAGTTAATAGGCTAGGGGCTTATGGTAGGGTGTTTTTTTCACTTTTGTTTCTCCTTTGATTTCGATGGGGAACTTCAAACTTGCAGGGTCATTTGCGCGAGTAGGGTGTTTCAAGCTCTTTTTTTCTCCTTTGATTTCTATGCGGGAATACATACACACTCACGTGAAAACTTTGCTTCTCAGGTTACCGCTAATTGCAAAAAGCCTAACGCCAGCGATGTTTTGGCTAAAGCAAAAAAAAAAACTATTTACCGTGGCACTTGTTATCTAGCCCTAAGCCAGTGATGTGACAATTGCACATGAGTACAGAGCTCTGTGTGCACACCCGCATATCCTACCTTTGTAACCCTCCCTGTATGTTGTGTTGATAAATTTTTCCTTTGGGCCTGTCACCCAGGCTGCTCAGGAGTTAACTGTCTAGGTTGCTGGGAACTGTGCAGCTGTCTGTAAATATTCAAGGCTATGGGGTTTACAGTGACTTGGAATGTGTACCCTGTCCACTCTGAGAGTGCAGTCCATTTCTGGGTTTTGTATTTCCATAAGGGAAATTGCAAAGGCCTGTGACCCAACGGCATTGGTACTTAGTTTGTTTGAAAGCATACATGGTATAGCTGCTTGGTTAGGGACCTAGGAGGGGAGAGACCTTGACGTTGTCCTGGGCTTAAACTGTTTGGCGCCAAATGCAACTGACTTTCCCATTTTGCTTTTAAATATTACTGTGTGCTTGCTAGAGAGTGCCAGTATGTTGTGTTGATCATTTTTGTAAGTTTCCTTTTGGCCCTGTGATCCAGGATGCTCAGAGGTTTACTGTCTTGGTTGCTGGGAACTGTGTATCTGTCTGTAAGTAGTCAGGGCTGTGTGGTTCACAGCAACTTGGGATGTGTACCCTGTCCAGTCTGAGAGTGCAGTTCGTTTCTGTGTTTTGTGTATGCTTAAGTGAAATTACAAAGGCCTGCGACACCCTGGTGTTGATTCTTATTTTGTTTGAAAGCATGCATTGTGCAGCTGCTTGGTTAAAGGCACAAGCTGAAACGCGTAAGACCAGTGCTGCACTGGCCTCTTGATCCTGCTATGTTGGATTTTTACTGATGCTAATAAAAGTTACTTTTTAACTTTTTACATCCACTGCCTCGCTATATTTTTGATTTGAATGATACATTTTTTGCGGTTTGCAAGTGGATGATTTTTGGAGTGGTAAGCAGGTGGATCTTAATTGCCGCATGGAGACGTAGTTGGTAAACAGAACCGCAAACGGATTGGTTTGGAGGCTAGCCCGAAGCTAACGTTGGAAATTAAGGACATATGGCAGTAAGTCAGTTAAAGTTTTATTTCTGTTTTTCTTAGCGTGGGGGCCTGGATATGATACCTTTCCCAGAAATGTTATGTTTAGCATAGGCACGGTGCGCTGTACAAGGGAGGTACATTTTAGAGACGATTGGTTAGGAACCCAGGAGGGTAGAGACCTTGATGTGGTCCTGCGCTTAAACTGCTGGGCACCAAATTCAACTAACTCTTCCATTTTGCTTTTAAATATTACTGCAGGGCTCAACATTTCCACTAGCCTACTAGCCATTGGCGAGTGGAAATGTAACAGTGGCCAGTGAAAGTTAGTTAGTGAATGTTGAATCTGAAGTCTGGTGGCATGTTGTAAGTAGCAAAGTTGGCCCATTTTATTTGCAGAATGTATATTCCTATTGCAGCACTGACAAACACACATTTTGGGCCATGTGCTTAAACAATTATCTTAAGGGATATTATATATCCATGCAATGCAAGCATATGTTATTTCTCTAGGGTGGTAGGGACCCCATTAGTGCTTAGACTTACTTCTGAGAAGGTAAACAGGGGCAGAAAGAGAGAGAGAGACTGTAGAGAAAAAGTGGAAGTGGAGAAGAAGGTAGAGTTAAGAGAGAATAGAGAAAAAAAAAGAGTGAATATATGTTAGAAAGGTGAAAATAAAGATTGTAAAGAGAAAATGTGGCATGAGAGAGAAGGGAGAGGGTAAAAAGAGAGATTGAAGAGAGAGGGGAGTCTAGAAAGATAGTTAAGAGCAAGAAGGGAGTGATAATTATTAAAAATAAAAATCTCCATGTCTGCAATGAACTTCCACAACTGTCAGCACTCTCTGCATTCTTTTAATTCAACAACTTTCTTTTCCTATCCTCCTGTTGTCTTCCCCAGAACTTCTAATTGTTTCTAACTGCTATGAACTTTACTTTATTACTGTATGTAGCATATTTTATTTGTTATGATATAAAATTTAAACAATATTACAAAATGTTTCACAATAGCTAAACATATGAAAATGGGGGTTGAAGTAGTGGGTGGGATTAAAAGTGGCAAGTAACATTTTGTCCTGGCTAGTAGCTTAGAACTTTAAAATGTGAGCCCTGTACTTATTAACTATGGACTCTGCAGCATGCAGGGTAAAAATACGGTGACAAAACTCCTATTCTGGTACCCCTGACGTGCATTTCACATAACACTTCTTCAGAGGGGGCTCCAAAACAATCACAATCCCCTAATATGCAAGAAACCCTGATTGTATTTAGTTTAATATTAAAGTGATGGTAAATTCACCTCACTAACTTTAGATTTATTGAAAGCTCTGGTAATTATAAGCACATCGAGGTGCTTATTTTCTTCAAGAACAAATACAACTTCTATAAAACACCATTATTGTGAGGCTCCGTTACCTGCTTTAATGCAGCCTCTGTCATAGATTTTCTTAGTGTGGTATTTGACTGGCAGCTCTTCCAGCCAATAGGAGCTTCACCATGTGCCCTATGTAATTTACTTACAGCACACTCATGTGCTTCTAACTATTAGCTGACTTAGCCTTGAAGTGCAACTGCACACGCGCAGCTCACTATGCTATTTGCGCAACTGAAACAGTGAGGCTGCTTACTGTAAACAGGTAATCTAGCCTAGCGAGCTGCACGTGCACAGTTGTACTTTAAGGCTAAGTCAGCTAATAGTTAGAAGCACATGAGTGTGCTGTAAATAAATTACATAGGGCGCATGCTGAGGATCCTATTGGCTGGAAGAGCTGCCAATCAAATACCAAACTAAGGCCTAGATTTAGAGTTTGGCGTTAGCCGTGAAAACCAGCGTTAGAGGCTCCTAACGCTGGTTTTAGGCTACCGCCGGTATTTGGAGTCACTCAAAATAGGGTCTAACGCTCACTTTTCAGCCGCGACTTTTCCATACCGCAGATCCCCCTACGCCATTTGCGTATCCTATCTTTTCAATGGGATCTTCCTAACTCCGGTATTTAGAGTCGTTTCTGAAGTGAGCGTTAGAGCTCTAACGACAAAACTCCAGCCGCAGGAAAAAAGCAGGAGTTAAGAGCTTTATGGGCTAACGCCGGTTCATAAAGCTCTTAACTACTGTGCTCTAAAGTACACTAACACCCATAAACTACCTATGTACCCCTAAACCAAGCCCCCCCCACATCGCCGACACTCGATTAAATTTTTTTAACCCCTAATCTGCCGACCGCCACCTACATTATACTTATGTACCCCTAATCTGCTGCCCCTAACCCCGCCGACCCCTGTATTATATTTATTAACCCCTAACCTGCCCCCCACAACGTCGCCGCCAGCTACTTACAATAATTAACCCCTAATCTGCCGACCGCAAAGCGCCGCCACCTACGTTATCCTTATGTACCCCTAATCTGCTGCCCCTAACACCGCCGACCCCTATATTATATTTATTAACCCCTAATCTGCCCCCCTCAACGTCGCCGACACCTGCCTACACTTATTAACCCCTAATCTGCCGAGCGGACCTGAGCGCTACTATAATAAAGTTATTAACCCCTAATCCGCCTCACTAACCCTATCATAAATAGTATTAACCCCTAATCTGCCCTCCCTAACATCGCCGACACCTAACTTCAATTATTAACCCCTAATCTGACGACCGAATCTCGCCGCTATTCTAATAAATGTATTAACCCCTAAAGCTAAGTCTAACCCTAATACTAACACCCCCCTAAGTTAAATATAATTTAAATCTAACGAAATTAATTAACTCTTATTAAATAAATTATTCCTATTTAAAGCTAAATACTTACCTGTAAAATAAATCCTAATATAGCTACAATATAAATTATAATTATATTGTAGCTATTTTAGGATTAATATTTATTTTACAGGCAACTTTGTAATTATTTTAACCAGGTACAATAGCTATTAAATAGTTAAGAACTATTTAATAGTTACCTAGTTAAAATAATAACAAAATTACCTGTAAAATAAGTCCTAACCTAAGTTATAATTAAACCTAACACTACCCTATCAATAAATTAATTAAATAAAATACCTACAATTACCTACAATAAAACCTAACACTACACTATCAATAAATAAATTAAATACAATTTCTACAAATAACTACAATTACATAAACTAACTAAAGTACAAAAAATAAAAAAGAACTAAGTTACAAAAAATAAAAAAATATTTACAAACATAAGAAAAATATTACAACAATTTTAAACTAATTACACCTACTCTAAGCCCCCTAATAAAATAACAAAGACCCCCAAAATAAAAAAATTCCCTACCCTATTCTAAATTAATAAATTCTATCAGCCAATCGGAATTAAGGTAGGAATATTCTGATTGGCTGATGGAATCAGCCAATCAGAATCAAGTTCAATCCGATTGGCTGATTCAATCAGCCAATCAGATTGAGCTCGCATTCTATTGGCTGATCGGAACAGCCAATAGAATGCGAGCTCAATCTGATTGGCTGATTGGATCAGCCAATTGGATTGAACTTGATTCTGATTGGCTGATTCCATCAGCCAATCAGAATATTCCTACCTTAATTCCGATTGGCTGATAGAATCCTATCAGCCAATTGGAATTCGAGGGATGCCATCTTGGATGACGTCCCTTAAAGGAACCGTCATTCGTCGGGAGACGCCGGAAGAAGAGGATGGATCCGCGTCGGCTGCTTCAACATGGACCCGCTCCGCACCGGATGGAAGAAGATCGAAGATGCCGCTTGGATGAAGATGTTTGCCGGTCCGGATGTCCTCTTCTTGCCGGATAGGAGGAAGACTTTGGACCCTCTTCTGGACTTCTTCAGTGGATGTCTAGCCCCCGCTTGGGTTGGATGAAGATATCGGAGCCAGGACCGATCGGTGATACCCGGTGAGGTGAAGACAAGGTAGGAAGATCTTCAGGGGCTTAGTGTTAGGTTTATTTAAGGGGGGTTTGGGTTAGATTAGGGGTATGTGGGTGGTGGGTTGTAATGTTGGGGGGGGGTATTGTATGTTTTTTTTTACAGGCAAAAGAGCTGATTTTCTTGGGGCATGCCCCGCAAAGGGCCCTGTTCAGGGCTGGTAAGGTAAAAGAGCTTTTAAATTTATTAATTTAGAATAGGGTAGGGCATTTTTTTATTTTGGGGGTCTTTGTTATTTTATTAGGGGGCTTAGAGTAGGTGTAATTAGTTTAAAATTGTTGTAATATTAGTTCTTAGTTCTTTTTTATTTTTGTACTTTAGTTAGTTTATGTAATTGTAGTTATTTGTAGAAATTGTATTTAATTTATTTATTGATAGTGATAGTGTAGTGTTAGGTTTTATTGTAGGTAATTGTAGGTATTTTATTTAATTAATTTATTGATAGGGTAGTGTTAGGTTTAATTATAACTTAGGTTAGGACTTATTTTACAGGTAATTTTGTTATTATTTTAACTAGGTAACTATTAAATAGTTCTTAACTATTTAATAGCTATTGTACCTGGTTAAAATAATTACAAAGTTGCCTGTAAAATAAATATTAATCCTAAAATAGCTACAATATAATTATAATTTATATTGTAGCTATATTAGGATTTATTTTACAGGTAAGTATTTAGCTTTAAATAGGAATAATTTATTTAATAAGAGTTAATTAATTTCGTTAGATGTAAATTATATTTAATTTAGGGGGGTGTTAGTGTTAGGGTTAGACTTAGCTTTAGGGGTTAATCCATTTATTAGAATAGCGGCGAGATTCGGTCGTCAGATTAGGGGTTAATAATTGAAGTTAGGTGTCGGCGATGTTAGGGAGGGCAGATTAGGGTTAATACTATTTATGATAGGGTTAGTGAGGCGGATTAGGGGTTAATAACTTTATTATAGTAGCGCTCAGGTCCGCTCGGCAGATTAGGGGTTAATAAGTGTAGGCAGATGACGGCGACGTTGAGGGGGGCAGATTAGGGGTTAATAAATATAATATAGGGGTCGGCGGTGTTAGGGGCAGCAGATTAGGGGTACATAAGGATAACGTAGGTGGCGGCGCTTTGCGGTCGGCAGATTAGGGGTTAATTATTGTAAGTAGCTGGCGGCGACGTTGTTGGGGGCAGGTTAGGGGTTAATAAATATAATATAGGGGTCGGCGGTGTTAGGGGCAGCAGATTAGGGGTACATAGGGATAATGTAAGTTGCGGCGGTTTACGGAGCGGCAGATTAGGGGTTAATAGTATAATGCAGGTGTCAGCGATAGCGGGGGCAGCAGATTAGGGGTTAATAAGTGTAAGGTTAGGGGTGTTTAGACTCGGGGTTCATGTTAGAGTGTTAGGTGCAGACGTAGGAAGTGTTTCCCCATAGGAAACAATGGGGCTGCGTTAGGAGCTGAACGCAGCTTTTTTGCAGGTGTTAGGTTTTTTTTTCAGCTCAAACAGCCCCATTGTTTCCTATGGGGAAATCGTGCACGAGCACGTTTTTGAGGCTGGCCGCGTCCGTAAGCAACTCTGGTATCGAGAGTTGTATTTGCGGTAAAAATGCTCTACGCTCCTTTTTTGGAGCCTAACGCAGCATTTTTTTGAACTCTCGATACCAGAGTTAATTTTATGGTGCGGCCAGAAAAAAGCCTGCGTAGCGTTAACAGCCCATCTACCGCCAAACTCCAAATCTAGGCCTAAGAAAATCTTTGACAGAGGCTGCATTAAAGCAGGTAATGGGGCCTCACAATAATGGTGTTTTATAGAAGTTGTATTCGTTTTTGAAGAAAATAAGCACTTCAATATGCTTATAATTACCAGAGCTTTTAATATATCTAAAGTTAGTGAGGTGAATTTATCATCACTTTAATGTTTGGTAGATGACAGATACAAAGATACAATGATTTAGAGAAAGAAAAATTAAGCATAATTTTTCAAGGACAACATCACTGTGTATTATATAGCTTTCGTGCTGCCCCAGGCTCAGTGAACCCCCAAAAATTTTAGCTCACATTTGCTCATATATGTCTTACAATCAAAAACACAGGAAAAAGTAATGCACCATCAATATGCAATCAGGGATAGTTAATGTGTTGTAACATTATTTTAAAAAAATAGAGAAAAAAAAGAGAGGAAATCATTATGCCATAGATCTCCCAATCCAAATTACTGCCCTCAAGATCTGCTGCCCTAGGCACAGGCCTAGTGGAACTAGCTCAAAACATACCCCAGGGTGACTTTAAATTTCAATATAAGATCCATGGTAATGTTTTATGATAGTGCAGTCAAAGATTGTTTTGGCTTTCCAAGTTAAATACTATTTTTAAATTTTTAAAACTCTGTAAATAATGAACACATTTGTCATCTTAATTTTTATTTTTATTTCAGACAAAAATATAACTACATAGAAAAATAACTAATCTACCCAAAATACATTTTAGATAAAAAATACAAAATATGGATAACGATTTTTGTTAAAATTTAAATTTATATTATTTAAAATGATTTGTTATAATCTATTTAAAAATCAATTAATTAGGTTAAAAAGTATCAAGATACTTTGTAGGAGATACATTTCAAATGTACTTGAAAATTTATGATAGTGATACTATTACCAAAGAAAGTGTAAAGTTAAAAAAAAAAAAAAAAATAAAAAAAAAAAAATATTAAATTGTTGTTTGAGCTGTTAAAGAAAAATAAAATGTGACTTTTGTTTCATCAGTGACACTTCAAAATTAAATATTTATATCATCATAAATCCTCTTATCAGTAAACACAGATGCTGTTGAGGTGTAGTGAAGCTGTGATGCAACACTAAAACCAACAAATAAACTTACTGAAATGGTTCATGATAGCATATTTCAATAAGGTATCACCAGCCAGCATCAGAAAGCTATTAAACATACATTTGATGAGCATATTGACAGTGCAATGAAAATATGTTAAATGTGGAAAAGTGAATAACAGCAATAAATGCTTAAGTTAAAAATATCAAGCTAGCTTATATTTTTATAGCTAGTACAGCTGTTGTCTAGGTTACTTTAAAGATAAAAAAAAATGGTGCAGTATGATAAAAAGTATGTGCCTATGAAAACACCTTTGATTTCAGTTTAAACTGTACAGTATTCACAGAGGGCCAGATTATATGTGGAGAGCAATATACCACTTCTGTTAAAGCAATATTTATGCTCCATTTTGTAATACCAGCACGCGCTGGTATTACAAGTTAGGTGCAATGCTAAAGTGACCTTGCATTTGCATTGCGCGGAAGCATTGAGCTCTCGAGAGCACGCTTCCATAAGCTCCAACGGGAGCCTCATTCTGATGCCGTCAGAGATGGCATCAGGACATTGTGCAGTGAAGGGGTAAGTAGTGTAGTAGATGGCAACATATTTTTAAATATATATGTATATGAATATATACTTGTGATAAGTGTATATACACATATTACCACATAAATATATATGTACAGTATATATATATTTACAGGGAACACACAGTTCCCATAGACCACTTTCAGTGGCATTTTGTTTCTAACACCCCACACCCGCAAACTTTAGACCCCAACAAACTGCCTATTGCAGTTGTTTAATATTTTAAAAAAAATGCAACTTATATTTTGAGGGCATTTGGGGCACTTTTAGAAAATTAAACAGATATCTGCTGGCACACGATAATTTAGTGCTCCACTTGTAATCTATCCCAAAATGTGAATTCTAGTAGCCAATCTGCTATGCTTGTACATTTAGGAACCCTAAACTCCTACGTACAACTACAATACCAAGGTAAATACTCTTTTGTTTTTCCTGCTGTGCCTCCAGCTCTGTTTAATGCCATTTTCTGATTTAAACCCCTTCACAATCAGGGATTTCAAAGAAAAACTTGCACGAAATACCGGAGAATTTTTAGCATTTTTGCTATCACTCCATTTAAACAGAAGAGCCTTGGTTTTGTTTATATTTTACCTGTTAAAAAACAAATGTATGCTTACTTGATAAATGTATTTATTTCCGAATATGGTGAGTCCACGACTTAAGTAATTACTGTTGGGAATATCACTCCTGCCCAGCAGGTGGAGGCAAAGAGCACGACAGTTAAACTGTTAAGTATCACTCCCTTACTCACATCCCTCCAGTCATTCGACCGAAGGGAAATGGAGAAAAAGGAGTAACACAAGGAGGTGCCTGAGGTTATAGTCAAAAGAACAACGGTCTTAAAATAAAGGGTGGAACCGTGGACCATATCCGGAAATAAATAAATTTATCAGGTAAGCATAAATTTAGTTTTTCTTTCCTAAGATATGGTGAGTCCGCAGTTTGAGTAATTACTGTTGGGAACCAATACCAAAGCTAGAGGACACAGATAAATAGAAAGGGACAAGACAGGCAGTCCTGAACAGAAGGCACCACCGCTTGAAGAACCTTTCTCCCGAAAGAAGCCTCAGCCGAGGCAAAAGTATCATATTTGGAAAATTTAGAAAAAGTATGTAGAGAAGACCAAATTGCAGCCTTGCAAATTTATTCCACAGAAGCTTCATTTTTGAAAGCCCAAGAAGAGGAAACAGCTCTTGTGGAATGATCCACAATTCTCTCAGGAGGCTGCTGTCCAGCAGTATCATAAGCCAAACAAATTATACTTCGCAACCAAAAAGAAAGAATAGTAGCAGTAGCTTTCTGACCTTTACATTTACCAGAGAAGCAAACAAAGTGAGCAGAGGACTGGCAAAAATCCTTAGTCGCCTATAAGTAGAATTTAAGAGCACATACGATATCCAAATTGTGTAACAAACGTTCTTTGGAATAAGAAGGATTAGGACACAGAGAGGGAACAACAATTTCCTGATTGATATTTTTATTAGAAACATCTTTAGGAAGGAAACCTAATATATTACGAAGAACCGCCATATCGGCATGAAAAATAAGATAAGGGGAATCACACTGCAGAGCTGAGTGTTCCGAGACTCTTCGAGAAGAAGAGATAGCAACAAGAAACAAAACCTTCCAAGATAACAACTTAATGTCTATGGAATGCAACGGCTCAAACGGAGCCAGCTGTAAAACTTTAAGAATAAGGTTAAGGCTCCAAGGAGGGAGGAGCAACAGACTTAAAGACAGGCCTGATTTTGACCAAAGCCTGACAAAAAGATTACACATCTGGCACATCCACCAAACGTTTATGTAGTAAAACATATAAAGCAGAAATCTGGCCCTTCAGGGTACTGACTAACAATCCCTTCTCCAGGCCTTCCTGAAGAAAAGATAAAATGCAAGGAATTACGTGGAATACTGCTAAACCCCAAAACTTGCTTGTAGATGAAATTAGAATTTTTCTTCAGACACCTAAACTTCACCTCCTCCATGCACTGAAAGCAAAGAGAATGACTGGGGGTTGTGGGTAAGGGAGTGATACTTAGCAGTTCAACTGTGGTGCTCTTTGCCTCCTCCTGCTGGCAGGAGTGATATTCCCAACAGTAATTACTCAAGCCGTGAACTCACCATATCTTAGGTAAGAAAAGGGTCTTTTGTTTCTCTTTTACATACATTTTTTTAAAAAGTACCCCCTAACAGTAAACCCCCCACCCAACCAACCAAATCAGCTCTTTAGTGTCCATTAAAATAAAAAAATCCCTAATCTAAAATTAAAACCCAACCATAAAAATAAAAAACAACCTAACACTGACGCCAAAAAATTTACCCACCGTTCCTGAAGTCCGGCGATTAAGTTCTTCATCCATGCAGCTCCATCTTCATCCATCACAGGATCATCTTCTATCTTCTTCCCGGAGGTGCGGAGCGGTCTTCCCCGATGTGTGGATCTGGAGCAGTGGTCCTCTTCAGCGGGGGCGGTCCTCAGTGGTGTGAAGGCTCCTCTTCAAGCGATCTCCACCGCACACTGAATATTGAATGCAAAGTACCCCTTTTATATTTGGGCTACCTTGCATTCCTATTGGCTGAACTATTCAAATCAGCCAATTGTATGAGAGCTGCTTAAATCGTATTTTATGTTCAAATCAAGTCAATCCTTGGCTTTTGCGCGGTATGGAGCTTATCACACCATATCGCACAAAAAAAGGTTTTTCTGTAACTTGTAATGGCAGCGCTATGGAAAGTGTGGTACTGCTTAATATTTAGCGTTATTTACGGACCGGGTTTAGTGCACAACTTGAAATCTTGGTGATTGTTTTTACTAAGTGCAACGTACTGAGATATACACAATAATTTAAAACTATTGGACAATCACACCACGAATATCTAATATAAGATTGTGGACAGTGACAAATATTAATCAGTACCCCACTTCAGGCGTTATATTGGTATAACATCAATCCCAATCCAACATAACCGTAGCATTTAATGGTCGGGCAACTTGGAATAAATTGAGCACACATATTTACCTGGTACTTTAACTACGCTAGTGCATGTAAAGTGATATAAACTGACGTATGATTTTCGTAATTATGATGAAATACTCTACATAATTTTCTCCTTAATAAAGACTAGTATTATCTAGAACTAGGTACCCACAGAGCTGTGTTTTGACCCTTTATTTATGCTATCCGCATATAAGAGTATATTGACATTAACTAAAAAAATAGTACTATAACATAAAGGGTTAAGCATCTATTTGAACTCAGGTTCAACATCTACAATACAAAGGCAGTTTATAAGAGCATAAAAATACTCAAAGATTAATGTAGTATATGCTCCATTTTGAACTTAACCCTATATATCTTACAAAACTGGTGTGAATAGACTAGGCAGATAACATTACCCGGAACAGGGACACAATTGTCAGTATTCAATTTTAGCATAACTAAAAGGATATATTGAATTTATTCTACCAGTGTAAGAACCTCATCTAAGATAAGTGGGCATAATCGCACCTAAATCTGCGAATTTCATTTTTAACAATGGAGTGAAATGAGCACACTTACTAGCAGACTAATGTGATTGCTCTACAACCAATTTATCTATACTTTGCTCAAATCTCAAAAACTGTGAGCAGACAATATAATCAGAAGCAATGACTGATATATATTGAAAAATAATTTAAATACAGCCCCAGAATATGACTCAGCCTCACGTGTGAACATATACTTATTTATGTGCAGATTATCTCAGCAACGCATAAGATAGCAAACCTGTCGATTCGTGCTTTAATATCACACATCAAGATTGTGCATTATTGTTGTACTTTCAGTGGATCCCCACCCATTGAGACAATAATAGAGCACTTATACGATTCACAAAATCTAAGGCACAATCCTTTGGATGAATCAGCAGTAAAGATAATATAATTTTCAATCTACCTTAGTGTATTACGTCAGATGCAGTAGTATCTCTCCACTTTCACCAGTGACCAGTTCACCATTAGTACTTAAATAAAGCAATTTTGAGTCTCTTTGTGGTTTTAAAAGTACACGCACACATTCAGTGGTTTTATACAAGTATTCTAACAATAAAAGTTATGTTTTAATGCATAATTCCACGTTTTTAGTTTTCTCCTTAAGAATGATGTCCTTTATTTAAGGGGTGTTAGAAGTGCTATACAAGTGCATTCTTTTTTTTTTGTCAAAATGCATTCTGCATTCTGAGCATGTGAAAGAGTTCACAGTATATACAAACATGCATTTGTGATTTGTCACATGATACAGGGAGCAGGGAAAATGTAAGTAATCTACTCTTCATTTCAAATTCAGACTAAGGGCTCCAGTTGTCAAATAACAGAAGCTGCTTTGGAGTACTTACAGGACAGACTAAGGTGGAAAAATATCACTATAGTTTACTTGTCAGAGGTTAAAAATGACTAGCCCAGAGGAAAAAGTTATTAGTCCACTCAATGTTAAATATAAAAAAGTCATCATTTTTACTTGTCCACTGTAATTTCTTACTCATCCAAGACTTGTGGACATTTTTTCATGGTAAAATAAGGTTTTACACAAAATACCAGACTGTCAGTGTTAAATATCATTTTACCAAAACATTTAAACATTACTTATTTCATTATCATTACCCTTCATCTGGTTAGAGCTAATTTACCCTCTTAGGGCTAGATTATGATTGGTTCGCTATTTATGCCCATCGGCGACCACACATATTGTAAATTGAAATTAAAATGTTTTTGAACGCACCCTAACCCGCCACTCGCAAAAAGCAAAAGTGAAATATTGCAACTGCATTAAAGTATTCTCCTATAGGGGCATATTTATCAAGCTCCGTAACTTGTCCGTCTGCTCTGAGGCGGCGGACAGAAATTAACCCGATCGAATAAAATCGGGTTGATTGACACCCCCTGCTAGCGGTCGATTGGCCGCAAATCTGCAGGGGGTGGCATTGCACCAACAGTTCACAAGAACTGCTGGTGCAATGATAAATGCAGACAGCGTATGCTGACAGCATTTATCAATGTGTGGCGGACATGAAACGTTACTTTGTTTCATGTCCGCTCGCACATTGATAAATAGGCCCCATAGACTTCAATGGAGTGCAAAAAGTGGAAAAAACTAACACCCAACAAGTCGTGCAAAATTGATCGCATTTTCTGAAGTGCACTAACTCAACATGAAATTAATATTTTACTTTTCAATGTTCTTCATATAGCAGATAACATCTCTCTCTCTTTATATATATATATATATATATATATATATATATATATATATATATATGAATATCTATTGATAAATACTTACAAAATATTCCTCTAAGTGAAGAACATTGAAATGTGAGATATTTACATTAAAAACAAGCTAAAACACCTTATTAAATATTAATGTTGCATAAATATGATTTTCCATGTTTTCATCTACTTGACTGCAAAGGGCTCCAATGCACTTATATTTATGTCTATATATGTATACATATGTATTTATTTGTTTATATGTGTATATATGCCTGTAAATACTTATCTACACATATAAATACATACAGTATATACATACATATACATATTTTTATATATATATTTTTATATACATTTTTTTTTACACCTGGGACTTCATATCTTTGAGCCCTTATAACATTTTAATGCAATTTATTTCAACATTTTTATTAGATGGTGTTATTATTATTTTTAAAGTAATTTTGATTTGTTTTCTACACCTTTTTATTTGAGCTTAACAGTTAACCAGAGCTCTGAGTTTGCGCTACGCATGTTAAATTCAATTGTGCTTGAGTAAACGCGTTTACTTTTAACGTGTAACATGCATGCTACTTCTGATGCGGGCATACAGCTACCATAAACCCGATACAGCTTGCACGCAACCATTGGCTCGCCACTCGTAATCTGCCCCTTAAAGTGCAGTGCCATACTTAGACAGTATGAAAAAATTACAATCAGAGAAAGAAAAACATAGCATCTCCTTAGAATAAAATAATTTATTTGCCAAATATATAAAAAAAAAAAGAATTCTTCATGGTGCAAAAAGGTATTAGATGACAATGAACAAAGACAGTATTACATTTGCAGTTCTTTGGATTGTTGGGGGCACCTTCATTTTTTTTGAGGGTTGTGTTTATGCAAAGGCTACGTATGGGCACATCTTTCTACTGGATACAATGTTTGTGCTGGGTGAAGTGTCTTTGGTGGGGATTGTGTTTGTGCTGGAAATTTGCTGTGGCTGTGATTGTGTTTGAACAGTGTGCATACTGAGTGTAGTGTTGGTGACAACAATTGTGTTTGTGTGGAAATGTATTAGTGAGTGTGGGTATCCAGCCACATTTGTCAAAATCATTTTGGTGACATACATACATGCAAATATCATGCCAAGACTGCAACAATACAGACTCAATAATCTTGTATCAAAAACAGCTTTGCATGCGCTACATGTTAGGTTCAAGGATATATTTGGGGTTAGTGTTAGGTCGGAAGGTGTAGAGGTGTAGAGGGTCGGAAAAGGTTCTTTACTAGATATTGTATTTCATGTTGGCAGCATTGTGCACTGGATATTTTTATTGGGTATGTTTGAAGAATAGGCTATGGGGTCCATTTACTAAGCTGCGGATGCAGCTGTTTCCGCACGAGCCTTCAGGCTGGCCAGAAACAAAAGTTAAGAAGCAGCGGTTGTAAGACCGCTGCTCCTTAACTCATCCTCCACCTCTGAGGTGTCGCATAGCAATCATCCCGATCGGATATGATCAGGATGATTGACACCTCCTGCTAGCGGCTGATTGGCCGCAAATGTGCAGGGGGTGGCATTGCACAAGTATTTCACTAGAATTGCTTGTGCAATGTTAAATGTGACAGCGTATGCTGTCGGCATTTAGCGGTCAGGTGTCCGTCCGACATATAATAAATCTACCGCTATATGTTAGAAAAACATTATGGGCCATATTACAAATGGCGTGCTATTTAGCATTTTCGCTTGCACAAATATTGCCAGAAGTAAACTTTTAATGTACGTAGGTTAGTGTGTGTATTGCAAGTTAAAAGTAAAATGTTTACGAGCGAGCGAGCAAAAGCTGATGCATGTTAACTACAAGAATTCAGATATCTCGACCATGCTTACTTTCTCTCCCCTTAGACTTCAATGGAGAGCACATATCTTGTGTGCTAACCTAACAGGAGTTTAACCTACAGTGGTAACCCAAAGGTAGTTATGAATATTTTACATTCCAATGTTCTTCACATAGGATAACATTTTTTATTAAATATATATGTGTATATATACATATAGATATCAAAATAACAAGAGTATTGCATTGAGCAATGATACTTTTTTTATTGGACTAACTATACATTTATAAGATGACAAGCTTTCGGAAGAGTTCCTTCCTTTATCAAGTCTGAAGCAATACTAACCAATTCAATGGAATTTACAGATTGTATCTTAAAACACAGAATAGCTAAGAAGACAGTGCAGGGAGAGGAGGAGGTGTCGTAAAAATCATGAGGGGGGCTTAGGTAACAGGCAGACAGTGTCCAGTGTAGGAGAACAGACAGGGGAAATATATAGCTTTACATAGAGCATATACTGACATAAAGTTATATATCAACATTGAATCAATATCTATAGAGATGTGAAATTGTATATACAGGGGGAATACAAAAGTTAAGAAAAGACAAAAGTGTGGACATAGGCTTACCTGTGTACCTATGTATAAAGAATGTGGAATATACAATGTAATTGACTAAATGAAAGTACATTACAAAAAATTTTGATAATGTGTTAAGAATCCAGAGTCCACATTTAGTCCAGAATTAAACAGGTTGAAGTGCATTATCATTTTCATTTCAAAGGTTTTTCTTTCCATGGTGTTTTTGAAGTTGCCTCTGAGAATTTTGATTTTGAGGTTTTGGATGGAGTGGTCAGGTTGGGTGAAATGGTGACCAACAGGGGTGCAGTATTTTGTTTCACAGTGGTTTTTGATTGAGTGTCTGTGTAAGTTCATTCGAAGGTGCAGTTTTTGGCTTGTTTCTCCAATATAGCATCCCATTTCACATGCAGTGCAATGTATCATGTATACCACATTTGCAGATATACATGAATATGCCCCTTTAATGTTGTAAGATTTATTATTGTGATTTACTGTGCTGCTTTCACAAACGTGTTGACACAGTTTGCAGCGAGCTTTATAGCAGCACTTGGTTCCATTCTGAGTGTTCTTTTTCTCAAGGGGTAGCTTCCTATGTACCAGTTTCTGCTTTAGGTTAGGTGCTTGTCTGTATGCCAGGATTGGGGGTTTTGGAAAGATTTTTTTGAGTGTGGGATCCTCTAAGAGTAGTGGCTGTAAGTCTTTTATGATTTTTCGTATCCCTTCCACAGCAGGGTTGTATTTGACTACTAGTGGGATACGTGATATGTTTTTCTTCTCCCTGTATTGTAGTAAGTGTTCACGTGGGGTATTGAGGGCAGAGTTAATTTTTTTATTTATAATCCTTGTTTTGTAACCTTTTTCTCTGAATGATTGGGACAATGTGATGAGGTGTTTGTCACGGTCCTTGGTATCTGAACAAATTCTGTGGTATCTTGTAGCCTGACTGTAGATTATGGATTTTTTAATGTGATTGGGGTGGGAGCTGGAGCTGTGGAGGTAGCTGCATCTATCTGTTGGTTTCCTGTATACAGATGAGTGCAGTTTGCCATTTGTGATGGATATTGTTGTATCCAGGAAGTTGACACAGTCTCTAGAAAAGTTCATTTTAAGCTTGATTGATGCATGAAATAGATTAAATGATTTATGAAAATGTTCAAGGTTTTTTTCTCCTTCTGTCCATATGATGAAAATATCATCGATGTAGCGAAAGTATTTGAATGGTTTGTGAGGGTGAGTGGCTAGGAATCTCTGTTCTAAGTCAGCCATGAAGAGGTTTGCGTACTGTGGTGCCATTTTGGTGCCCATGGCTGTTCCCATGATTTGTAAGTAGATGGAGTGGTTGAAGATGAAATAATTGTGAGTAAGTATAAATTCTGTAAGTTTACTGACTGTAGAAGCACTATATGTCTGGTTAAGGCTGTTGCAGGAAAGAAAGTTTAAGCAGGCATCAATACCATCTTTATGTGGAATATTGCTGTACAGGGATTCCACATCCATTGTCACAAGTATAGTATCCTCTGGCAATTCTGTTATCTGGCTGATTTTGTTAAGAAAATCAGTGGTGTCTTTTATAAAGCTAGTGGTGTTAATAACTAAGGGCTTAAGAATATTCTCCACTAGGCCCGATAGTTGCTCAGTCAGAGTGTCCATGCCTGTTATTATTGGTCTTCCTGGGTTCCCTGGTTTGTGGATTTTTGGGAGCATGTAGAATGTCCCTATGCTTGGGTTAGAGGGCACCAGTTTGTCCAGTTTATGTTGCGTGTGTTTAGGGAATGTTTTAATTAGTTTTCTAAGTTGCAAAGTGTATTCCTGGGTGGGGTCCTTTTCTAGTTTTTTGTAATAAGTTTGATCTGATAATTGTCTATTTCCCTCTGTGATGTAGTCCTGTGTATTCATGATCACCACTGCTCCTCCCTTGTCCGCAGGCTTAATGGTAATGTTTTCATTATTTCTTAAGTTTTTTATAGCGTTTTTTTCTAAGTGTGAGAGGTTATACATTATTTTTTTCTGCTGTGTGTTGAGCAGAGATGCAGTTCTCAACCGGAAGCTTTCAATATAGCTGTCCAATTTTGTGTTGCGTCCTGGTGCAGGTGTAAAGACTGTGTTCTTTTTTCTTCCATTGTAGTCCTCCATAGTGCTGGTATTTTCTTTGTCATAGAAGAATTCTTTTAGCCGCAATCTCCTGAAGAATTCTTCTAAGTCTGAGTACAGTTGGATTTTGTCTAGATTTGTACTTGGACAGAATGATAATCCTTTACACAGTACTGATATCTCTGGCTCTGACAGGTGGTATTTTGACAGGTTCACAATCCCTGAGTTTTCTGTGTGGTTTTCTTGGTTGGTGACAGTTTGTGTTTTAAATGAGGTGCTGTTATTGTCTGTGGACGTTTGGTCATTTGTTGTTGAAGTTGTAGTTGATCTGTCACGTGGAGCTCTGTTTTCTTGCATTTGGTGTTTTATTCTGTTTTGTGACAGGCATGCAAGTTTCTTCTTTTTCTTCTTGATAAAATTTTGTTGTTGTGCTTTGTGGAAGTGTTGCATTTCTTTTTTAATTTCTTCATTGTACCCATTATTTTCTTGTAGTTTTTGTAGTAGGAGCTGCTTTTGGTCTTTTATTATTTGCTTTTTGCTATATAGTTGATGAATTAGGTTATTTCTCAGTTTCTCACTGGTACGTCTGCAAAGTTTTTCAGCATACTCACAGTTATGAGTGGTTGCAAGTGGATTCTTAATTTTCAGTCCATTTGGAATGAGATTCATTTTTTTGCAGGATGATAGGAAGTATATATCACTGTTGATCTGTGTTTCTTTTGTGATCAGTTTCATGATTTGCTTCTTATTATGGCTATATTCAGTATCTTCCATAGTCACGTTGATTGGAGTAGCCATGTTAGTCCAGAGATTTAGATATCAAAATAACAAGAGTATTGCATTGAGCAATGATACTTTTTTTATTGGACTAACTATACATTTATAAGATGACAAGCTTTCGGAAGAGTTCCTTCCTTTATCAAGTCTGAAGCAATACTAACCAATTCAATGGAATTTACAGATTGTATCTTAAAACACAGAATAGCTAAGAAGACAGTGCAGGGAGAGGAGGAGGTGTCGTAAAAATCATGAGGGGGGCTTAGGTAACAGGCAGACAGTGTCCAGTGTAGGAGAACAGACAGGGGAAATAATGGGTACAATGAAGAAATTAAAAAAGAAATGCAACACTTCCACAAAGCACAACAACAAAATTTTATCAAGAAGAAAAAGAAGAAACTTGCATGCCTGTCACAAAACAGAATAAAACACCAAATGCAAGAAAACAGAGCTCCACGTGACAGATCAACTACAACTTCAACAACAAATGACCAAACATCCACAGACAATAACAGCACCTCATTTAAAACACAAACTGTCACCAACCAAGAAAACCACACAGAAAACTCAGGGATTGTGAACCTGTCAAAATACCACCTGTCAGAGCCAGAGATATCAGTACTGTGTAAAGGATTATCATTCTGTCCAAGTACAAATCTAGACAAAATCCAACTGTACTCAGACTTAGAAGAATTCTTCAGGAGATTGCGGCTAAAAGAATTCTTCTATGACAAAGAAAATACCAGCACTATGGAGGACTACAATGGAAGAAAAAAGAACACAGTCTTTACACCTGCACCAGGACGCAACACAAAATTGGACAGCTATATTGAAAGCTTCCGGTTGAGAACTGCATCTCTGCTCAACACACAGCAGAAAAAAATAATGTATAACCTCTCACACTTAGAAAAAAACGCTATAAAAAACTTAAGAAATAATGAAAACATTACCATTAAGCCTGCGGACAAGGGAGGAGCAGTGGTGATCATGAATACACAGGACTACATCACAGAGGGAAATAGACAATTATCAGATCAAACTTATTACAAAAAACTAGAAAAGGACCCCACCCAGGAATACACTTTGCAACTTAGAAAACTAATTAAAACATTCCCTAAACACACGCAACATAAACTGGACAAACTGGTGCCCTCTAACCCAAGCATAGGGACATTCTACATGCTCCCAAAAATCCACAAACCAGGGAACCCAGGAAGACCAATAATAACAGGCATGGACACTCTGACTGAGCAACTATCGGGCCTAGTGGAGAATATTCTTAAGCCCTTAGTTATTAACACCACTAGCTTTATAAAAGACACCACTGATTTTCTTAACAAAATCAGCCAGATAACAGAATTGCCAGAGGATACTATACTTGTGACAATGGATGTGGAATCCCTGTACAGCAATATTCCACATAAAGATGGTATTGATGCCTGCTTAAACTTTCTTTCCTGCAACAGCCTTAACCAGACATATAGTGCTTCTACAGTCAGTAAACTTACAGAATTTATACTTACTCACAATTATTTCATCTTCAACCACTCCATCTACTTACAAATCATGGGAACAGCCATGGGCACCAAAATGGCACCACAGTACGCAAACCTCTTCATGGCTGACTTAGAACAGAGATTCCTAGCCACTCACCCTCACAAACCATTCAAATACTTTCGCTACATCGATGATATTTTCATCATATGGACAGAAGGAGAAAAAAACCTTGAACATTTTCATAAATCATTTAATCTATTTCATGCATCAATCAAGCTTAAAATGAACTTTTCTAGAGACTGTGTCAACTTCCTGGATACAACAATATCCATCACAAATGGCAAACTGCACTCATCTGTATACAGGAAACCAACAGATAGATGCAGCTACCTCCACAGCTCCAGCTCCCACCCCAATCACATTAAAAAATCCATAATCTACAGTCAGGCTACAAGATACCACAGAATTTGTTCAGATACCAAGGACCGTGACAAACACCTCATCACATTGTCCCAATCATTCAGAGAAAAAGGTTACAAAACAAGGATTATAAATAAAAAAATTAACTCTGCCCTCAATACCCCACGTGAACACTTACTACAATACAGGGAGAAGAAAAACATATCACGTATCCCACTAGTAGTCAAATACAACCCTGCTGTGGAAGGGATACGAAAAATCATAAAAGACTTACAGCCACTACTCTTAGAGGATCCCACACTCAAAAAAATCTTTCCAAAACCCCCAATCCTGGCATACAGACAAGCACCTAACCTAAAGCAGAAACTGGTACATAGGAAGCTACCCCTTGAGAAAAAGAACACTCAGAATGGAACCAAGTGCTGCTATAAAGCTCGCTGCAAACTGTGTCAACACGTTTGTGAAAGCAGCACAGTAAATCACAATAATAAATCTTACAACATTAAAGGGGCATATTCATGTATATCTGCAAATGTGGTATACATGATACATTGCACTGCATGTGAAATGGGATGCTATATTGGAGAAACAAGCCAAAAACTGCACCTTCGAATGAACTTACACAGACACTCAATCAAAAACCACTGTGAAACAAAATACTGCACCCCTGTTGGTCACCATTTCACCCAACCTGACCACTCCATCCAAAACCTCAAAATCAAAATTCTCAGAGGCAACTTCAATAACACCATGGAAAGAAAAACCTTTGAAATGAAAATGATAATGCACTTCAACCTGTTTAATTCTGGACTAAATGTGGACTCTGGATTCTTAACACATTATCAAAATTTTTTGTAATGTACTTTCATTTAGTCAATTACATTGTATATTCCACATTCTTTATACATAGGTACACAGGTAAGCCTATGTCCACACTTTTGTCTTTTCTTAACTTTTGTATTCCCCCTGTATATACAATTTCACATCTCTATAGATATTGATTCAATGTTGATATATAACTTTATGTCAGTATATGCTCTATGTAAAGTTATATATTTCCCCTGTCTGTTCTCCTACACTGGACACTGTCTGCCTGTTACCTAAGCCCCCCTCATGATTTTTACGACACCTCCTCCTCTCCCTGCACTGTCTTCTTAGCTATTCTGTGTTTTAAGATACAATCTGTAAATTCCATTGAATTGGTTAGTATTGCTTCAGACTTGATAAAGGAAGGAACTCTTCCGAAAGCTTGTCATCTTATAAATGTATAGTTAGTCCAATAAAAAAAGTATCATTGCTCAATGCAATACTCTTGTTATTTTGATATCTATATGTATATATACACATATATATTTAATAAAAAATGTTATCCTATGTGAAGAACATTGGAATGTAAAATATTCATAACTACCTTTGGGTTACCACTGTAGGTTAAACTCCTGTTAGGTTAGCACACAAGATATGTGCTCTCCATTGAAGTCTAAGGGGAGAGAAAGTAAGCATGGTCGAGATATCTGAATTCTTGTAGTTAACATGCATCAGCTTTTGCTCGCTCGCTCGTAAACATTTTACTTTTAACTTGCAATACACACACTAACCTACGTACATTAAAAGTTTACTTCTGGCAATATTTGTGCAAGCGAAAATGCTAAATAGCACGCCATTTGTAATATGGCCCATAATGTTTTTCTAACATATAGCGGTAGATTTATTATATGTCGGACGGACACCTGACCGCTAAATGCCGACAGCATACGCTGTCACATTTAACATTGCACAAGCAATTCTAGTGAAATACTTGTGCAATGCCACCCCCTGCACATTTGCGGCCAATCAGCCGCTAGCAGGAGGTGTCAATCATCCTGATCATATCCGATCGGGATGATTGCTATGCGACACCTCAGAGGTGGAGGATGAGTTAAGGAGCAGCGGTCTTACAACCGCTGCTTCTTAACTTTTGTTTCTGGCCAGCCTGAAGGCTCGTGCGGAAACAGCTGCATCCGCAGCTTAGTAAATGGACCCCATAGCCTATTCTTCAAACATACCCAATAAAAATATCCAGTGCACAATGCTGCCAACATGAAATACAATATCTAGTAAAGAACCTTTTCCGACCCTCTACACCTCTACACCTTCCGACCTAACACTAACCCCAAATATATCCTTGAACCTAACATGTAGCGCATGCAAAGCTGTTTTTGATACAAGATTATTGAGTCTGTATTGTTGCAGTCTTGGCATGATATTTGCATGTATGTATGTCACCAAAATGATTTTGACAAATGTGGCTGGATACCCACACTCACTAATACATTTCCACACAAACACAATTGTTGTCACCAACACTACACTCAGTATGCACACTGTTCAAACACAATCACAGCCACAGCAAATTTCCAGCACAAACACAATCCCCACCAAAGACACTTCACCCAGCACAAACATTGTATCCAGTAGAAAGATGTGCCCATACGTAGCCTTTGCATAAACACAACCCTCAAAAAAAATGAAGGTGCCCCCAACAATCCAAAGAACTGCAAATGTAATACTGTCTTTGTTCATTGTCATCTAATACCTTTTTGCACCATGAAGAATTCTTTTTTTTTTTATATATTTGGCAAATAAATTATTTTATTCTAAGGAGATGCTATGTTTTTCTTTCTCTGATTGTAATTTTTTCATACTGTCTAAGTATGGCACTGCACTTTAAGGGGCAGATTACGAGTGGCGAGCCAATGGTTTTTTTACGACACCTCCTCCTCTCCCTGCACTGTCTTCTTAGCTATTCTGTGTTTTAAGATACAATCTGTAAATTCCATTGAATTGGCTCATGATTTTTACGACACCTCCTCCTCTCCCTGCACTGTCTTCTTAGCTATTCTGTGTTTTAAGATACAATCTGTAAATTCCATTGAATTGGTTAGTATTGCTTCAGACTTGATAAAGGAAGGAACTCTTCCGAAAGCTTGTCATCTTATAAATGTATAGTTAGTCCAATAAAAAAAGTATCATTGCTCAATGCAATACTCTTGTTATTTTGATATCTAAATCTCTGGACTAACATGGCTACTCCAATCAACATATATATATATATATATATATATATATATATATATATATATATATATATATATATATATACGTGTGAAGAACATTGGAATGTTAAATATTTACAGTAAATACACTTTAAAACACATTATAAAATATTAAAATTGATTAAAAATTATATTCCATGTTTTGAAGTATCTGGCCCCTATTTATCAAGGTCTGGCGGACCTCGCTGAATACGGCGAGCAATACGCTCGCTGTTTTCAGCATTGCACCAGCAGCTCACAAGAGCTGCTGGTGCAATGCCGCCCCCTGCAGATTCGCGGCCAATGGGCCGCCAGCAGGGGGGTGTCAATCAACATGATC
Source organism: Bombina bombina (assembly GCF_027579735.1). NCBI lineage: Eukaryota > Metazoa > Chordata > Amphibia > Anura > Bombinatoridae > Bombina > Bombina bombina. The sequence continues at coordinate 1,091,545,859 of NC_069503.1, forward strand.
GTACTTGATCGGGTTGATTTATGGCGATGTCTGTCTGCCTGCTCAGAGCAGGCGGACAGGTTATGAAGCAGCGGTCTTTGTGACCGCTGCTTCCTAACTGCTGCCATAACTGCTGCCATTCGGGAGATTGATAGAAAGGCCCCTTTGAGTGGATAGGGCTCCCAAGTATATATATCATATTTTTCTGAGGCTGCTGTTGCCATGAGAGAGATTCATGCTCTACTGGCCATGTTGAAACCAAACACTTGCAACCAACATTATGTTACACTAATACATAGGAATTACACCAGATGCATTATTGAAAATTGCTATAATGATAACCCTTACACTATGCATTGATGGAAAGTTAAACTAATCATATATTTCTGATAAGAATAGCAATAGCAACATGACACTTTTAATAAAAATAAAAAACTTTATTATTTAAATATAAGGTATAGAATATAATGGTTTGATTCAGATTATCTCATGCATATAAATTCAGTTTAAAATACATCACATATAGTATAAAATTCCTTGTATATTTTACTATTATAAACCATTTAAACACCTAGATGTTTCTGAAATAAAAAAAATAAAAAAATAAACCTAGAAAACATTCTACAGTTTTTTCCTTCCATCTAGAAACAGGTCTTTTATCTTCAAAAGAAAAAAAAGAAAACTATCTAAAGATAAAATATTAAGGGCTAGATTACAAATGAGGTGCAAACTGTTTTGCGCCAGCATTTTTAATTGTGCTGATATTGAGTGAAATTACGATTTTGCTACTGCAATCTGTGGTTAACAGTTTTTTTGAGTTGCACAAAACACTTGAAAATTACATTATACTGTCTAATGAAAAATATTTAAAAAAAATATTGCACAAAAAGTTATAAGGTCTCAAAGATATGAAATATCTGGTGTTAGAAAAAAAAAGCTGCCAAAGTATTTTAGCATAGAGATACATACAGATACATTAAATAGATATGTCTATATATGTGTACATATATTAATGTTTTTTTATGTGTATATATCTATTGACAGTCTCAGATATATCTACTGTATATACATATATAAATATATATGTACATATGTATATATAAAACAACAAAAGATATTTTGGTGCACATCCAACCACTTAAGTCCACTCTTTCATGGCATATTAGTATATGCTTCTGTCTGCCAAATATACTTACATAGCTTCTAATAAGATTGGGATAAACATCTCGCAATAATATGAGCTTATATTTGTGCTGCAAAAACAAATATACTTCTATCTGCTAAATATATTTACATAGTTCAAATAAAATTGAGATTAACATCTTGCAATAGTATTGACTTATATTTATGCTGCAAAATTTTTTTTTTTTTTTTTTTTGCTTTTTAAAAAATGCCTTTAAATGAAATGGGATCTTAGTCACACAATATGATCATATTCTGCTAAGCCAGTCTACCACTTACAAGGTGTCCCACATCAGACCGGTCCTATACTAACCAGTTTCCACACTGCAGCAAGTCATGTCTACACAGTGTGAAGCTTTCTAGCTTATTGAGTATATTTATCAGGAACACACCTGGGCTGGGTGGCGTGCAGTAACCAAAGGGGAGGGATTTGGTCAGCTCCCTATTTAAGAAATACAACAGAGGGGTTTTTTGGTTACGCACACCACAAAAGGACTGTTTAAACTTAACACACATATTGTGGGAGTGCTACCAAAGTGACCAAAATAATTACAAAACAACAAAAGATATTTTGGTGCACATCCAACCACTTAAGTCCACTCTTTCATGGCATATTAGTATATGCTTCTGTCTGCCAAATATACTTACATAGCTTCTAATAAGATTGTGTTAAGTTTAAACAGTCCTTTTGTGGTGTGCGTAACCAAAAAACCCCTCTGTTGTATTTCTTAAATAGGGAGCTGACCAAATCCCTCCCCTTTGGTTACTGCACGCCACCCAGCCCAGGTGTGTTCCTGATAAATATACTCAATAAGCTAGAAAGCTTCACACTGTGTAGACATGACTTGCTGCAGTGTGGAAACTGGTTAGTATAGGACCGGTCTGATGTGGGACACCTTGTAAGTGGTAGACTGGCTTAGCAGAATATGATCATATTGTGTGACTAAGATCCCATTTCATTTAAAAGCATTTTTTAAAAAGCACAAAAAAAAAAAAAAAAAAAAAAAAATTTTGCAGCATAAATATAAGTCAATACTATTGCAAGATGTTAATCTCAATTTTATTTGAACTATGTAAATATATTTAGCAGATAGAAGTATATTTGTTTTTGCAGCACAAATATAAGCTCATATTATTGCGAGATGTTTATCCCAATCTTATTAGAAGCTATGTAAGTATATTTGGCAGACAGAAGCATATACTAATATGCCATGAAAGAGTGGACTTAAGTGGTTGGATGTGCACCAAAATATCTTTTGTTGTTTTGTAATTATTTTGGTCACTTTGGTAGCACTCCCACAATATGTGTGTTAAGTTTAAACAGTCCTTTTGTGGTGTGCGTAACCAAAAAACCCCTCTGTTGCATATGTATATATAGACATATTTATATATATATATATATAAGTGTAATCAACAAAGAATAAAAATAGAGGTGCTACACAAATACTCTAATGCTTTAGCCAAAAGTGCTAGTGGTCCCTAAAGATTAACATGTAAATAATTCAAAGAGGAGGATTGAAAACAAATGTCAGATCAATCATAGAAGGACCAAAGGCTGCACAATAGTTTTACAACACTTTATTACTATATATAAATATTTAGCTTGATAAAGTGGGCCGTCTATTCTCCACCGATATTTCATATAGTCACCACATACACATATAATTAAAATGCATGACAAGCAATGAGAATTAAATACGATGAAAATATAATATCACACAATTTTGAACACTGATACTGCAATATGCTACTAGGAAAAGTCGAAACACTAATCCTTATATAGTACAACAACCAAAAAGGCTGACACATAAAACCATAAGAAGTGTATCAAGTCCAGAGCTGTATATATTGGCAAAAAATAGCTGTGGGGCCCCAGAAAATAAATAACAGATTTGCATAGATTTCAGAGTCCTTGAACAAACTTGCAAACCAGGCACTCAAGTGTTAAAAAACACGCTCTGGTATTGGTATATGGAGCTCTTTTCAAGGTGCAGTCAAGACGATGATCAAGACGATGCAGTCAAGGTGCAGTCAAGACGATGATCAAATTGCGCTATGCGCATATAGCTTGTAACTTGTAACTTATAACATATCATTCGTAACAATTCCAAAGGGGGTATCCACTTTGTATCAAGTGTGTTGTGATAATTAGATACATTCCCGTATCATCAACCTTTTCCCAGACTTCTCACGGGGTTGCAAGACTTTAAGCCAAACCTCACCTGTAATCCAACATGCTTCGTTCACTACTAGATAGGATATCAATGATGATGTAACGGTTACGATCACACAGGCATAGTAAGCAACCACGTTGAATTGGACAAACGGGTGTTTGGTGCACAGCAGCACAATGGCAAGTGAAGACGCCAACCAACCAACTTACATATGCTGTATAACCACAGAATAATAAGGTATTGATATCATATCCAGTGGTGAACGAAGCATGTTGCTGATTGGTAGATAAATTCACCCACCAATAAAAGTGCTGTCCAGGGTCCTTAGCCTAGATGCCTTCTTTTTCAAATAAAGATTGCAAGAGAACGAAGAAAAAATGATAATAGGGGTAAATTAGAACGTTGCTTAAAATTGCATGCTTTATCTGAATCACAAAAGAAACAATTTGGGTTCAGTGTCCCTTTACGTAGATGAAAATATGTAAAAACATGTTTATGCAATATTAATATTTATTAAAGATTTTAACTATGTTTTTACTGTAAATATTTCACATTTACTAATGCGAATACGCTATGTTTGTGTGATGGGTGTGAGCTTTTTTTTCTACTTTTCTATGGAGAAATACATGCAACCGCACGCAAAAACTTAATATGTTTTTTGGAACTTGTAATATGAACGCAACCTGACTAGCAAAAACTGTAGCTGAGTTTTCGCGATTGCAAAAAGAAAATACTGTGCCACTTGTAATCTTGCCTTAAAATAGCTAGCCATAGAAGTCAATCTATTTTCAGTCATAAATGATCTACTGTTAGGTAAAGAAAGAATCCTTGTTAAAGGGTCCAATTTATTATACTACAAGATTGCAGACCATGTTTGTGGGGAGCAAAACAGCATCTGCTGCTGGAATTTATGATTTCACTACAATTATTTATGTGGCCCTGCTCCTTGCCCTCATGGAACCATTTGCATTAAGCAAGGCTTGTCAATATTCCAGGATGAGTGATATCGGGATTTTTTATGTGAGTCACATGTAAGTGGGTTGAGAGTTTGGGGAGGAGTGAGGGGCTAAAGCCCACTGCTGATTATTGTGTGGTTACAGGCCATAAGAACTAGTGATGTTGCGAATAGTTCGCCGGCGAATAGTTCCCGGCGAACATAGTTCATCATCATTGAGTAAACTTTGACCCTGTATCTCACAGTCTGATGACAAATTTCAGTTAATCAGCAGCAGACACTCCCTCCCAGACCCTCCCAGCTCCTGGACAGCAGCCATTTTAGATTCATTCTGATCCTGCATTCTTAGTGAGAGGAGGGACAGTGTAGCTGCTGCTGATTTTATAGGGAAATTCATAGCTAGGCTAGTGTATTTAGTGTCCACTACAGTCCTGAAGGACTCATCTGATCTCTGCTGTAAGGACAGCACCCCAAAAAGCCCTTTTTAGGGCTAGAACATCAGTCGTTTTTTTTTTTTTTTTTTGCCTGTGTAATTTTGACTGTGAAACATCAGTCTGCTATTGTAATCTAATTGCAGTTGCCTGCCTGCCAGCGTTTGTGCCAGGCCCACTTGCTAAGTGCCACCACTCATATCTGTTGTAACAGTAGTGTAAATTTTGTAAAAAAAAAAACTTTTTTGACTGTGAAACATCAGTCTGCTAGTGTAATCTTATTGCAGTTGCCTGCCTGTCAGCGTGTGTGCCAGGCCCACTTGCCAACTAGTGCCACCACTCATATCTGTTGTAACAGTAGTGTAAATTTTGTAAAAAAAAACTTTTTTGACTGTGAAACATCAGTCTGCTAGTGTAATCTTATTGCAGTTGCCTGCCTGCCAGCGTGTGTGCCAGGCCCACTTGCCAAGTTAGTGCCACCACTCATATTTGTTGTAACAGTAGTGTAAATATTTAAAAAAAAAAAAAAATTGACTGTGAAACATCAGTCTGCTATTGTAATCTAATTGCAGTTGCCTGCCTGCCAGCGTGTGTGCCAGGCCCACTTACCAACTAGTGCCACCAATCATATTTGTTATAACAGTAATGTAAATATTTAAAAAAAAAAACTTTTTTTGACTGTGAAACATCAGTCTGCTACTGTAATCATATTGCAGTTGCCTGCCTGCCAGTGTGTATGCCAGGCCCACTTGCCAACTAGTGCCACCACTCATATCTGTTGTAACAGTAGTGTAAATTTTGTAAAAAAAAAACTTTTTTGACTTTGAAACATCAGTCTGCTAGTGTAATCTAATTGCAGTTGCCTGCCTGCCAGCGTGTGTGCCAGGCCCACTTTCTAAGTGCCACCACTCATATCTGTTGTAACAGTAGTGTAAAAAAATTTTTAAAAAACTTTTTTGACTGTGAAACATCAGTCTGCTAGTGTAATCTAATTGCAGTTGCCTGCCTGCCAGCGTGTGTGCCAGGCCCACTTGCCAAGTTAGTGCCACCACTCATATTTGTTGTAACAGTAGTGTAAATATTTAAAAAAAAAACTTTTTTGACTGTGAAACATCAGTCTGCTATTGTAATCTAATTGCAGTTGCCTGCCAGCGTGTATGCCAGGTCCGCTTGCCAAGTAGTGCCACCAATCATATTTGTTATAACAGTAGTGTAAATATTTAAAAAAAAAACTTTTTTGACTGTGAACCATCAGTCTGCTAGTGTAATCTTATTGCAGTTGCCTGCCTGTCAGCGTGTGTGCCAGGCCCACTTGCCAAGTTACTGGCACCACTCATATTTGTTGTAACAGTAGTGTAAATATTTTTAAAAAAAACTTTTTTGACTGTGAAACATCAGTCTGCTATAGTAATCTAATTGCAGTTGCCTGCCTGCCAGCGTGTGTGCCAGGCCCACTTGCCAACTAGTGCCACCAATCATATTTGTTATAACAGTAGTGTAAATATTTTAAAAAAAAACTTTTTTGACTGTGAAACATCAGTCTGCTAGTGTAATCTTATTGCAGTTGCCTGCCTGCCAGCGTGTGTGCCAGGCCCACTTACCAAGTTAGTGGCACCACTCATATTTGTTGTAACAGTAGTGTAAATATTTAAAAAAAAAAAAAACTTTTTTGACTGTTAAACATCAGTCTGCTATTGTAATCAAATTTCAGTTGCCTGCCTGCCAGCGTGTGTGGCAGGCCCACTTGCCAACTAGTGCCACCAATCATATTTGTTATAACAGTAGTGTAAATATTTAAAAAAAAAACATTTTTGACTGTGAAACATCAGTCTGCTAGTGTAATCTTATTGCCGTTGCCTGCCTGCCTGCCAGCGTGTGTGCCAGGCCCACTTGCCAAGTTAGTGGCACCACTCATATTTGTTGTAAGTAACAGTAGTGTAAATATTTTAAAAAAAAACTTTTTTGACTGTGAAACATCAGTCTGCTATTGTAATCTAATTGCAGTTGCCTGCCTGCCAGCGTGTGTGCCAGGCCCACTTGCCAACTAGTGCCACCAATCATATTTGTTATAACAGTAGTGTAAATATTTTACAAAAAAATCTATGTAATCTTTGTATCTATCTATCAAATCTATCTATCTCGTGGTTGTGCAAATGGACTGTTTGCGGTTGGTTGCGGTGCGTTACACGGGGAGTTTAGTCTGTCACTGTGAAGCGGGCGTAACCCTTAAACTACCTGATCAATACAACATCATGCCTGATGTTTTAAAGCACGTTATTCCAAACAATTTAGGAATGTAAGGTGATTTATGCCCTTTATGGCTTAAAATCAGACTCTGTATCAACTATGTAATTTTCCGTGGGAGTTTTGCCATGGATCCCCCTCTGGCATGCCACAGTCCAGGTGTTAGTCCCCTTGAAACAACTTTTCCATCACTATTGTGGCCAGAAAGAGTCCCTGTTGGTTTTAAATTTCGCCTGCCTATTGAAGTCAATGGCGGTTCGCCCGGTTCGCCGGTTCGCGAACAGTTGCAGAAGTTCGAGTCCGCCGTTCGCGAACCGGAATTTTTAAGTTCGCAACATCACTAATAAGAACTCTAAAGCATCAAAATGGAGCCCAATATATTTAATTTATCATTACATGCCTTATCATTACATACATTAATTTCCCACCAGCCTAATATTATATTTGGTTCCAGTAGCAAAAGTGTTAGTTTAAGTATGAAATTATATTATAATGTCCTTTTTGAAAACATATGATTAAATATGAGTAATGTCAATAAACTAAATTATAATAAACAAAATGTTTGCCCATAATTACTATATCTAGCATCTGGGATAATTTTCTATATTGCACTTTATATATGACTGTGGTTGCACATGCCAAAGTATTCATATTAGATGGCTAAAGCTCCTTGAAAATGGGACGTGGCTACTGAGGAAATTTTGTGGTAAAATATCTTCTTTTTTTATATAGAGATGGTCATGTGATATTTTCTAGACAACTTTTTACAGATATAGCGTATCACTTTCAAGTGATTCAGCATGTGGGTATCATGTCTCTCTAAGTAAATAATTGAGATGCAACTTTACTACACCTAGATTACGAGTTTTGCGTTATGAGTCCAATAGCAGCGTTGTGGCCCATAATGCATCATTACAAGTCTTGTCGGTATAGGAGTACCGCAAGCCTTTTATCCTGTAATGCAACGTCAGTACCGCACTACTAAAAATGACGTTTTTAAATGGGATTCTCATAGCGCTGGTATTAAGAGTTTTGTGTTCTGGCTAAAAATCGAGCGTTACAGCCTTAAATGATCTGTAACGCCATCTAAAGTCAGTAGTTATGAGTTTTACGCTACAAAGCTGTAACATAAAACTCATAACTTAAGTGTTAAAAAGTACACTAACACCCATAAACTACATATTAACTCCTAAACCACCGCTCTCCCACATCGCAGACACTATTTAAATATTATTAACTCCTAATCTGCTGTCCGCCCATATCACCCCCACTATGCTAAAGTTATTAAGTCCTACACCGCTGCCACTATACTTAACCTATTAACCCCTAAATCGCAAGCCCCCCACAACAAAATATACTAAACTAAACTATTAACCCCTAAACCAAAAGCCCCCACATCGAAATATACTAAATTAAACTATTTACCCCTAAACCTAACCACCCCCTAACTTTATATTAAATTTACAATTTCCCTAGCTTAAATTAAATTAAAATTTACCTGTCAAATTAAAAAAAACTAAATTTAAACTTCCAATTAAACTAATATAATAATTAAACTAAAATTAAACTAACTACAAATTAAATTAAACTAAACTACACATTAAAAAAATCCTAACACTACTCTAAAAAAAAAAGTTACAAAAAATAACAAACACTAAATTACGGAAAATAACAAACGAAAATATCCAAAATAAAAAAGAATTACACCTAATCTAATAGCCCTATCAAAATAAAAAAAGTTGGGGGGCGGAGCTTGCCACGATACAAGGTGGTCGCACTTTTAGATAGCTCTGCAGACCAAGTGCTTTTTAATATATTCTTTGGGGTTATTACCCCCACTATTATTTGACTCTACATCCCTAATCCTACTGTCACTACCTTGGCAGGGAGAAAAGAAAAAAAACACGGCATAGTGGAGATCAAAAGACCTATCTTCTATCGCCTGATATATCTCTCAGCAACGACAGGAAGCAACTTCCGGTATCTTCCCGGACCCTTTTGGCGCCATTCTTTAGACTTAACTTTTCCCTACCTGATTGCCTTTTTTATCCGCCATCTCTGACCCATTACCTGCTCCTTGCAAGAACCCTCTCAACTGGAGCAAGATCCCGGACAGTCAGCTGAGCGAAGGTTGGGGAGGCGCCATGGTGACTAGTGGAACTTCTAGTGGGAACACACTAACACTGGACAGACCACGAACTAGCTTACTTACCGCTACAATCCCCATACACTGAAAGGATACTCAGCCGCAGCCCTCCAACTCTCAGCTGCAATCCTTTAGCCGGCTCTTAGCCGACCGGTCCTCAGAGTCAAGTCTGCTCTTAGCCGATTGGACTTGACTCTGGAGGCTCTCTACCCATCGGAACAGCAGGAAGCTCAGCTGTGAAAGGCCGTGTGAAGTGGGACTACACACCTCTTACCCTCACTTAGGTACTGTGAGACTGTCATCGAACAGCATTACACGGCCCCTACAATCACCCACTCTTTCAAGGTGCTCACTGTAGCCAGCATGGACCTACTCTGAAGCCTTCAACCCTCATTAGCTCCACGTGGGCACCCTTAGATACCATAACTCTCTTGGCCAAGTTTAAGAACTTGGCCCATAATCCACCTGCACTGCTATATAGCTCTGGGGCACACATTTAGAAATGCAGACTTAAACATCTAGTAAAATCAGAAAAGAACAAGGGGAGAAAAACAGTAAAAGAAGCTGAGACCTAACTGCTTTCCTCATAGAACTGGTTAATACTACCACTAACTTACTCCTTGTAACAATATCCTGCACCTGAAACCCAGACTGCTACAAACCCCCTCAGTACCAACCTTGCTCATTATAGTTAGCCATCACTGGTAATACACCCAGACCTGTGAACCCCTTGTATATACTGTCCTGTACTGTATACTGTGTATACTGTGTACTTTCTCACATGCCTGCAGTTCCAGGAGGCTGGCCCAAGGACTCTCCTTTTCTAACCACCAGCTCTATTGCCAGCTGAAACAGGGTAACCACACATAGCAGCTTTCTGTTATCTCTCCAGCCCTTATTGCCTATGGGTCATACCCCACGCTCCTTTTCCCCTACTCACTCGGAATAGAGCTACTTCCCCTGGAGAGAGACAGACAGCCTACCTACAGCTTATGTGATCCTTCAACAGGTTTACCTCTAGGTAGATAAGAACTTTGTAACTTTTCAAGTCCTACCCACCCTGACACTATGATGCCCTAAGTCCATCACGTAGAGGGTGCCAGATCTGTTTTCTCCACCTGCTATTCGCCGCAGAGACCTGCTCATTTATCTAAAGGAAGAAGGCTTGGAAGTTCTTGTTTACCTACCCTCTATAATATGGCTCACTCTCAGAAGAAGAAGCCGCAACATGGGGATGCCCCAAAATGGACACTCTCAGACCATTTCTCTAATAAATCCCTCTACGAGCAAGACATGTCAGATGAGGACTCGAGGGACTCAACAGTATCCTCTAAAGGACCTCATAGGGTTGCAACTCACTCTAGTGAGAGATCCCCAATACCTATGCCTCTATACTAGACTCCATTAAGGAGCTGCAGACAAGATGGACTCCCACCATTCTTCTATTAAACAAGAACAAATGTCAGTCTCTGAGCTCAAGAGAGATGTCTCCTTTCTAGGTGAGAGAACAGAAACCCTAAAAAATAAAAACAGGAAGACCTCCACTTAGACCACTCCAACCTTCTTGCCTATACCCAAACTCTCACTGAGATGATTTCAGACTTAATATCCAAAATAGCGGACCAAGAAGACAGGTCACGCCGTAACAATATAAGAAAAAGAGTCATTCCAGAAGATGTTGGCACGCCTGATCTCACTAAATATTTGCTTGATTTATTCAGAGAGCTCCTAGGACCCAATCAAGACCAAGAGGCCCTTATGGATAGAGCTCATTGAGCTCTCAGGCCGAGGAACTCACCTTCAGGAGCACCCAGAGATGTCATCATCAGACTTCACTATTATACATTTAAAGAAAGGATCCTAAGAGCATCATTCCAGAACAAGAAATTTAAAGACCCATTCCAGACCATACAGATCTTTCCAGACCTGTCCTCTCATATCCTGTCCAGGAGGTGCTACTTTCAGCAAGTCACCCAATGCCTCCGCAACAATAATGTTAAATACATATGGGGATTTCTGGTCAAGCTCCTCTTTCAAATTGAGGACGCCTCCTACTCCATTACCACACCAGATCAGGGAACTAAACTATTGCAGTCTTTGAAATTTCTTCCTCCTCCAAACCAATCTAACCCTATTGCCGAAAAACCAGAGAAACTCAAAGCTGCAGCGCCAGCATGGCACCCTTTACCACAAACATTCAGTGATCAAGTCAAAAAGGAAAGACATCCCATAATCCTCTAAAGACCCATAACTTTCAGAGATGAAAGAATTACTCTGTGATTTACATTCCTTGGATGACACTTTTTTTTTTTTTTTTTTGTTATTCTTTCCTCTCCTTTCTCTTCCCACAATATTCTGCTACCTATTTACATAAGCAGAGATGCCTAGTCATCCCATAAATCTGGAAAGATGCCGACTGACCTATGGACATTTTGTAATGTACTCTGAACAATACAACTGCTAGTTAAAAATGTTTAAATAGTTGTGATTATGTTGTGTTTTTGTTTAGTCTTTTCTCCACAGGAAAAGTTTATAACCCTCATCTATGTTAAAATTGTTATAGCTTGTCCTTATTAGATTAGGTCTTGTTTCCTCACACACTCTATGTGGGATAGCCTAGGCCTACATTCATCTACATGAACTTAGGCTAGCTTACAGATGGCGGTAACACTGATATGGGTAATTTGAGTGACCATAGAGGACTGAATCATATACTCTCCATATCTTTAGTTGCCCCTGCAATGGTACTACTGCTCGGAGATGTAGGGTTAGGGACACAACTCACTGAACCCCTCTAGTCCTTCAGCTGTACAGATACCCCATAACCTTATCTTATCCTAGCACCTAGATGACTTAGGATACCCTCTCTATTTTATTAACATAGCGTAGAGAGACTCTCAAGGAGATTATACAGAGACCCACACTCCCTCTACATTATTCTATGCCAATTAAATCCTGATATGGTATTTACACATCCAGCAATCAAATACATTATCCAGTTACTTACCCATTTACACCAAATGCACTTCTACAGGGGTTAATGTGACCCTAATTTCACCCAGATCTAGTTTATACAATGATTCAATAATATTTTGGTTATATCATGATATGTCCTAATATTTATACTCTCATTTATTTATATAGTACATTATATTAAAAGGACACCCCGCCCCTTCAGAACTGTCGCTAATTCTGTTGTTAATAGATTTACCAATTTGAAATGCTCTGTATATTGTTTAATCCTATCCTCTGCTTCATCACTAGACAACTATGCCACTCCCACCCCACATTCCCCCCCAACAACCTTCGAGCGGCTCTTGCCCGCTGTTTCCCCTACTCCAGCTCCTCTCATACATAACATACTAGAAAATTGTGCAGCGACTTGATACTCTCGTAGGCCAGACTTTTTTGTTAAGTCCCTCATCCCCTCCCCCCTTTTTTTCTCTTTTTTTCTCTCCCCCTCCCCACCCTTTTATAATGGCACAAATTTGCATCCTGACTCTTAATTCACAAGGCTTCAATTCCCCGCCAAGCGTAGTCTCTTACTCAATATGCTCCACCTTTCCAGAGTAGATGAGGCTCTTATTCAAGAGACACATTGGCACACTAACACTGACTCCATACGAATTTACAAGAAATTTCCAGTAGTGATAACCGCCTCATATACATCCAAGTCCAGAGGAGTAGCGATCTTCATTAACTCCCATATTACATATGAACCTATATACATAGAACGAGACCCACAAGCCAGATTCATCATCCTAATATGCAGACTTAATGATAAACTGGTCACCCTAGTAAACGCCTATGCCCCTAATTCGAGCCAAATTAAATTTCTCAAACATCTACTAGGCTCAGTGTCAGCGGTTAAACAAGTAGAATTAATATTGGGAGGTGACCTCAATTTAATTTGTGACCCCTCATTGGACAGAATGGGCCCTAAGGTCTCTCAAACGGAAAGATCAATCCATCCCCTCTCAGTAGCATTTCAAAATGTATTCAACCAATATGACTTATACGATGTTTGGAGAGCCCTCCACCCCGGAGACAAAGAGTTCACCTTTTACTCTCCCCCACATAAATCTTACACCCAAATTGACTTCTTCTTCCTGAGTGCTAGAACCCTAGACCACATCACTTACGCCAGGATCGCTCCCATATCCTGTCTGATCACGATTCTATTCTCATCATGTTAGGCCCACACCTCCCTCATTTACCCCCCTCCCAGTGGCGTCTTAAAGACTTTCTAGTTACTCACCCTACTCTTAAACTCAAAACTCAAGACATTATCTCTGACTTTCTTACATTGAATGACACCCCATCCGTCTCCGCTGAGATTTTATGGGCCTCTCTTAAGGCCTTTCTTAGAGGACACTACATCACGAAAGCATCACAAATCAGGAAAGCTCAGGGTACCTCATTGGCATCTATAACTTGCCAACTCAGATCTCTAAAAATTCAGCTCTCCACATACTATACCATTGCATTAAATGCCCAACTTACAGATATCACTAGACAGATCAGAACTCTTGAACTTCAGAAAACACAGACTAACTTAGAAAAACTCAAACAGGTATATTATTACAAAAGCAATAAGGCCTCTTCTCTTCTGGCAATGAAGTTAAGAAATCGGACAGCACAAACTAAAATATCCTGCCTCCGCTCACGCCATGGAGTAGTCTCATCTCAAACAGCAATTGGGGATGCCTTCGGAGATTTCTACTCCGGACTTTATGACTAGAGTCTTACGACCATACCCGGTTGCTCCCCGCGGAAGATATTCACTCATTCCTTAAAATTCTGGACCTCCCGCAACTGGTCCAGGAAGATGTTTCTTACCTTATCTCCCTGATTTCACCTGAGGAGGTACGTTTGAGAATTAAAGAACTCAAAGTTTCTAAATCCCCAGGTCTGGATGGCTTTACCAGGCAATTTTACAAAACCTATGACCCCCTAATTACCCCCATTCTATGCAGAACTTTTAATGAAGTAAAACGTAAGGGCTGTTTCCGTAAAAAATATCTGGAAGCCACGATCATTACCATACTCAAACCTGGTAAAGACCCTTAAGAATGTGGCAGCTATCGCCCAATCTCATTACTTAATTTGGACACTAAATTATACGTCAAAATTTTGGCGAATCTCCTCTCTAAAATGGTACCCACTCTGGTCCACCCTGACCAAGTGGGCTTTATCCCCCAGAGAGAAGGACCGGATGCTATGAGACGAGTTTTAGACATTCTGGTCGAGGCTGCTAAGAGGGGAGTGCCCATGCTCATCCTGTCGCTAGATGCCGAAAAGGCTTTCGACAGGGTGACGTGGGAATATTTATGGGAAACTTTACGAGCCTTCAAGCTCCCAAATGTAACATCCGTACAGGCTCTATATTCTACTCCGTTTCCTAAAGTGAAGGGAGTGGGTTTTCAGTCTGACTATTTTACAATCTCTAACAGGACTAGACAGGGTTGCCCCCTCTCGCTGCTTCTATTCACACTCTTTATAGAACCTGTAGCGCAAGCCATTACATTAGATCCAGACATCACAGGCTTTCCTATTCTAGAGTCTCAACATAAAATTACACTTTATGCAGACAACATCACTCTTCTTCTAACCAATCCATCCATGTCCCTTCCAGCAGTATTCAAACAGCTCGCCCATTTTAGCACCATGAGCTTTTACAAATTAAACATAACCAAGACAGAAGGTCTTCATACTAACATACCACCTCATGAGTTGACCCTTCTACAGGGAAAATACCAGTTCCAATGGTCAGCACATTCTATTAAGTTGCTAGGAATTCACCTCAGCCCTTCCACAACCACTGTTATTACTAAAAACTATTCTGACAAGCTCCCCGAATGGCAAAAACTTCTTGACTCATGGGAATACAGAGAGATATATTGGACAGGCAGGATTGCTGCTATTAAAATGTCCTTTATTCCCAAAATAACCTACATGTTCCGGTCCCTCCCAATCAATGTCCCCAGGCCCATCCTTAATAGGCTACAGAGCCTTATCACTCAATACGTCTGGAAGGGCAAAAGACCCAGAACCTCCAAACAGACCCTGCAGAGAACTTCTGCCAAGGGTGGACTTACCAAACATTATTCTCTATTATCAGGCTGCCCGGTTAACTCATCTGATGAGCTGGAGTAACACAGCTCATATATCTTTGTGGATGAAAGTAGAGCAATCCTGCCTGCCATTAGGTCTACATTTATATGACCTACCTTGGATTCCTTCACACTGTAGGAAAGATCCTAAATCTAGTCACCCCGTGATCCTTGACACCCTACAATTTTGGGAACAGATCAGACACCTTCCTACTATTGCCCTACCACCCATCCCGAGACAAAAAATTGCCAGCTCCCTTTTTTGTCTCCCTGAATCTCATATATCCATTTGGTAAAATTTTGCTGCTACTTACGTTTCAGACTTGTACGACCATACAAATACACTGTCTTATACTAGAATATGCAGTGAACTACAAATTCCAATGACACTTACATTTGAGGCTTTTCACTTCTGCTCTATTGTTCGAGCATGGGGCTTCTCAAAGAAGAACCTCAGAGATGCTACTGAGTAGGAACAGAGGTGGTCTTAAACCTATGTGCTTAAAGGGACACTGTCATTCCATTACAATGTACTTCTTGACCCCTCTTCCCATCATAAAATTTCCAAGCATCTAGCGTGGGAGAGAGAACTAAATTTTACTGCTGACACTGACTCCTGGCACAGATAAATTCTATTTACTAAAAAACTCTTACATTGTGCAACTTTGTGGGAACTTCACTACAAGCTTACCGTACGTTGGCACTTAGTCCCTACGGCGTTGCATAAAATTTATAGTAATCACCCCCCTACATGTTGGAGAGGCTGCGGCCAACTGGGAACTCAAAGTCACATCTGGTGGTCCTGCCCAAAAATTAAGCCTATTTGGACACAACTTTTAGACATTATTAGCTCTCTGAACATTACCCCCACACTCAGCCCACAAACATGTCACTTAGACTTCCCAACATTATCTCCCGTCCAAAAATCTCGAACCATTTATCTACTTATGTCCATTAAGCTTGAAATTGCAAAAGTTTGGAAGCAAAAATCACCCCCCTTTATCTCACAAATCATTACAACAGTAAACTTCTACTTGAGAATGGAATCATACTCTTATTCGATTTTGGATAAGGTAGACACTTATCACGAAATTTTGGCACCCTGGATAGAGACATTTTCTCACTGAGACATACAGATAATTGCTACTGCCGCTCCCTACCTTCCCTCCTTCACCCTTTTTTTTCCCCCTTAATAATCTACGAGAGATATTGAACTATGTGGTACAAAATGTAAAATGAGAAATAATTGTATAGAATAAGACATTTTTAAATAGTGTATTTCTGAAGACCAGCAGTCACAATTTTACTATTATTCGCTGTTCATTATGTATGCTTGATAATTATTATTTTCTCTCATACCTGTCTTATTATGTTTAATATGCTCACTTCTGAATATACCCCACATGTAACCATTTATGCATGATTTTCACCGTTACCTATATATTATTGATACCTATGTATGTTGACTTCTTATTTTCTCAATAAAAAAAGTTTAATAAAAAAATAAAAAAGCCCCCCCCCCAAAAAAAAAAAAAAAAAAACCCTAGCCCATATTTACGCTATCCCATATTTAGGTGGCGGCGATATCGGGAGCAGCAGATTAGGGGTTAATAACTGTAGGCAGGTGTTGGCGATGTCAGGGGAAGCAGATTAGGGGTGTTTATACTCGGGATTTATGTTAGGGTGTTAGGTTTAAATTGTATTTTCTTTTTCCCCATAGACATCAATGGGGCTGCATTACGGAGCTTTTGTTTCCGCAATCGCAGGTGTTAGACATTGTTTTTGCCAGCTCTCCCTATTGATGTCTATGGGGAAAGCGTGCACAAGCACGTCAAAACACCTCTTGTTTTTGTTGCGGTATGGAGCTAAAAATCTCCATATTGCACGCACAAGCCAGGTTTTTTTAAACTTGTAATGGCAGCATTATAGGGGGTTAAATGTTGCGTTCTTTACTTTCCCTATAGCGCTCAAAACTCATAATCTAGCTGAAAGTTAATTCAGCTGAAGTAGTTCAGGAAATATGATTAAAGTTATTCTTTCTTCCCACACTTCTATAACTTATGTTCATATATAATCTATTCATATTTTGTTCAATGTTCCAAACATATTTTATTAATATTCACCATGGCAACTAAATTTGCTTCTATGGAGTTTAGAGAGAAAGTGTTTGGCTTAAAAAAAATATCTTGACAAACAGATAGATATATATTGCTATTTAATTAGGTAATGCCACCCATGAGAATTAACACTGGCATCCTAATTAATAGGAAACTGGCAAAAGACATGATAATCTAAGCACAAATAAGGAACAATTAAATATATATATATCTTTATAAATGTTTGTCATATATTTGTTAGTGAGCTTAATTGTCTATCAAAATGCATTAAAGTGAATGTTTTTCCTTTGAGAGTTAACACTATAGTTACCAGAAATACTCAACAAAAACTATTATTCCTTTGCAGCTTGGGCATTGATTTCTTATGTAGAATCTATAATAATCTATATATATATATAATAAATTCTTCCCTCCAAAAAGATTTGCCCATAAAGGTTAAGAGTCACTCCATTAATCATCATGATAGACAAAGGAAATGCCAGGCAATAGCACTATTTTTAGCTGGTTAAATATGGTTGGTTATAAATTATGAATAGCAACCATACTTGGCATTTTACTATTTTGTCAATAAAAATAAACTATACATATTTACCGCCTAAATTACATCATTATGGCTTATTTGTGTCAGTGGTTGAAACCCAATTTTTTTTTCTTTCATGATTCAGATAGAGCATGCAATTTTAAGAAACTTTCTAATTTACTCCTATAATAATTTTTTCTTCATTCTCTTAGTATCTTTATTTGAAAAAGCAGGAATGTAAGCTTACAAGCCGGACCATTTTTGGTTCATTACCCTGGTTAGCACTTACAGATTGGTGGCTACATTTAGCCACAAATCAGCAAGTGCTACCCAGGTTCTGAACCAATAATGGGCCAGCTCTTAAGCTTACATTTTCCCATAGAGTCCAATGGGGCAAAAAAAGTGGGGGAAAAAAAAAATAACACTTTACTTGTGCACAAACACGATCACATAATCTAAAGTGCGCTAACCCAACATGATACTTATGATTATTTAACATTCCAATGTTAATTACATAGCAGAATATGTTCTATTTATTCATAAATACATAATTATACATATACAGTATATATATATACAGTATGTATATATATATATATATATATATATATATATATACATGATTGTATTTTGGTAAAATATATATCTATACCTGTTTAAATAGATGATTATATATAGGTATGGATATATACAGATATATATAGGAATACATATTAAAAATACATAGAATAGATTCTGATATGTGCAGAACATTGAAATGTGAAACATTTACAGTAAATACACAGTATAACACTTTATTAAAAATGAATATTGCATAAATATGACTTTTCATGTTTTCATCCACTTGACTGCAAAGAGATCCAATGCACATATATACAGTATATACAGTATATATATATATATATATATATATATATATATATATATATATATATATATATAAAAGAGGAGAAAAAAAGGGATATAGAAAAAATATATAAGACTTATGGCGCTGTGTGGTGGTTGCTGTTCCGGAGATAAAAGGCCCCTTTCCCACAAATATTAGATGCTTGATAATAATATACAAAAGATAATGTTTAATAGTATAAACAGTACATACACATGCAATAAAAAATTAGTGAAAAAATAGTGCCTATATTAGATAAAAAGATATCAATCTACCAATGGCCATTGGGAACTATCTGCCGTATAAATCAGAGCTCTTAGAGTAATGGAATAAAATAATGTGAGGATTAGTAATGCCTTAGTCCAGCTGCCCTGTCGGTACTGAGGACTAGTATGCTCATGTGAGTAGTCCAATACTGGGGCAGTTAATTCAATAAAGAGTCCCTTTTAGCAAAAGCAATCCATATCTGCAATACATTAATGCCTCCAAGCTAAGAAATTCTGCTTGCAAGATTTCACATATGTTAGTACAAGCAAAGCACTTGCATACAGTGTGGTTATGCAGCAGGGAAATAGTTCATGTAAACAATGTTGGCCAGTCAGAGGTTAGCGTCTATAGTACAGCAATCTACTCTCCCACTTATAGGGTACAACCTACTGAGGGCTTGCCCTCGCCTAAGGGACCCTTGTAATGGGGTTGAAAGCTGTAAATCTCAACAATCTTCACAGTGATCCGCGATCTGGATCACTGCAGTGTCCATTCGATGTTCTTGGTCATATGACCTTATGCTGCCAATCCTCTGCATGCACATCGTCCAGGCTTCTTGCTGTAAATAATGATTGTTATACCTCCCGGCTTGGAGTATGTATGAAAGTGTCTCCCAGTGGTCAATAGGTACTCAACAGACTCGGCCAGCCTAGCTGAGTGTGATGGTTCAGTCAGAACACGCAACTCGTGTTTTGCCTCTGAATGGACTCTATGCGGCTTTCTCAAACGTAACTTTCCTTCCGGTAGGTTCTCTCTCCCGGGAATTTAAACATATTTTGAAAGTTCCTAGTGCAAGTACTTTCTGTCTTGCTGATATCTTTTTAAGGTGGTATGTAATTTTAAGTAGGTATTCAACCAATGTTAACACAATCCTTTACCTACTCGGCACAGAATTATTAACCCATTCACATATAAGCATTGTTTGTATTTTAAGCATCATGTTTTCAATTCATTTTGTGTAGATTAATAAAAACCAACAAAAAACTACTTGGGGAGAGTCGGCTTTTCATGAATCTATTCAAAAATATGTACATGTACAGTATGCATTTTTAGGGACATAAAGGGGGCCGCTTTATACGAGGGGCCGTATCATCATAAAGTGTGAGGGGCCGTATCATGTCCGCTGCACATCAATAAATGCTGACAGCATACACTGTCTGCATTTATCATTGCACAAGCAGTTCTTGTGAACTGCTTGTGCAATGCTGCCCCTTACAGATTCACGGCCGATCGACCACTAGCAGAGGGTATCAATCAGCCCGATCGTATAGGATCGGGTAGATTGATGTCCGTAGCTTCAGAGCAGGCGGACAAGTTATGGAGCAGGGGTCTTCATAATTGCTGTTAACGGCGAGCCTGAAGGCTCGCACGGAAACAGGGGCAATGCTGCCCCTTACAGATTCACGGCCGATCGACCACTAGCAGAGGGTATCAATCAGCCCGATCGTATAGGATCGGGTAGATTGATGTCCGCAGCTTCAGAGCAGGCGGACAAGTTATGGAGCAGGGGTCTTCATAATTGCTGTTAACGGCGAGCCTGAAGGCTCGCACGGAAACAGGGGCATCAAGCTCCACTAGGGGCTTGATAATTCGACCCCATAGTGTGCTATAACATCGTGTAATTAGTATCTTGATCTTAAGTAGCAAAATTTGATACATCTGTATATCGCTTGTGTTACTAAGACCTTGTAGGCTATTCTCCTGATATATTGTACATCTATACATTCAACGTAAACATTCAGCATAAATGTGGAGGAATTCTTGCTGTTCTAAACTTAAACGCCTAAGTGTTACAATATAACCAAATCTTGTGGCAGAGCCGGCCGGAGACAAGCATGGCCGCATAATTGTAAAGCTCCGTATCGCTGTAAACCTTGCACGACTTAATACAGCCACCAAAGGGCTCAAAAGGACCCTAAAACACTGCAGGTTGCTTATGTGGAGCAGTGGAGGAGTTAATGCCCCGGCTTCTTGAAGACGACTAAGAAACGGACAGTTTTAGCGCAATCAGCGTGATCCCGCCGCAGGCCCAACCCGGGTAAAATTGAGACACCACATAGAAAGAGTTCTTGCCCGGACTCAATAATAGAGAACATCGGGCTGCAAAGGAGCTCAGAGGAATGGATAAGCCGCATTATGGTAGTGTGAGTTACTGCGTAGTCATAAGCAAACTGACAGCAAGGTATAGGTAGCCACCATTGCCAACTCTACGCTACACTTTAACAGCAGGAGATTGAAGGGAGACACAGCGGGCAGAGACAATCACAAGTCTGAGCTGCAGGATTGGTAAGCTGTAAGGAGACCAATTCAATTAAAATGCTCTCATTGAAACTAGGCACTACATAAACACATTCCCCAGGCGCGGCACACAGCACATCAGTTAGGTACCTGGAGATAGTAGGGGAAGACAGAGATAACGGAGGAGGAAGATAAATTACTCTCTCTCTGCTAGACAAACGACCTGAGACGCATCACTATAGCAGAAAACCTAGCACTGCAGTCTCCTGCCATAGACACAATATAAAATGTTGCATACTACTCAGAGCAGGGAGCGTTGCCATAAAATGGCGTCCAGAAGGCAACCTAAGCCTGACAAGCATGTTAAAGCAACAGCGTCGCAGGGAGCAAAGTTGAATAAATTTTTCAAAACTCTGGAGAATGCAAACACACTACAACCCATTTCTTCACAGCTAGATACGGGGGATGACAGAGAAGACTCTGACAGCACTTTACAAGAAGAAGATTGCCCCCTTACCAGAGCTGATTTAAAATTCTTACCCTCCAAGGAAGACTTTGCTATGCTAATGTCCCAAGTGAGTCAGATAGTCAAAGACGGATTAGCCGAGGTGAAAAAAGAACTCACAGATATTGGCAACAGAGTAGTACAACTAGAGGAACAGGCAGAAGAGATTTCTGAAACTACAAATCTAACCACATCACAAATACAGTATCAAGCAGTGGAAATCACACAACTACAGAACCAGATCTGGATAACAGAGGCTGCAGACAGAATTTGAGTATAAGAGGGGTCCCAGAGACGATCTCTGCAACAGATATCCCACAATACCTGCAGGACTTATTTAGCCACCTGTTAGATACAGATGCCAGCATCCTACTTGATAGGGCCCATAGAGCCTTAAGACCTAAGCAAGCTGCTTCTGCACCACCCCGGGACATCATTTTGAGGTGCCACTACTTTCATGAAAAGGAAACAATCATGGCTGCTGCCAGGAAGTAAGCCCCAGTAACATGGGGGGCTCCAGTATACAGATATATGCGGACTTAAGTTCCCTCACACTTACGAAACGCAAAGAAGTCAGCTTCCTTACTACACACCTGGGGATACCTTACCGCTGGGGCTTCCCTTTCTCACTTAAGGCAGTAAAAGACAGCAAAGAAGCTATTTATCAGGACATTGAAGACCTAGACAAATTTTGCTTGCAACTAAATATCCCTATACCCAGGGTCCCTCAACTGGATGAGGAGGTCTTTGATTCACCAAATCACAAGTCAAATAGACCGAAGCCTCAGCGTCCAAAATGGACCACTGTTACTAGGAACAACAAGCCCACCATGAAGATGAAACAGCCCTCTAATCCAAAATAAAAGTCTCCAACATGATACAGTCTCCACCTTTATTGGATGATGATGATAATTTTTTTTTTTCTTTACAGTGCCATGGTGCGGCCGCAGACTTGGCTGATCCATACATTGAGGTTCTGGACTTTAAGACAAATTCTGACTTACGGAGTAAATGTTTTCTCAGACGGAGTCCACTCATAAGATGCTGATCATTTGATTGCACATGCTGTTCTCTTTTATATGTATTTTATCTCTGTATATGTTGCACAGCCCCATTGGTATAGTACAACTAAAGTTACATAGTGTAAGGTACAGCTGCAGTAATGAACTACTGCAGACCCCCCCTGTAGTAGTTAGATTAGAATGGGCCTTAGAGGGTCTAGTTATTGGTTACTCTCTACAAGTATTTATGTACTCAGTTTAAAGGGTTTATTATATACATGTTTAATGTTCAACATGGTTTTCTGATCATTACCCATGGTAAGATTACATATACACTCCCACATCAGCGTTCACATCCCACTTACAGTTACAATGAATAGACCCATCCGGATAGTTTTACAAAATGCTAAAGGCCTCAATTCCCCCACTAAACGGTCGATAGCTTTAAACTGGTTTGCAAAACAAAAGAGCTCGATAGTACTCGTGCAAGAAACCCATTTTGCTAAATCGGCTGAACCCAAATTTTCGTCTAAAAACTTCCCTACAGGGTACTTTAACTCAAACATAGCAAAAAAAAATGGAGTGGGGATTTTATTTCATAGAAGTATCCCTTACCAACTAATTACATCGGTCTCGGACAGAGAGGGGAGAATTTTAATTGTAGTAGGGCTACTGTTTAATAGACCAGTATCAATAGTGAATGCATATGCCCCCAGCTCTGGCAGAACTTCCTTTTTTAAGCGTCTACAATCCATGGTAATGGAAACACAGAAAGACACACTGATATTAGGGGGGGACCTTAACGTTGTGATGGACTCCTTTATGGATACATCGACCCACAAATATAGAGCCTCGTCAAGGCCCCCGGATGCTGTCTTTAATTGTAGCAGGAGATTGGTGTTGGTGGATGTATGGAGGATCCAACACCCTCAACAGAAAAATTACACCTTTTATTCACACCCATGGGCTATGTATTCTAGAATTGACTACCTATATATTGACCAGTTAGGGCTGTCCTTAGCACTGGATACTGACATAGTTCCGACATCTTGGTCTGACCACTCCATGATCACACTTGATTTGAACTGGCCTGATTATCCAATTCACCCATATATATATGGCGACTAGAAGAACATATGCTATACCATCCCCCGACTATACAAACTTTAACAACCTCCATATCAGAATGCTTCCAATTTAATAGTACACCTGAGTCCCCCCCCTCTCCTGACCTGGGAGGCACATAAAGCAGTGATAAGAGGGGAATGCATTAAATTAAGGGCCCAAATGAAGAAAATACATAACTCCACACTACAGGAATTAAATGATAAATTGCGGTGATTAGAACTACAACATAAAAACTCGCCTAAAAATTCCGACTTACTGACCCACCTTACAACCATTAGGAAAGAGATTAACAACATATTACTAAAGGAGGCGCAGAGAAGGGCCCTTGCTTTAAGGAAAACCTTCTTCTATGAGGGCAACAGAGTGGGCCCTTTTTTGGCGAGAGCCTTAAAAACAAAAAGGGGGCTAAATCACATACATAAAATCAAATTAGCTGACGGTACATTGATATATGACAGTAAAGGAATTGCGAATCAATTCAGTAGTTTTTATAAAAACCTATACAATCTAGAAACCCCAAATTCAGCAACACAACTCGCTGACATGCAAGACTATATAGAGGGAGCAGGATTACCACAATTATCCCAGGAACAGAAATCTAATTTAGAAAGACCAATCTCTATCCAGGAGCTTCAAAAAGCTATCTCCCATCTCCCAAATGGCAAAAGCCCAGGCCCAGACGGCTTCACAAACCAATATTATAAGACCTTTAGGAACCTGCTGACACCCCATCTTTTAGCCTTATTTCAGAGTATAGACGACTCGGGCAAATTCTCCACGGACATGTTACAGGCACACATTTCGGTCATTCTTAAACCTGATAAACCACAAGATGATCCCGGTAGTTACCATCCCATATCTTTGTTAAATTCAGATATAAAGATTTTCAGTAAAATTCTTTCCAACCGCATAAACACTATCCTGAGTGAGTTAGTTCATGTAGACCAAGTTGGGTTTGTACCCCAGAGGGAAGCACGTGACAACACCATTAGAGCAATCTCTTTAATGGAGTTTGCCAAATTTCACCAAATTGAGTCAGTATACATAACAATGGATGCCGAAAAGGCAATTCCTTAAAGACACTTTATACACCTTCAGATTTGGCAAAAATATGATCTCACATATTTTCAGTTTATATTCCCACCCCAGTGCTAAAGTGAAAGCTAATGGCATGCTTTCAGACCCTTTAACAATTCAGAACGTTACCCGTCAGGGCTGCCCTCTGTCTCCTATATTGTTCATCCTGACAATGGAGGTACTGGCTTCTTATGTCCGTAGGAACAAGGACATTAAAGGCATCCGGATAGGACCCCACGACTATAAAATTGCCATGTATGCTGCCGATGTTCTGTTCTCAGTGTCGTCCCCTACATCCTCTATCCCAGCTGTAAGTGAGTGAGATAGATAAATTTGGCAGGTTCTCCAATTTCTTAGTTAATAAAACAAAGTCTGAAATTCTAAACATATCACTTGCGGAGATGGCATTTCGTAAACTCTCATCACTAAGCCCCTTATGATTACAGACTGACTCCATTAAATATTTGGGCATTCATATTTCCCCCTACTATTCTACCCCTTTCAATAAAAACTATGATACCTTGCTGTGTAGCACACATAGAGACCTTTTAGAGTGGGCGACAAAACCACTTTCATGGTGGGGACGGGTTCAATCCATAAAAATGACCACTTTACCAAAAATATTATATATACTACAAGCCCTCGCACGGCGACTCCCCAACTGGTATTTACAAAGTCTACAGAGCAAAATTAACTCATACATCTGGGGAAAATGTTAGCCTAGAGTTAATCAGAACACCCTCTATAGATCATCAGAATTCGGGGGGCTGGGGCTGCCAAAAATTGAGGAATACTATAATGCAGTCACACTACAAAGAGTACTGGACTGGCATGGAGCACATGGAGGTAAGGCCTGGGTCTCCTTGGACTCACACATTCTTAAGGCCCCACATGTACGAGCCTTGTGCTGGGTCCCGGGTGACCTGAGGCCCCCACAGTGCCAACACTTAGACTCGCACAAACATTTTTTTAAGAATTGGGACAAAATTGTCATGTCCACTCCCCATATTACCTCAAGCAGATCACCTCTATTCCCAATAGTACTGAATGTGGAAATGATTGGAGGTCTGGATAGGGGATTCAAGAGACTAGCGGAATGGGGATACACGGTCCCCCTGTGTCGATTTATTGAGGGAGGAAAACTCAGGGATAGAAACAGGCTTATGGAGGTAGCAGATGGGACTTATACAAAGTGGTTAAAATATGCCCAACTGCACAACTTCATACAAACCACACAGTATAGACATGACCTATTGAAACCACTCACCCCCTTTGAAAGTCTATGTGACAACGGCAACTTGGTGCGACACTCTCTCTCCATATTGCGTAAGCTATTAACCGCACACCACAAAACACAATTACCACTATACACAACCAAATGGTCAGGGGACACTGGGACAGGACTGGATGATACAGACTGGTATAGAATTTTCAGGACTACCAAGAAATCCTCGACATCCCCACAGATACTTGAAATGAACTATAAAATCCTGACACGCTGGTATCTCACACCAACCAGATTAAACACGATATACCCTGATTCATCACGAATGTGCTGGAGAGGGTGTGAGGAGGTGGGGAGCCTAGCTCATATGTGGTGGCACTGCCCCAAAGTGAGGCCTTTATGGAGGGTGGTAGAGGAACACTTTCAGTCACTTATAGGCAAAAAATTAACTATATCCTTGAAAGCGGCACTGCTTAATGATCTCCCAAAAATTCCATGTAAATTGAAGTCCTTTCTATTACAGACAGGGCTGAATAGTGCAAGATCTTTAATAGCGAGGGCATGGAAAACCCCGGAAACACCTACAAAGACCATGTGGCTTGATAGGATGACAGAGCTCTTGAATTTAGAGGAGTTTGGTTACATGAAGCACAACAAATCAACCTTTTTTCATAATGCTAGCTTTTTATGGGAGGAATCGCTACACTCACCAAAGGTCACACAAAAACCAATAATGGGGCTCATACAACATGACAACACTTCCAATCACTCAAGGGATGGGGTACCCTCCTGCCTCGGGACATGAGAAAAATGTTAATTCAACAATTTCCAGGAAACAGGTTGACATGTTTCTTTTTTTTTTTTTTTGTGTTTATTGTTTTTTTTTTTTCTTTTTTTCTTTTTTTTTAAATATATGTTTGATATTGTTAGTTAAGTGTGTATATGATGCCCGAGAAGGGCGCTGTATTGACCATCTCATGTAAGCACTATTGCATTGTTTGTTGTATAAATGGAAATGAGAAAAATAATAAATAAAAAAAAAAAAAAAAAAAAAAAAACAATATAACCAAATCTCACAATATATGTACTGTATTTTTTAGTTATTATATCAGGACCCTATGTTATCTCCTATATTCATTGTAGTCATTAAGGAAAAGCATGGGAGAGCATGTTATAGATATTTAGATAGGCATATTTATATAACCAATCATACTATATATTGGCACATTAACAGTTCAAAATCCAGCACTTATTAACCCTTGGGTGTGTGCATACGGCTAAGGGATTACTGCAAAATCCCACAAATAATAAAGCTCAAAAATTGCAGCAGCACCACTTTACCTCTTTCAAAGAATTTCTTTATTTCCACATCATGGGAGCAGGTTCAACAAGAACAACGTTTCGGGTTATACACCCTTAATCATGTTCATACAATGTTTGCATAGCCTAATCACCTTAAATACCTACAGACAGGTAAAACCACACCTCTTTACTTAACATTCTAATTATACAACTTCTTAATTCTACTGACCTATAGTTGTCTAAACCTATATCAATACACAAAATTTGTTTATTTATTTTTTAAAAACAATATTTAAAAAAAAACACATCAACACAGTTGTTGTAAGCAAGAATATTATTCACAGAATACAAAAGATAGTGTTAAGGAAAAACTTAAAAAAAATAAACTTTATACAACTTACTATCTTTCATAAAAATACACTAAAGTCCAATTACCTATTAATTGTTTGAATTGTTCTAGTTGCAACAATATGATAAAAGGAGATTTTTGTATCCATCCCCTTACAGGACAGAAATTCAGGATTAAGGGATATTATAATTGCAATGCAAACTTCGTGATTTATCTGATTAAGTGCCCGTGTGGGCTAATTTATATTGGAGAGACGACACAGAGATCCAGGGATAGAATTGTTCAGCACAAATCCAACATTAGAACAAAGGATATGAATGCCCCAGTTGCACATCACTTTTTGAGTAAAGGCCATACTATTGCGCAATTAAGATTTCAGATAATAGATCATATACAAAGTCCTAGGCGAGGTGGCAATAGAGAATT
The DNA here is from genome assembly GCF_027579735.1 of Bombina bombina. NCBI lineage: Eukaryota > Metazoa > Chordata > Amphibia > Anura > Bombinatoridae > Bombina > Bombina bombina. Next base: position 1,091,574,124 of record NC_069503.1, read on the forward strand.
GCTTCTCAAAAAATAAATTAGATGCATTAGCCCCCAATGGAATGAATAGGGAATTTGACTTTAGTGTAGTTTTATGAAAGGTAGTAAGTTGTATAAAGTTTATTTAAGTTTTTCCTTAACACTATCTTTTGTATTCTGTGAATAATATTCTTGCTTACAACAACTGTGTTGATGTGTTATTTTTAAAGAATTTTTTTTAAATAAATAAAAAAAAATTGTGTATTGATATAATTTTAGACCACTAGAGGTCAGTAGAATTAAGAAGTTGTATAATTAGAATGTTAAGTAAAGAGGTGTGGTTTTTCGTGTCTGTAGGTATTTAAGGTGATTAGGCTATGCAAACATTGTATGAACATGATTAAGGTATGTATAACGTGAAACGTTGTTCTTGTTGAACCTGCTCCCATGATGTGGAAATAAAGAAATTATTTGAAAGAGGTAAAGTGGTGCTGCTGCAATTTTTGTGCTTATATATTGGCACATTGTTACAAAAACGGGGAAAAATTTAGTTCCTCATTTAGCTCATTTGGTTTTAATGTGTCGATATTGTGGATCCATTTGCATTCTGCTTGTAACAGGCATTTGTCTAAACCACCCCCTCATCCTTGCTGGTCTATTAGTTCTAATCCTATAGCTTTTTAGGTCAATAACTGAAATGTTCAGGTGTTTGTGAAAGTGTCTGACTGCACTGCTGTCCTTCAGATTTTCCTTAGTGATATCCCTCCTGTGCTCTTTTACTCTCTCCTTAGACTCTCTGTAGATTTTTAACACAGAAAATTTCAGACATAAGCATGATATTGCATAGACCACACCTTCACTTTTACAATTAATGTGTCCTTTTATTCTATGTGTTGTCCCATGGGCGTCTGTTACCTTGTCCCCCTTTTGGGTATTTTTACAAATGCTGCATCTCCCACAGGGGAAGTTTCTATCTTTCTTTTTGTAGTTTTGAAACCAAGTATGACTCTTAGTGAAATTTTGAAAATGATTATGTACCAATTTATCTCGTAGGTTCGGTGACCTTCTATGTGACATTAAGGGTACCTCACACACTATTGTCCTGATTGTTGGATCTACTTTGCGTATGTCCCAATGCTTGCAGAGTATTGCTCATATATAGTTCCACTTGTTGTTACAGGCTGATATAAACCTTACTGCATTGTCGCCTCTTTCTGATTTGTACTGTTTTTTTATACAGACTATCATCTCTCAAATTTTGGTTGGCTTTCTGATAGTTTCATTTTAGACTTTTACTAGAATACCCTCTATCCTTTAGTCTATTAGTGTCAGGGTGCCAGGAATCAGACTGAGACGAGAAGTGAAAAAATAATCACACCTTTATTAATAGCAAAAAATAATAAAATGTCCACAAGTCAAATAACAAGACAAGAATCAAAACCAGAGCTGGTAGTCAGACGAGCCAAGTCAGGAGCCAAAGAGAGTAGTCAGACGAGCCGGAATCAGGAACAAGGAGAACAGCAGAATCAGGAACAAGCCAGGGATCAGGAACCAGGAGGGATGTCAGACAGCCAGGTTATACACAGGAGCTCTCACAAACAGGTCTGAGACAATGCAAGGGCAAAGGGGCAAAGCATACTGAACAGAGGCCCTTTAAATAATAAGTGATGACATCACAATTCTGAGACTGCATCCTGTCTCACACGGATGATGTACACCAGTCTGGCCATAAAAGGAAGTGCAGGAAATGAGCAGCATCACAGAGTAGGCACCAGAGTCAGCAAGAGAGGTAAGTAAAATGTCTGCCAGCAGCACATGGCAAGCAAAACATGGAAAAAACCCTGACAATTACTTAGTTGATTAGCATGAGTTTTGTAGGACCCTAGGGTCAACTAACTAATCGGAAAGAGGGGACAATGCAGTAAGGTTTATATCAATCTAAAATAACAAATGGAACGATATAAGAGCAATACTCTGCAAACATTGGGACATACTCAAAGTAGATCCAACAATCAGGACAATAGTTGGGGAGGTACCCATAATGACACCGAGAAGGTCACCGAACCTATGCAATAAATTGGTACATAGTTATTTTCTAAACCTCACTAAGAGTCATACTTGGCTTCAAAACTACAAAAATAAAGATGGAAGCTTCCCCTGTGGGAGATGCAGCATTTGTAAAAAATATCCAAAAGGGGAACAAGGTAACATATGCTGTGGGACAACACATAGGTTAAAAGGGCACATTAATTGTAAAAGTGAAGGTGTGGTCTATGCAATATCATGCTTAAGTCCGAAATTCTTTGTGGGCAAAATCTATAGAGAGTTTAATGAGAGATTAAAAGAGCACAATAGGGATATCACTAAGGAAAATCTGAAGGACAGTAGTGTAGCCAGACACTTTTACAAACACTATAACAGTTTATTTATTGGCCTAAAAGCTATAGGATTAGAACGAATAGACCAGCAAGGAAGAGAAAGTGATTTAGACAAATGCATGTTACAGGCAGAATGAAAATGGATCCACAATATGGACACGTTAAAACCAAATAGGCTAAATGAGGAACTAAATTTTGCCCCGTTTTTGTAACAATGAGCCAATATATTATATGATCAGTTATATGAATATGCCTATCAAAATAGCTATAAAATGCTCTCCCCTGCTACCCTTAATGACTATAATGAATATAGGAGATAACATAGGGTCCTGATCTAATAACTAAAAAATACAGTACATATAGGGGCATATGTATCAAGGTCTGGCGGACCTGTTCCGACACTGCGGATCAGGTCCGCCAGATCTCGCTGAATACGGTGAGCAATACGCTAGCCGTATTCAGCTGCTGGTGCAATGCCGCCCCCTGCAGACTCGCTGCCAATCAGCCGCCAGCAGGGGGGTGTCAATCAACCCGATTGTACTCGATCGGGTTGTATTGTGGCGATGTCTGTCCGCCTGCTCAGAGCAGGTGGACAGGTTATGGAGCAGCGGTCTTTGTGACCGCTGCTTCATAACTGCTGTTTCTGGCGAGCCTGCAGGCTCGCCAGAAACACGGGGCATCAAGCTCCATTCAGAGCTTGATACATATGCCCCATATTGTGAGATTTGGTTATATTGTAACACTGAAGTGTTTAAGTTTAGAATAGGAAGAATTCCTCCACATTTATGCTAAATGTTTACGTTGAATGTCAGACATCCCAACTCTCTAAGAAGTTCAGGGAGTCTCCCTGATTGTAATAGCGGCTCCCTGATACCAGAAAATGGAATGCAATCTCCCGGAAAAGTGTTTCTTTAAGGAATGCCTTTAGTTGCTGGGATGTTATAGAACCCTCAAAGCCTGCATCAGTAACCAAAAAGCCCACACTGATTTTAATAAAATCAAACAATAATACCACCTTATTTACTGCACATAATTAAACTTCGTATTCTAAAATATTTAAGCATTCAACAAGCGTACGATCACTAGAAAAAAGATTTGTTGTATGTGGTTGTGCAATAAAACTACTTTTTTAAATGTGACTTTAGTGGAAAGCTACTTTAATGATAAGTCTGTATCTTATTTAGGGATTCAAGGTGTCCAATATATAACTGGGGGGGGGGGTGAAGCCACCTCCCTGAAATGAGTTTTTGCAGGTTGGAATGTCTGGAATGTATAGATGCATATCAGGAGAATAGCCTACAAGGTCTTAGTACCACAAGCGATAAACAGATGTATCTAATTTTGCTACTTAAGATCAAGATACTAAGTATACAATGTTATAGCACACTATGGCCTCTAGTTATCAACGTGTCTACTTTACCCGCCTAAGCTCGCCTCACATCGCCGCTGCGGACCTGAATACACTCGCCAAAGTTATCAAAAAAGCTGTCAAAAAGCCGCGCACCAAGTATGGGGCGATGAGCAGCGGACTGTGATAGTTATCATTCATCCGATCTCGCTGCTCTTTGGATTTTTGACAGCTTTATTGACAAGCTGTCACTAAGCACCCACACTAACTATACTGTTCTACCCCTTATACCGGCGCCCCCGGAGCCCCCCGCAAGTAAATAAACTTATTAACCCCTAAACTGCTGCTCCTAGACCCCGCCACAACTCTTATAAATGTATTAACCCCTAAACCGCCGCTCCCAGAGCCCACAGCCACCTACATTATACCTACTAACCCCTATCCTGCCCCCCTATACTGCCGCCACCTATAATAAATTTATTAACCCCTATTCTGCCGATCCCGGACCCCGCCACAACTAAATAAATTGTTTAACCCCTAAACCGCCGCTCCCGGACCCCGCCGCCACCTATATTAAACTTATTTACCCATAATCTGCCCCCCCTACACCGTCGCCACCTATAATACATTTATTATCCCCTATCCTGCCCCCCCTACACAACCGCAACCTATAATAAATGTATTAACCCCTATCCTGCCCCCTCCAATCAGATTGAAGTTCAATCCGATTGGCTGATCCAATTAGCCAATCAGATTGAGCTTGCATTCTATTGGCTGTTCCGATCAGCCAATAGAATGCAAGCTCAATCTGATTGGCTGATTGGATCAGCCAGTTGGATTGAACTTCAATCTGATTGGCTGATTGGATCAGCCAATTAGATTTTTCTTACCTTAATTCCGATTGGCTGATAGAATCCTATCAGCCAATCGGAATTCGAGGGACGCCATCTTGGATGACGTCACTTAAACGAACCTTCATTCGTCGTCTAGTCGTCGGGAGAAGAGGATGTTCCGCGCCGGAGGTCTTGAAGATGGAACCGCTCCTCGTCGGATGGATGAAGATAGAAGATGCCGCTTGGATGAAGATGTTTGGCGGTCCGGATGTCCTCTTCTGCCCGGATAGGATGAAGACTTCTGCCTCTCCGGATGTCTTCTTTTGGTCCATCGGTGGTAGGCTGGCTGTAGACGACTCAAGGTAGGGAGAGTGTTAGGTTTATTTAAGGGGGGTTTGGGTTAGGGTAGGGGTATGTGGGTGGTGGGTTATAATGTAGGGGCGGTTGTATTTTTATTTTACAGGCAAAAGAGCTGTTTTCTTTGGGGCATGCCCCGCAAAAGGCCCTTTTAAGGGCTGGTAAGGTAATAGAGCTGGTAACTTTTTAATGTAGAATAGGGTAGGGAATTGTTTTATTTTGTGGGGATTTGTTATTTTATTAGGGGGCTTAGATTAGGTGTAAGTAGCTTAAAATTGTTGTAATATTTTTGAAATGTTTGTAACTTATATTTTTTATTTTTTGTAACTTAGCTTTTTTTATTTTTTGTACTTTAGTTAGTTTATTTAATTGTATTTAATTGTAGTTATTTGTAGGTAATTTATTTAATTAATTTAATTATAGTGTAGTATTAGATTTAATTGTAACTTAGGTTATTTTACAGGTAATTTTGTAATTATTTTATCTAGGTAGCTATTAAATAGTTATTAACTATTTAATAGCTATTGTACCTAGTTAAAATAAATACAAAGTTACCTGTAAAATAAAAATAAATCCTAAAATAGCTACAATGTAATTATTATTTATATTGTAGGTATATTAGGGTTTATTTTAAAGGTAAGTATTTAGTTTTAAATAAGAATAATTTACACCTAGATTTAGAGTTCTGCGGCCAAAGGGGTGCGTTAGCTATGCGTGCTTTTTTTCCCCCACACCTTTTAAACAACGCTGGTATTTAGAGTTCACAGAAGGGCTGCGTTAGGCTCCAAAAAGGGAGCGTATAGCATAATTTACCGCCACTGCAACTCTAAATACCAGCAGTGCTTACGGACGTGGCCAGCTTAAAAAACGTGCTTGTGCACGATTCCCCCATAGGAAACAATGGGGCAGTTTGAGCTGAAAAAAACCTAACACCTGCAAAAAAGCAGCGTTCAGCTCCTAACGCAGCCCCATTGTTTCCTATGGGGAAACTCTTCCTAAGTCTGCCCCTAACATGTACCCCGAGTCTAAACACCCCTAACCTTACACTTATTAACCCCTAATCTGACGCCCCCGCTATCGCTGACCCCTGCATATTTTTTTTAACACCTAATCTGCCACTCCGTACACCGCCGCAACCTACTTTATAACTATGTACCCCTAATCTTCTGCCCCTAACACCGCCGACCCCTATATTATATTTAATAACCCCTAATCTGCCCCCCCCCACGTCACCGCTACCTAACTACAATTATTAACCCCTAATCTGCCGACCGGACCTCGCAGCTACTCTAATAACTGTATTTACCCCTAAAGCTAAGTCTAACCCTAACACTAACACCCCCTAAGTTAAATATAATTTTATTCTAACGAAATAAATTAAATCTTATTAAATAAATTATTCCTATTTAAAGCTAAATACTTACCTGTACAATAAACCCTAATATAGCTACAATATAAATAATAATTATATTGTAGCTATTTTAGGATTAATATTTATTTTACAGGCAACTTTGTATTTATTTTAACCATGTACAATAGCTATTAAATAGTTAATAACTATTTAATAGCTACCTAGTTAAAATAAATACAAAATTACCTGTAAAATAAATCCTAACCTAAGTTACAATTAAACCTAACACTACACTATCAATAAATAAATTAACTAAACTATCTACAATTATCTACAATTAAATACAAATAATAACATTAACTAAAGTACAAAAAATAAAAAAGAACTAAGTTACAAAAAATAAAAAAATAATTTACAAACATTATAAAAATATTACAACAATTTTAAGCTAATTACACCTACTCTAAGCCCCCTAATAAAATAACAAAGCCCCCCAAAATAAAAAAATGCCCTACCCTATTCTAAAATAAAAATTCTAAAGCTCTTTTACCTTACCAGCCCTTAAAAGGGCCTTTTGCAGGGCATGCCCCAAAGAATTCTGCTCTTTTGCCTGTAAAAAAAAAAATACAATACCCCCCCAACATTACAACCCACCACCCACATACCCCTAATCTAACCCAAACCCCCCTTAAATAAACCTAATACTAAGCCCCTGAAGATCTTCCTACCTTGTCTTCACCATGCCGGGTATCACCGATCCGTCCAGAAGAGGGTCCGAAGACTTCATCCTATCGGTCAAGAAGAGCTCCTCCAGAGGGTCCAAAGTCTTCATCCTATCGGGCAAGAAGAGGACATCCAGACCGGCAAACATCTTCATCCAGGCAGCATCTTCTATCTTCTTCCATCCGGCGCGGAGCGGGTCCATCTTTAAGCAGCCGACGCGGAGCAATACTTCTTCACCGACGTCCTAAATCCGAATGAAGGTTTCTTTAAGGGAAGTCATCCAAGATGGTGTCCCTCGAATTCCGATTGGCTGATAGGATTCTATCAGCCAATTTGAATTAAGGTAGGAATAATCTGATTGGCTGATGGAATCAGCCAATCAGATTGAAGTTCAATCCGATTGGCTGATCCAATCAGCCATTCAGATTGCGCTCGCATTCTATTGGCTGTTCCGATCAGCCAATAGAATGCGAGCTCAATCTCATTGGCTGATTGGATCAGCCAATCGGATTGAACTTCAATCTGATTGGCTGATTCCATCAGCCAATCAGATTATTCCTACCTTAATTCCGATTGGCTGATAGAATCCTATCAGCCAATCGGAATTCGAGGGACGCCATCTTGGATGACGTCCCTTAAAGGAACCTTCATTCGGACTTAGGACTTCGGTGAAGAAGGATGGCTCCGCGTCGGCTGCTTGAAGATGGACCTGCTCCGCGCCGGATGGAAGAAGATAGAAGATGCCGCCTGGATGAAGATGTTTGCCGGTCCGGATGTCCTCTTTTTGCCCGATAGGATGAAGACTTTGGACCCTCTGGAGGAACTCTTCTTGCCCGACAAGATAAAGACTTCGGACCCTCTTCTGGACGGATCGGTGATACCCGGCGTGGTGAAGACAAGGTAGGAAGATCTTCAGGGGCTTAGTATTAGGTTTATTTAAGGGGGGTTTGGGTTAGATTAGGGGTATGTGAGTGGTGGGTTGTAATGTTGGGGGGGGGTATTGTATGTTTTTTTTTTACAGGCAAAAGAGCAGAATTCTTTGGGGCATGCCCTGCAAAAGTCCCTTTTAAGGGCTGGTAAGGTAAAAGAGCTTTACAATTTTTATTTTAGAATAGGGTAGGGCATTTTTTATTTTGGGGGGCTTTGTTATTTTATTAGGGGGCTTAGAGTAGGTGTAATTAGCTTAAAATTGTTGTAATATTTTTATAATGTTTGTAAATTATTTTTTTATTTCTTGTAACTTAGTTCTTTTTTATTTTTTGTACTTTAGTTAGTGTTATTATTTGTATTTAATTGTAGATAATTGTAAATAGTGTTAGGTTTAATTGTAACTTAGGTTAGGATTTATTTTACAGGTAATTTTTTATTTATTTTAACTAGGTAGCTATTAATTAGTTATTAACTATTTAATAGCTATTGTACCTGGTTAAAATAAATACAAAGTTGCCTGTAAAATAAATATTAATCCTAAAATAGCTACAATATAATTATTATTTATATTGTAGCTATATTAGGGTTTATTTTACAGGTAAGTATTTAGTTTTAAATAGGAATACTTTAGTTAATAAGATTTAATTTATTTTGTTAGAATAAAATTATATTTAACTTAGGGGGGTGTTAGTGTTAGGGTTAGACTTAGCTTTAGGGGTTAATACAGTTATTAGAGTAGCGGCGAGGTCCGGTCGGCAGATTAGGGGTTAATAATTGTAGGTAGGTAGCGGCGACGTTGGGGGAGGGGCAGATTAGGGGTTAATAAATATAATATAGGTGTCGGCGATATTAGGGGCAGCAGAATAGGGGTACATAGGTATAATGTAGGTTGCGGCGGTGTGCGGTCGGCAGATTAGGGGCTAAAAAATTTAATAGAGTGGCGGCGATGTGGGGGGACCTCGGTTTAGGGGTACATAGGTAGTTTATGGGTGTTAGTGTACTTTAGAGCACAATAGTTAAGAGTTTATGAACCGGCATTAGCCCAGAAAGCTCTTAACTCCTGGCTTTTCTCTTTCGGCTGGAGTCTTGTCATTAGATTTCTAACCCTCACTTCAGCCAAGACTCTAAATACCGGCGTTAGAAAGATCCCATTGAAAAGATAGGATATGCAAATGGCGTAGGGGGATCTGCGGTATGGAAAAGTCGCGGCTGGAAAGTGAGCGTTAAACCCTTTCCTGACTGACTCCAAAAACCAGCGGGCGGCCAAAACCAGCGTTAGGACCCCCTAACGCTGGTTTTGATGGCTAACGCAGAACTCCAAATCTAGGCGTTAGTTAATAAGAGTTATAATATTTAGATTTATTTAATTAATATTTAAGTTAGGGGGATGTTAGGGTTAGGGTTAGACTTAGGTTTAGGAGTTAATAATTTTATTATAGTTGCGGCGGTATAGGGGGGGCAGGATAGGGGTTAATACATTTATTATAGGTGGCGACGGTGTAGGGGGGGCAGGGTAGGGGTTAATAGGTATTATGTAGGTGGCGGTGGGCTCCGGGAGTGGCAGTTTAGGGGTTAATACATTTATAAGAGTTGCAGCGGTGTCCGGGAGCGGTGGTTTAGGGGTTAATAACTTTATTTAGTTGCGGCGGTGTAGGGGGGGACAGATTAGGGGTTAATATGTATAATGTAGCTTGCGGTGGGCTCCGGGAGTGGCGGTTTAGGGGGTAATACATTTATTTAGTTGCGGCGGTGTAGGGGGGACAGATTAGGGGTGTTTAGACTCGGGTACAAGTTAGGGTGTTAGGTGCAGACATTTCTCTTAGGAATCAATGGGATGTCGGGCAGCAGCGAACATGAACTTTCGCTATGGTCAGACTCCCATTGATTCCTATGGGATCCACCGCCTCCAGGGTGATGGTTTGAAAACCAGGTACGCTGGGCCGGAAAAGTGCCGAGCGTACCTGCTAGTTTTTTGATAACTAGCAAAAGTAGTCAGATTGTGCCGAACTTGTGTGCGGAACATCTGGAGTGACATAAGAATCGATCTGTGTCGGACTGAGTCCGGCGGATAAAAAAAATTCAACTTTTGCCGGTGTGAAGGGCTTGATAACTAAGGCGAATCAGCCTTGCCACAAATACGCTGCGGAATTCCAGCGTATTTGAGGTTGACGGCTTGATAACTAGAGGCCTATATGTCCCTAAAAATGCATACATGTACATATTTTTTAATGGATTTATGACAAGCCACCTCTCCCCAAGTAGTCTGGTGTTATTTTTTTATTAAACTACACAAAAAATGAATTGTAAACATGATGCTTAAAATACAAACCATGCTTATATGTGAATGGGTTAATAATTATGTGCCAAGTAGGTAAAGGATTGTGTTAACATTGGTTGAATACCTACTTAAAATTACATACCACCTTAAAAAGATATCAGCAAGACATAAAGAACTTGCACTGAGAACTTTCAAAATATGTTTAAATTCCCGGGAGGGAGAACTTACTGGAAGAAAAGCTACGCTTGAGAAAGCCTCATAGAGTTTGCCAAGCGGTGAAACATGTGTTGCGTGATCTGAGTGAACCATAACACTCGGTCGAGTCTCTTGAGTACCTATTGACCGCTGGGAGACGCTTTCATACATACTCCAAGATAGGAGGTATAGGAATCAGCATTTACAGCAAGGAGCCTGGACGATGTGCATGCAGAGGATTGGCAGCATAAGGTCATATGACCAAGAACATTGAATGGACACATAAAGGGATACAGATTGCGGATCACTGTGAACATTGTTGAGATTTACAGCTTTCAGTCGCAATACAAGGTTCCCTAAGGCGAGGGCAAGCCTTCAGTAGGTTGTGAAATCTTGCAAGCTGAATTTTTTTGCTCTTTGCTTGGAGGCACTAATATATTGCAGATATGGATTGCTTTTGCTAAAAGAGACTCTTTATTGGAATTAACTGCCCCAGTATTGGACTACTCACATGAGCATACTAGTCCTCAGTACCGACAGGGCAGCTGGACTAAGACATTACTAATCCTCACATTATTTTATTCCATTACTCTAAGAGCTCTGATTTATACGGCAGATAGTTTCCAAAGGCCATTGGTAGATAGGTATCTTTTTATCTAATATAGGCACTATTTTTTCAATTTTTTTTATTGCATGTGTATGTACTGTTTATACTATTAAACATTATGTTTTGTATATTATTATCAAGCATCTAATATTTGTGGGAGAGGGGCCTGTTATTTCCGGCACAGCAACCACCACACACAGCGCCATATGTCATATAAAAAAAAATGTAATGATGGATTTTGCTGCCATAGGGCATACTTGAATTCTTTACTTGCTTTTCTATCTCCCATTTCTTCTCTTTTGCAATCATAAATTTACTATGACCCCTTGCACCCCTGGATACATTACTTTCTAGTTATCTGGGGTTAAACACAATTCTCTAATTAGATTAAGTCTGAGCTGGTATACCGATATATTTTTTAATATATATATATAAATAGGGAGATACATTTCAACAGAAACCAACTTGTGGAAGAAAACCTAATATTATTCTGTTACAGAAAAACATACACTCAGCAGGTATTAGGCTGCAAATGAGTGTGGGTGCAGGCCCTCTTAGTATTAAATTTAAGACTAAAGATAAGAAAGAGAGCCCTGGATTTATGAGACAATCCGGATACATAGAGAGGGATTTCAGCACTCTTTAAACCCCACTAAATCAATATTTTTTTTATTTTATATTTCAGGTGTAACACCCCTCAAAGAGACGCCATTGCAAACACAGGTCAGCATATAAAAAATGTATTTAATCAAAAAACAGATTAATAACATAGGAAAGACATTCATAGAGAAACATAAAATGCTACCCTCATAGGTGCTTAGCACACCTAGGAGGGTTCTATGTTATTAATCTGTTTTTTTATTAAATACATTTTGTATATGCTGACCTGTGTTTGCAATAGCGTCTCTTTGAGGGGTGTTACACCTGAAATATAAAAAAACAAAAAATTGATTTAGTGGGGCTTAAAGAGTGCTTTCTATGTATCCAGATTGTCTCATGAATCCGGAGCTCTCTTTCTTATCTTTAGTCTCAATAAATATATATATATACTAGTTCTAAAGCCCGTTCACACTAGCCATTTTTTGCAGTACAGCGGTCCCATCCCTTGTGATCTCTCCCTCCCCCCTCTTTTGCTCTCTCTCTCTCCCCCCTCTCTTTTGCTCTCTCTCCCCTCTCTTTTGAGCTTTCTCTATCCCCCCTCTCTTTTGCGCTCTCTCTCTCCCCCTCTCTTTTGCGCTCTCCCCCATCTCTTTTGTGCTCTCTCTCTCCCCCATCTCTTTTGTGCTCTCCCCCCCCTCTCTCTCCCCCTCCCTTTTGCGCTCTCTCTCCCCTCTCTTTTGCGCTCTCTCCCCCCTCTCTTTTGTGCTCTCTCTCCCCCTCTCTTTTGTGCTCTCTCTCCCCCCTCTCTTTTGCACTCTCTCTCCCCCTTCTCTTTTGCGCTCTCTCCCCCCCCCCTCTCTCTCTCCCCCTCCCTTTTGTGCTCTCTCTCCCCTCTCTTTTGCGCTCTCTCCCCCTCTCTTTTGCGCTCTCTCTCCTCCCTCTCTTTTGCGCTCTTCCCCCCTCACCTTTGCATTCTCTCTCTCCCCCTCTTTTGTGCTCTCTCTCCCCCCTCTCTTTTGCGCTCTCTCTCTCTCCCTCTCTTTTGCTCTCTCTCCTCCCTCTCTTTTGCTGTCTCTCTCACCCTCTCTCTTTTGCTGTCTCTCTCCCCCCTCTCTTTTGCTGTCTCTCTCCCCCCTATATTTTGCTGTCTCTCTCCCCCTCTCTCTTTTGCTGTCTCTCTTCCCCCCCTCTTTTACTGTCTCTCTCCCCCCTCTCTTTTGCTCTCTCTCTCCCCCCTCTCTTTTGCTGTCTCTCAACCCTCTCTCTTTTGCTGTCTCTCTCCCCCTCTCTTAAGCTGTCTCTCTCCCCCCTCTCTTTTGCTGTCTCTCTCCCCCTCTCTCTTTTGCTGTCTCTCTCCCCCCTCTCTTTTGCTGTCTCTCTCCCCCTCTCTCTTTTGCTGTCTCTCTCCCCCTCTCTTTTGCTGTCTCTCTCCCCCTCTCTCTTTTGCTTTCTCTCTCTCCCCCCTCTTCTGCTCTCTCTATTCACCCTCTTCTGTTCTGTCTCCCCCTCTCTTTTGAGCTCTCTCTCTCCCCCTCTCTTTTGTACTCTCTCACCCCCTCTCTTTTGCGCTCTCTCTCCCCCCTCTCTTTTGAGCTCTCTCCCCCCCTCTCTTTTGCGCTCTCTCTCCCCCCTCTCTTTTGCGCTCTCCCCCCCTCTCTTTTGCACTCTTCCCCCCTCTCTTTTGTGCTCTATCCCCCTCTCTTTTGCGCTCTTTCCCCCTCTCTTTTGTGCTCTCTCTCCCCCCTCTCTTTTGTGCTCTCTCTCCCCCTCTCTTTTGCATTCTCTACCCCCCTCTTTTGCTCTCTCTCTCCCCCTCTCTCTCCCCCTCTCTCTCCCCCCTCTCTCTCCCTCCTCTCTCTCCCCCCTCTCTCTCTCCCCCCTCTCTCTATCCCCACTCTCTACCCCCCTCTCTCTCTCCCCCTCTATCTCTCTCTCCCCTCTCTCTCTCCCCTCCTCTCTCTCTCTCCCCCTCTCTCTCTCCCCTCTCTTTCTCTCTCCCTCTCTCCCCCTCTCTCTCCCCCCTCTCTCCCCCCTCTCTCTCCCCCCTCTCTCTCTCCCCCTCTCTCTCTCCCCCCTCTCTCCCCCCTCTCTCCCCCCCTCTCTCTCTCTCCCCCCCTCTCTCTCTCCCCCCTCTCTCTCTCCCCCCCCCTCTCTCTCACCCCCTCTCTCTCTCCCCCTCTCTCTCTCCCCCCTCTCTCTCTCTCCCCCTCTCTCTCTCTCCCCCCTCTCTCTCTCCCCCCTCTCTCTCTCCCCCCCCCCTCTCTTTCACCCCCTCTCTCTCAACCCCTCTCCCTCCCCCTCTCTCTCTCCAACCCTCTCTCTCCCCCCTTTCCTTTCCCCCCTCTCCCCCCCTCTCTTTCTCCCCCCCTCTCTCTCCCCCCGTCTCTCTCCCCCCCCCCTCTCTCTCCCCCCTCTCTCTCTCCCCCCTTTCTCTCCCTCTCTATCTCTCTCCCCTCTATCGCGTGACCGCACCTGGCCACGCCCCATTCACAACTGGCCACGCCCCATTCACCACCAACCATGCCCCCTTCACATCGACCACGCCCATCCACTTCTGCCTCAGATCAGCTAGGGACTCAAAGGCCAGGTGTGTTTGTCCTCGTGCTGCCTCTAGTGCGCATGACAGCTTGGGACAAACACACTTGGCCTTTTATTATATAGGATATATATATATATATACACACACATACACCTGATACTTCATATCTTTTAGCCATTATAATTTTTTTGCGCAATATATATATTTTTTTATAGTTTTTATTAGATGTGTTATTGTGAGTGTAACTTTATTTTGTAATGCATTTTTGTTGTGTTTTATGTTTTGTGAAACAGTTGAGCAGAGCTCTGAGGACACGGTAATCATTCTAGCATAAATACCGATTGCGCTCAAGCGATCACATTTACTTTCAACTTGTAATACGAACAAAAACCCAGACGTGCGTGATAAACCCCTTATCACTTGCGTGTAACTGCTAGTGCTCTACACGTAATCTAGCCCACAATGTTTTTGTGATATTTCAACACATATTATTATTATTATTATTATCGGTTATTTGTAGAGCGCCAGCAGATTCCGCAGCGCTATTAACAAAGGCGAGTACAAAAAAAAACAGTTATAGGGATCAAATGGGTAGAGGGCCCTGCCAAGAGTTGCACTGTTGTAGTCAGCTCTTGAGAAGGTGATCAACAAACAGCTGGACTCTTAAGCTTACATGCTAGGGGGGTTCAGGGGATAGCAATGGAGGAGAGGAACTGGTATAAAGTAAGGTTAGTGTAGGTTGTATGTATCCCTAAACAGTAGAGTCTTTAGGGAGCACTTGGAGCTTTTAAAACTAGAAGAGAGTCTTGTGGAGCGAGGCAGAGAGTTCCACAAGATGGGAGCCAGTCTGGAGAAGTCCTGTAAACGGGAGTGTGATGAGGTGATAAGAAAAGAGGAGAGTAGGAGGTCTTGAGCAGAGCGAAGGGGACGGGAAGGAGAGTATCTGGAGACAAGATCTGAGATATAGGGGGGAGCAGTGCAGTTGAGGGCTTTGTATGTCAGAGTGAGAATTTTGTGTTTGATCCTAGAGGCAAGAGGAAGCTAGTGAAGAGATTGGCAGAGAGGTGCAGCAGATGAAGAGCGACTTGTAAGGAAGATGAGTCTGGCAGAGGCATTCATTAAGGATTGTAAAGGAGCTAGGCGGTAGGTGGGGAGACCAGAGAGGACAGAGTTGCAGTAATCGAGGCGGGAGAGGATGAGAGAGTGGATTAAAATCTTAGTTGTGTCTTGTGTAAGGAAGTGTCTAATTTTAGAGATGTTTTTAAGGTGGAAGCGGCAGGCTTTAGCCAAGGAGTGAATGTGAGGAGTGAAAGAAAGATCTGAGTCAAATGTGACCCCGAGACATCGGGCATGTGGGGTAGGGGTAATAATGGAGTTGTCGATAGTTATAGAGAGATTGGGGGTGGAGAGTTTTGAAGAAGGGGGGGAAATAAGGAGCTCAGTTTTGGAGAGATTTAGCTTGAGGTAGTGAGAGGACATCCAGTTGGAGATGTGAGAAAGACAGTTAGTGACACGGGTTAGCAAGGAAGGAGAAAGGTCTGGTGCAGAGAAGTAGATTTGGGTGTCGTCAGCATACAAATGATATTGTAAACCATGGGACTTTATTAGGGAACCTAGTGATGATGTGTAGATTGAAAAGAGAAGGTGACAGAGGACAGAGCCTTGTGGTACTCTGACAGAAAGTGGTGACGGGGCAGAGGAGGCCCCAGAGAAGGTTACACTAAAGGTACGGTTTGACAGGTAGGAAGAGAGCCACAAGAGGGCTGTGTCACATATGCTGAAGGATTGGAGGGTTTGGAGCAAGAGAGGGTGGTCAACAGTGTCAAAGGCTGCGGACACATCAAGGAGAATAAGCAGAGAGAAGGGGACCTTTTGATTTTGCTGTAAGTAGGTCGTTGGTAACCTTAACAATTGCTGTTTCTGTGGAGTGATGGGGACGAAATCCAGATTGCAATGGGTCAAGGAGGGAGTTTATTGTAAGGAAATGGGAAAGGCGTGCATAAGCTAGTTTTTCGAGAAGCTTTGATACAAGAGGGAGGAGGGAAATAGGGCGGTAGTTGGATGGGGAGGTAGGATCAAGGGAAGGTTTTTTGAGGATAGGTGTGACCAGTGCATGTTTCAGCGATGAGGGAAATATACCGGTGCTGAAGGAGAGTTTGAAAGTGTGTGTGAGTATAGGGGTAAGGGTGGCAGAGAGGGAGGGGAGTAGCTGTGAGGGGATAGGGTCAAGGGGACAGGTAGTGAGGTGAGAGCGCAGTATAAGTGCCGAAACTTCTTCCTCAGTAACAGGGGAGAATGAGCTAAGTTTAAGGTTATGTGGGTTGTGGTTGGTTGAGAGCATTTGAGGGGGTGAGGGAATGGAATTATGTTGAGAGCTGATTTCATTTCTGATGGAGTTGATTTTGTTATTGAAGTGGTTGGCAAAGTCTTGAGCTGACAGATAAGTTGTATTAGGAGGTGGGGAGGGCGGAGAAGAGTATTGAAAGTGGAGAACAAACGTTTTGGGTTTGAAGAAAGATTAGAGATAAGAGTAGAGAAGTAGTGTTGCTTATGGAAATTAAGGGCAGAGTAGTAGGAGTTCAAGATAAATTTGTAGTGTTGAAAATCAGCTGAACTCCTAGATTTTCTCCAGTGCCGCTCAGCAGTACGGGAACATCTGCGTAGGTATCGTGTCAGTGGAGTGTGCCAGGGCTGAGGATGAGTGTTTGATTTCCGAGCTATGGTAAGAGGGGCGAGATTGTCAAGGACGGATGTAAGGGTGGAATTATAGTGGCAGATAGATTGGTCAGGGCATGAAAAGGAGGAGAAGGATGAGAGGAGAGGTTTGATGGAATTAGAAAGCTGTTGTTGATCTAATGACGTAATGCTTCTGTGAAGTTTGGTGTGAGGAGCAGAAGGAGGGAGAGTTGAAGGGAGGGATGATATGTTGCAAGTAAGGAGATGGTGGTCAGAAAGAGGAAAGAAGGAGTTTGTGAAGTTTGAGAGGGTGCATCGATAGCTAAAGATCAGGTCAAGGGAGTGACCATCTTTGTGAGTGGGAGAATCAGTCCATTGTGACAAACCAAAAGAGGAAGTGAGTTGCAGAAGTTGTTTTGCAGAGGAGTTAGTGGGATTGTTAAGAGGGATGTTAAAGTCACCAAGAATGAGGGAAGGGGTGTCTGAGGAAAGGAAATAAGGTAGCCATGCAGCCAAGTGATCTAGAAATTGAGTAGAGGAGCCAGGAGGACGGTATATGACTGCGACACGTATAGAAAGAGGAGAGAATAAGCGAATCATGTGGGTTTCGAATGAAGAAAATGTGAGGGAAGAGATGGGGTGTATTTGTTGAAAGGTGCAATGAGAGGAAAGTAAAATACCAACACCACCTCCTTGTCTATTACCAGACCTAGGAGTGTGGCTGAAGTGGAGACCCCCATGTGACAGAGCAGCAGTGGATGCTGTGTCTAGGGGAGAGAGCCAGGTTTCTGTTAGGGCCAGAAGGTTGAGGGAGCGGGAGATAAAGAGGTCATGTACAGAAGTGAGTTTGTTGCAAACAGAGCGAGAGTTCCAAAGTGCACAAGTGAAAGGGGAAGTGGCTTTTGATGCAAGATGAATGTGAGTAAGGTTGTCAGAGTTTTGTTTTTTGAGTCTGTGGGATGGTACACATGGATGTGCACGGCTAGGCAGTTGTTGGGGACCAGGATTAGGGGAGATGTCGCCAGCAGTTAGTAGAAGCAAGAGGGAGAGTGACATAAGATGAGATACAGATTTGCAGTAGTGAGACTGCTTTTGAGACAAGGTGCAGGGGGGAGAGAGAGTGTTTAGGAATAGGTAAAGTTCATGAGTACAAAAGTAATGTGAGTTTAAGAGAGATGGGCTAATAAACAGTGCAGGTGGAGAGGGAGAAGGAGTAATTGAGTAATGTAGTTTGTTATAGAGACAAAAGGCAGCAAAAAGGAATAAGAAGATATTAGGCATTTTTACAAAAGAGGGAACCAGTTAAACACATAAGACACAGTATTATAGTAGCAATTGCATTTGAAAACAGTAAGGTATATCAAACATAATATTTCAAAAGTACTTGCCTTGTGTCTTGCCCCTTGCCCAATCCTTGTTCAGTTCTTGTATAATTCTATTGCTATATTGCTAGTGAATCACTTATAAAATGTTCACTTTGAAAATGTGAACATATGCTATTGTTACAATGTACACTGCCCATGCAATGCACCCCTGTGCAATGCACATCCCAAACTAGTGTGAAATATATGCAGGGAGGGCAGTCAGCTGAGTCCACTAAATTTAGTTGATTGCTAATCAAAGACAATTGGAAAGGCCAATTGGAAAGTTAGATTCTGGTCTGGTCAGGGTGAGATGTTAAGTAAACAGACAATAAAATTTGGGGGACGTTAAAACTATGGAATAAGACAGCTATACATTTTAGAATAATAGCAAGTATTGATAAGGATTGAACATCACATGGCAGTTAAATGAACATTAGAAATAACACATTGGATAACATTACAACAGATGTAGGACTAAATTAACAAACTAAAATCATTTGCTCTATGTAAATATTCATGTACCAGAAGAGAGTTACAGGAGAGTAAAAGACACCAGAGAGCAGTGAATAGTTGCAGAATGACAGGGTCTCTATTCACATACCAGAAGAGAGTTACAGGAGAGTAAAAGACACCAGAGAGCAGTGAATAGTTGCAGAATGACAGGGTCTCTATTCACGTACCAGAAGAGAGTTACAGGAGAGTAAAAGACACCAGAGAGCAGTGAATAGTTGCAGAATGACAGGGTCTCTATTCACGTACCAGAAGAGAGTTACAGGAGAGTAAAAGACACCAGAGAGCAGTGAATAGTTGCAGAATGACAGGGTCTCTATTCACGTACCAGAAGAGAGTTACAGGAGAGTAAAAGACACCAGAGAGCAGTGAATAGTTGCAGAATGACAGGGTCTCTATTCACGTACCAGAAGAGAGTTACAGGAGAGTAAAAGACACCAGAGAGCAGTGAATAGTTGCAGAATGACAGGGTCTCTATTCACGTACCAGAAGAGAGTTACAGGAGAGTAATAAACACCAGAGAGCAGTGAATAGTTGCAGAATGACAGGGTCTCTATTCACGTACCAGAAGAGAGTTACAGGAGAGTAAAAGACACCAGAGAGCAGTGAATAGTTGCAGAATGACAGGGTCTCTATTCACGTACCAGAAGAGAGTTACAGGAGAGTAATAGACACCAGAGAGCAGTGAATAGTTGCAGAATGACAGGGTCTCTATTCACGTACCTGAAAGCAGAGGAGAGAGAATAGGGTTAGCTTGATGCAGTGTGCAATTTTTCAGCAGATGTCAATAGGCAGCATGTTCTCTTAATAAGCAGCATTGTGCTGAGTAGTGAATGCAGTTCTTGTATAATTCTATTGCTATATTGCTAGTGAATCACTTATAAAATGTTCACTTTGAAAATGTGAACATATGCTATTGTTACAATGTACACTGCCCATGCAATGCACCCCTGTGCAATGCACATCCCAAACTAGTGGGTTTGTTCTGCACACACACACATGTTATGGTGTCTATTACTTCCCTTTGATATATGTTACTTGGTGGTATGACAAATATGGAAGAGGTGAATTAGTAAAGTCTAGGGATGGGTGAATGTGTTTATATTCGAATTCGAATGTTAGAACGAATGTTATTGTAGAAATTCCATTTACATAATAGAATGTTGATAAAAACGAATATTCTTAAAAATTCTATTATAAAATGTTATTTACAGTTTTCGTTTATTCAAATATCATATTCGAATATTACATTTATAAAACACAGTTGTAGACAAGAAATACTATTCCGAATTTAAATGCTACATTAAAATTCAAATGTATCATTCAGATTCGAATATTAGATTTATACAACACAGTTGTAGACTACTAGAAATACTATTTTGAATGTCACATTCAAATTAGAATATTACATTTATTAAGCACAGTTGCAGACTAGAAATACTATTTCGATTTCGAATGTAGCATTCAAATTTGAATGTAGCATTCGAATTCTAATATTACATTTAAGAAACACAGTTGTAGACTAGAAATACTATTTTAAATTCGAATATTACATTTCGAAATTGAATATATACATAGCTAAACATTCTATTAATCGAACAAATATTTTTGAATTTTATTGAAAAATTAAAAAATGAAAATTCAAAAATAGAATGCTAGAATGTTATATAAACATTCGAAATACAATTTGAATGGTCAAATGTTTCAAAATTCATTTTAAATTTCAAATTTTTAGAAACATTCACCCATCCCTAGTAAAGTCTACTTATGTGGTGAAGTTCAATAAAACCACCATTTAAAATGAAAGAACTTGAACACCAATTGAATGATTTGTTGGACATTTTAATCTCTTAGATATATTTTAAATCATGTACAGAAGCAAATACAAATATGAAATACAGGTATACACTATTCAAAATCATTAATATCAGCAAAAATAACACAAGTATATTATCATATGTGCTAAACACCCACTGTGTGTTGCAGGCAACAATTTTTCACACCTCATGCAGATGTGTTGTTAGTAATTGCTATTTGAAAACCATGTACTTGTGTCTCAGCCACATAAATCTCCATCTAACCAGTTTACAAAAGTTCTCTGCTTCCTGGAGAAATTCATTGCAGTAAATGAGTTTAATAAAGCCAGGGTTCTGGCGGACACAGAAAAAAAAATATGTGCATTTATTTAATGGCACTGATTCTTTATTACAGTATAGTACCAAGAGATAACTATTACATTTAGCTATAGCATAAAAAACTATGATTTGGTTTCCATGCAAAAAAATGTAAGCTTTTATATGTTTTTCATGCAAATATATAAAGTTTTACATTGTTTTCATGCAAAGCATAACATTTAGTAATGGAGACCCAGGGGCCGATTTATCAAGGGCCGAACGGCTCCTGATATCCCTGTTTCCGCTGGAGCCTTCAGGCTTGCCAGAAACAGCGGTTATGAAGCAGCGGTCTTAAGAAACCCGATCCTATATGATCAGGCTGATTGACACCCGCAAATCTGCAGGGGGCTGCATTGCACAAGCAGTTCACTAGGGCCAAATGATCAAGCTCCAAAAGACTGCAGTTCTATAACTTGTCTGCCTGCTCTTAGGCTGCAGACATCAATCCGCCTGATCCTATTCAATCGGGCTGATTAACACCCCCTGCTAGCGGCCGATTGGCCGCGAATCTGCAGGGGGCGGCATTGCACAAGCAGTTCACAAGAACTGCTTGTGCAATGATAAATGCCAACAGAATATGCGGTCGGCATTTATCGATGTGCAGCGGACATGATACTCTACATTGTATCATCTCCACTCGCACTTTCATAAATCGACCCCATGGATTAAATTGCGTATATAGGGAGAAGCTATATAATGTATCCATGAGCTCTTTTTCAGTCTAGTAATGCTACCAGGAACCAACCACTTTTCATTGCGCAAAGTTAAATAAGGGCAGCAGGTCACAGGTATACAAGTTCTGCCCATGATTAATACATTGGAGCCATAGTTTTTATTCACATATAATGGCATAAGTAACACAGAAACCCTAACTTGCTTAATGTTATGCTATGTGAAGAACTATTCTGAAGAACTAGCATTAAAGGGACACTAAACCCAGTTTTTTTCTTTTTTGCTTCAGATAGAGAACGCAATTTTAAGCAACTTTCTAATTTACTCCTATTATCAAATTTTCTTCATTCTCTTGGTATCTTTATTTGAAATGCAAGAATGTAAGTTTAGATGCCGGCCCATTTTTGATGAATAACCTGGGTTATTCATCGCTGATTGGTGGATAAATTCATCCACCAATAAAAAAGTGCTGTCCAGAGGCTGAACCAAAAAAGAAGCTTAGATGCCTTCTTTTTCAAATAAAGATAGCAAGTGAACGAAGAAAAATTGATAATAGGAGTAAATTAGAAAGTTGCTTAAAATTGAATGCTCTATCTGAATGAAAAAATTGGGTTCAGTGTCCCTTTAAAGTGTAATGACGGGGGGGTGGAGTTAACCGCTAGTGAAGACAGTCGCATGGTAGTGGAGCTCTGCTGCCTAATAAGTCAAAAAAGCCTTTAATTCCAACTTATTGCACTAGTTTTCACCTTAACCCTGTTAATTGTGAAGCAGGATTGTGGGACCGGGTTCTACCTGCAGTTTTCCCCTGAATATATACTTTGAACGGCACTTGGTTTCAGTGCAATAGCGGCCTATTGACGGGAGACCGACTGAACCTGCGACACTCCAGAGCTCATAGTCTGCCGTTCCGGAGGGTCGGGGCTCCGCTCCAGACCGGGTGAGCTCAACAATCAGCTGGTCCTGTGGGAGACTGATACATCTTAATTGAGATCCAGTTCCGACATTAAGACGCCCTTCGAGTACTTGAAGCTTTCGGTGCAGCTCCGGAGGGTCGGGGCTCCGCTCCAGAGCTGAGCTACAGTGGACCAGAGACTTTCCAAAATCTGTCAGGTACTGATGGTGGGGTGCGGGTAGTGGAGAGCTCATTTAACTTATGTGACGCACATAGTGGAGAAGATCCGCCATCTTGCCGCATACCACACGCGGATCCTCTAAGATCTACCTACAAGTATAAAAGGCTTAATAAAACCATATTGCGCTGAAAGGTCAGTGAGTGCAGTTGTATATGGTGAATGTTAGGTCACTGACAGCCTTCCAGCGACTGTGATTGAGACCCTGCCTGTTATACTGACTGTGGGATATTATAGATTTGGCCTTCCTCTGCTTTTCAAACTACTTCTAAACGGGCCAGTATATCTTAACCTGCAATCCCCACTTCCAGGCAAAACCTACATAAGTATACCTTAGCCCTACTAACATTCCTGCATAGTTGGCCTTGATAGAAAAGGGGCTCTTACATACACAATCTGTGCCAGGTGCAGGCCTTGCTCCCCGGTTGCCAGCACTTCTACATTGAAGCCTCAGAAGTTTCAGTTAATACATTGCCTGTGACTTTTGTCTTTTGTCACCTAAACACCCTTCAGATTGTTGCAACACTCATTACCCTGCACTGAGCCTAAGACTCAAGAGGTCTGATTATAGCATCCTATATCCCCTCTGCTCACTCTGCCAGTTTACAGGCCTAAATTACCCTGACTCAGGAACTTGTCTCACACAAATAGAGTGCTGCCACTAACAGTTTGGTTCATTCTGCCTCCATATCCGCCCACCCGTCTCAGACCTGAAATATAGAGATTAATTGGAGGCTATACCTGTAATGTCAGGGAAAAGAGACATGTGTTAATGCGGACCTCAGCTACTGATGAATAAGTATATGAATAATATAGGGTGTAGCTAAGTGTGTAGCAGGGTGTCACATGGATATTACACATAAGTAATATGTGGCAACCTAGCACACACACAGGAAGCAGTTAATTTGTGAAGAGAAAAAAATAAAAAGAGAAAAATAATTATAAGCATCTGCACAACACTATTGCTGAATAAATGCAGGAGTAGTCTAGCCAGCAGTGTGAATAGATGCTTAAGCCTCTTTAGTTGGAGTAGGTTAGAAATATACTAACTGAAAATGTTTGTGCACGAAACAGAAACGTAATGGAGGGTATTTATATAATATGAGCTCAAGTAAACAATGGTTGTACTTAAGATTAAGCATATGTGTGTAAGAGAAAATACAGTATGAAAATTAAACAAGGAAATAACCCCCTAGTACCGGTACCTTGAATACCTAAGTTGCAGACTGGTAATGAGAGAAAACCGCAAGTAGGATAAGCAGCGGTAAGCGGTTAGGAGGCAGCCGGTCTCGGCAGGAGAGTGGCGTGTGACGTCACAGAGGCCGCAGTTCCGGAAGCGGAGCAGGTCCTAGCTCTGCTTGGGAGCGAAACAGGAACAAAGCTCAATGAGAGGTTGCTGCAGGAATTGCAGGAAGGTGTGCAGCTCAGGAATGGTCCAGTAGAGAAACAATACCAAGCAATGAGTGAGTGTGGCTTGGAGGTATTTATAGTAATTCCAAGCAATTAAAGGGGCAGTGCTAATATAGAAGGGAATATGCATGACAGAACACCCCCCTCCAGGAGCAGCACCGATGCTCAAAGTCTTGGACGGTCTGGGTGCCGTTGATGAAATCTGGAAATTAATCTGGGAGCTGAGATGTTAGTGGATGGCTCCCAGGAGTTATGTTCAGTAGAGTAACCCTTCCATTTAATGAGATATTGAAGATCACCCCTGAAACGTCTAACATCCAGAATATCCTCAACCTCATATTCCATGTTGGGGTCTATGGAGACAGGGGGTAGCGTGGTATCTGTAGGTTGGTCACGTAAGGTTCGGTAAGGTTTGAGTAGTGATACATGAAAGGTGGGATGGATTCTGAGTGTAGTAGGTAACTTAAGACAAACAGCGTTGCAGTTGATGATCCGCTGAATAGGGAATGGTCCTATGAAGAGTGGTGAAAGCTTCCTGGATGGAGTTGATAAGCGTAGATTTTTTGTGGACAGCCAGACAAGATCTCCTGGTTTGTAAGCAGGTGGTGGAGTGCGGCGTCGGTCGTAATATTTTTTTGTATAATCTTTGCATCATCTATCGCTTGTTTAACAGAAACGAAATTTGAAGTGATGGTGGAAGCTAAGTCTGAAATATGGGAATGATCTGAGACGAGTTCGGGCAACCATTGGAAGGAAGGATGGAACCCATAATTTACATAGAAGGGTGTTTGTTTAGTTGTGGAATGTATTGTATTATTAAAAACGAATTCAGCGAAATGTAGTAGTTGAGACCATGAATGTTGATTTGCATGACAATAAGTCCTTAGGAACTGTTCTACCCATTGGTTACAACGTTCTGTCTGTCCGTTCGTCTGAGGATGGTAGGACGAAGAAAAGGACTTATCAATGGAAAATTGTTTGCAGAAGGCAGACCACAGGGCGCTGGTGAACTGGGACCCTCGATCGGTCAAAATTTTCTTAGGCAAGCCATGTAGCCTGATCACATTTTTTAAAAGTAGTTGTATGGTTTCTGCTGCAGTGGGGAGCTTGTGGTAAGGTATAAGATGGATCATTTTGCTGAACAAATCCACTACTACTAATATAGTGGTGTTTTTTTCAGAAATGGGTAAATCCACAATGTAATCCAGCGCAATTTCTTGCCAGGGTCTATCAGGTGTAGGAATTGATAAAAGAAGTCCATAAGGTGGTCTTTTGTTTCTTTTAGAAATAGTACAAGTGGGGCAAGAGTTAATGAACTGTGTCACATCAGTTAATAAGGTTGGCCACCAGTAAGATCTCTGTACTAGCTCCTTAGTTTTGGTTACTCCACAATGTCCCCCTAGAGACGAGTCGTGAGTAGATTTGAGAAACTGGTCACGTAGAGATGGAGGAAGATATAGTTTGTTGCCATAACAGTAAAGTCCTTGGTTGTTAATAGTTAGAAGATGTTCAGGTTTAGAGGAATCCTTCATTTGTTCAGATTTCAACAGAGGTCCAAAATCAACCATGAATAGAAGAAAGTTTTCTTCGGGAATGACATGTTGGCTTATGGTAATGTCCAGAGGTGGTAGTGGAAGTCGTGATAGGGCGTCTGCCTTCCCATTTTTTCTAGCAGGTCTGTAGGTAATGAGAAAATTGAAGCGTGAAAAGAATAAATTCCAGCGAACTTGGCGAGCAGAAAGCGTTCTTGTGGATTTTAGGAATTGTAAGTTTCGATGATCAGTATAAACTATGGTTGGCGTTGTAACACCTTCTAGTAGGTGTCTCCATTGCTCGAATGCAGCCTTAATAGCCAGGAGTTCCTTTTCTCCAATTGGATAGTTTCTTTCTGCTGTTGTTAAAGTACGAGAATAGTAAGCTACAGGATGTAACGGTTGTTGTAATGATTGTCGTTGTGAAAGGATGGCTCCAAGTGCAAAATCAGAAGCGTCTACTTCAAGTGTATAAGGGAGTTCCGGGTTTGGGTAGCGCAATATGGGAGCAGATGTAAACCGTGATTTCAGTAAATCAAAAGCATCTTGAGCTACAGTTGACCAGAAAAATTTTGTATTTTGCTTTGTGAGATCAATAAGAGGTTTAGCAAGAGAAGAGTAATTTTTAATAAATTTTCTGTAGAAATTGGCGAATCCAAGAAAACTTTGAACTTGTTTTCTGGAAGTAGGGACAGGCCAATTTACTACAGATTTTATTTTAGTATCATCCATACGTATACCCTTATCAGATATTATGTATCCAAGGAATGGTATACTGCTGGCATGAAAGATGCATTTTTCTGCTTTTACATGTAAAGAGTTACTTCTGAGTCTAGTCAATACCTGTCGGACATGGATTTTGTGGTCTGCTAGAGATTTGGAATATATGAGAATGTCGTCGAGGTAAATGACTACGTAGGTATCCAGGATATCCTTGAAAATGTCATTTATGAGATGTTGGAAAGTGGCAGGAGCGTTACAGAGACCGAATGGCATGACTACATACTCGTATAACCCATAACGGGTACGAAATGCAGTCAGCCATTCGTCTCCTGCCCTCATCCTGATCAAGTTGTAGGCTCCCCTAAGGTCTAACTTGGTGAAAATAATGGAACCTTCCAGACGCTCAATTAATTCACTGATAAGGGGTAAGGGGTAGCGGTTTTTTATAGTAACTTTGTTTAACTGCCTATAATCCACAATAGGTCTTAGGGAGGCATCTTTATTTTTAACAAAAAAAATCCCTGCTGCTGCAGGAGAGGTTGATGGTCTTATAAAACCTTTTTTAAGGTTTTCTTCAATGTAGGACCTAAGATGTAACAGTTCTGGTTTAGACAGAGGGAAGATGTGCCCACAAGGAATAGCCGCCCCTGGAAGGAGATCGATTGGGCAGTCATACGGCCTGTGTGGTGGAAGATTTGCTGATTGTTTCTTGCTGAACACATCGGAAAAATCTTCATAATCAGGGGGCACATTTGGTTGTACACCTTCGGGTGATGGTTGAAGTAGCAACTGAGGGTAACAGGTGGTCTTGCAGTAATCTGAAGTAAACTGTAAAGAGAGAGATGACCAAGTGATGGTAGGATCATGTTGCCTAAGCCATTGTAGCCCTAGAATTAGGGGAAAATCGGGTGAAGTAATGACATCGAATTTTATATATTCCCTATGGTGACACTCTGTTGACATTAGAATAGGAATTGTCTCAAAAAGAACAGGTCCTGTGGACAGGACCTCACCATCTATTCCTCTCAAATGAACAGGAGACAGTTTCTTGTGCAAGGGAATTTTATTAGAAACACAAAAAGTTTTATCAATGTAAGAGAGGGAGGCTCCGGAGTCAATAATCCCTGGGACGGTCACCCGAGTTTGATCCCACTGTAAAACAAGAGTGGTTTTACAATACTGGTTACATTTGAGGACAGTCTTAATGAAATGATAGGGAGTCAACAGCTTACCCTTTCTTTGGCGAGTGAGGTTGGGGCACTCTCTTATCCCATGCTCTTCAGAGGCACAGTACATGCACAGGTTATGAGTGCGACGTCTTGTCTTTTCCTGGGAACTTAAGGGTCCCCTTAAGAAGGCGATATCCATAGGTTCTGGAGGGGGTTTTGAGTGTGTACTGGGTGGATTGTTTGTAAGCCTGGGTCTAGAGAATGAATCATGGCTAGACCGTTCGTGATGTCTTTCCCTAAGCCTTCTGTCAATGCATATACATAGGTCTATAAGTTGTTCCAGAGTGGGAGGCATTTGAGTACGAGATAACTCGTCCTTAACCGCATCTGACAACCCTAACCGAAATTGATTTCGGAGAGACAAGCTGTTCCATTGGGTGTCAGGAGCCCACCTCTTGAATTCAGCTATATATTCTTCTACGTCTCTCTTCCTCTGCCTTAAGGACCTCATGGCATTTTCAGCTGTTTGCTGCTTAAAGGGATCCTCATAAAGTTGTGATAAGGCAGAGAAGAAAGAGTCTAAGGAGTTAAGAATGTCATCATTGTGCTCCAGAAAACTATTTGCCCATGCCCTTGGCTCTGCCCTCAGGTAGAAGATGGTAGTCATAACTTTTACCCTATCGGTAGGATATGTATAGGGTTTAAGAGTAAAAAGTAGATAGCATGAATTTTTAAATTCCCTAAACATCTTTCTATCTCCTGAGAAAGGTTCAGGGGAACTAATATGGGGTTCTAAGGGAGGGGGTTTTCTATCAACAACCTCCTTGATATAGGTTTTTAAATTATCATTTTCAAGTTTTAAAGCAGTAAGACCCTCAGTTAATAAATCTACTTTGTTGCTTAGTGTTTGTATGTGTGTATTCATATCAGTTGGGTCCATTTTTAGAGGGCTTGGTATTTCTGTAATGTCAGGGAAAAGAGACATGTGTTAATGCGGACCTCAGCTACTGATGAATAAGTATATGAATAATATAGGGTGTAGCTAAGTGTGTAGCAGGGTGTCACATGGATATTACACATAAGTAATATGTGGCAACCTAGCACACACACAGGAAGCAGTTAATTTGTGAAGAGAAAAAAATAAAAAGAGAAAAATAATTATAAGCATCTGCACAACACTATTGCTGAATAAATGCAGGAGTAGTCTAGCCAGCAGTGTGAATAGATGCTTAAGCCTCTTTAGTTGGAGTAGGTTAGAAATATACTAACTGAAAATGTTTGTGCACGAAACAGAAACGTAATGGAGGGTATTTATATAATATGAGCTCAAGTAAACAATGGTTGTACTTAAGATTAAGCATATGTGTGTAAGAGAAAATACAGTATGAAAATTAAACAAGGAAATAACCCCCTAGTACCGGTACCTTGAATACCTAAGTTGCAGACTGGTAATGAGAGAAAACCGCAAGTAGGATAAGCAGCGGTAAGCGGTTAGGAGGCAGCCGGTCTCGGCAGGAGAGTGGCGTGTGACGTCACAGAGGCCGCAGTTCCGGAAGCGGAGCAGGTCCTAGCTCTGCTTGGGAGCGAAACAGGAACAAAGCTCAATGAGAGGTTGCTGCAGGAATTGCAGGAAGGTGTGCAGCTCAGGAATGGTCCAGTAGAGAAACAATACCAAGCAATGAGTGAGTGTGGCTTGGAGGTATTTATAGTAATTCCAAGCAATTAAAGGGGCAGTGCTAATATAGAAGGGAATATGCATGACAATACCTGAATTACTCCTCACACAGGCCTACAGAGATTGGAAGTCAGCAGCTACTACGCTAGATACAGTTTACCTTCTTTTTATCCCTGTATCAGTTACAACTGACTCTGCTTTCCTGACTGCCCAGCTACTGCGAATTTTAACCCCTCTCCCTGCCATTTCCCATCTGATATTACAGGTGGGTCATATCCTCATCCCCTTCGTCAAAAGGAGACACATCCCCTAGGGAGTGGGGTATATATTAAAAGCTGCAATTATCATATGTCTGGCTCTATGAAATAGGGGCTAAAATTACACAGAGAACACATTCCATGAAAGTGGGCTAACCCTCTCCCACAGTCTATATAACTATCCATACAAGACAGGACATCTGACCGAAAGGCTCCCAGACTACGCTGTCCTTATCAGAACATTTCTCTTTCTCTGAAGATATCAATCCATGGCAACATGTAACTAAACCCTAAGTGTTTGTGGCTCTGCCGGCCAATCTACTCTCACTAGCATATGTGAAATAAGCAGACTCTCAGCAGTAGCACACAAGTACCAATAGACAGTCTCATTTCTCATAATAGCAGGATGTCGCAGGCCCATAAAAGAAAGCAAAAACCCCATGCCACACCAAAAAGAACCGTTGTGGATCATTTCCAACATCGTTCTGGTACAGCCCAGATGAGATCAGAAGATGACTACTCAGATACAGGTAGTGCCTCAGACACCCAGGCCGGATCAGCACTAAAGCAAAAAGCTTCACAAGTTCTAGGGGCAACCAACAGCTCTAATAACAATATGATAGACGCCATTCAATCTTTATTAACCTCACATCATGATTCCCTAACTAAGAGGTTCAACAGATCGCATGCAGATTTGAAAAGAGATATTGGCCTCGTAGGGGAGCGAACGGATGTGCTAGAGCGCAAACAGGAAGATCTAGCAATAGATCATACCAATCTCCTTAACCACTCCTAATCCTTAGCCACTCAAATTACAGATTTAGAACTGAAGCTGGCGGATCTAGAGGATAGATTGAGCCATAATAATATACGCATTAAAGGCATATTGGAATCAGTTCTACCACAGGACCTAGAGAAATATCTGCATGGGCTATTCGAAGCGGTGTTGGGACCTGTGACAAGTACTGAGACTCTTATAGACAGAGTGCACAGAGCTCTTAGAGCACGATCAGCAGATGGTGGCCAACCCAGAGATGTAATAGCGAGACTTCACTACTATACATACAGGGAAAAAATTCTCAGAGCTCTAGCCAGAGATAAGCGCCTGCCTGAGGAATATACTGGACTGCAAATTTACCCAGATCTTTCTACCCACACACTGCAGCTTCGCAGGCACTTCCAACCCTTTACCAAAATATTGAGAGAGAGGGATCTAAAATACAGGTGGGGGTTCCCAGTAAGACTTTTTATTACCAAACATGGCCACCAATACATGGCCACTACCCCCCAACAGGCGCATGAATTGCTGCAAAAATGGGACTTGCTCCCCACAGATGGAGAAGATCGCTCTCCTGATCCAGGAATGGACACTGGCCTGAGAGCATTGGCTCCACCATGGAAGCCACTACCGCAAAGATTTTCTGGCACTGCTGGAAAATCCAATGAGACCCTCAAGAAGCTCAGAGATCCTATTGGTCCACATCAGGATACAGACACATAGAGAGCCTGTTTACATATTCTACTTGCTGTACCCTTTGAAAGGAGAAAATGAATCATTGCACAAGGGAATACTCCCTAAAGCTCAAGGACGGTCTTACAGACTAAACAGAATGAAGATGGGTGAGATCAAAGCAATCACATATTATAGTTTGTTTATTTACCCAAGTAATGGATGCTAAGTAACGGATACATGTTTGTTCCCTGTTATTGATAACACGTGTACTGTTATTTTATTGCACAGAATTGTATATTTAGGTAATTGAATGCTCACATGCTCAGGTATACTGTTCCCTTCAGCATTTGATTGCGGGAGACATTGAGAGTAGATTGAACTTATATCTGAGTGCTTCCATTGAATATATGACTACCATTACCCTAGGGATTTATCCATGAGTCGGATATACACTCTGACCATGCCATATCTTAATACCCCCTGCTAAGCCTTGACCTATACAGAGATTACTGAGGCACTTAATTTAATTTAATTATGGTTGCCTTACAAGACGACTAGCTTGCCCTTACTGAGATCCTTAGCTGTAAATTCCTGACTGCCATGACCAGCAGGTCCACAGTTAGTGGCCCATAAGATAGTGGAAGTTCCATACCCTTTTGAGACCCAAATCCTTTAGATGCATTCTAACTGCCTGAGCAATGCCTCCATCTGTTAACGAACTAAATGACTGTAGTACAGAAAATTCCAGACTACAACCTTAACCCCCCTTATAGTCAGTCCAAATACGACGGAGCACACATTGTACCCCTAGCGAGAGCCTGGTTATGCAACACATAGGGCTCTATACAAGGCACAGTGGATTAAATAATGCCTAGCAAGGGAATAGTAGCTGTTACACCCCCAATTACTTTCCGCTATATTGATTAGTACTGTTTAAGGTTTCTCCTGTTGAGATTAATGTTTATATTATGTGGTTTACAGCACTGAATGTTTTATCACGTATGACATAAATATGCAATACATATGCTTTTTCTTTCCACAGATTTTTTACCTATATTTTAGGCCGGCGGGGCCATGGACCCCTCTCCGCTTAGCTCCCCCCCAACATATTAGTTGTGCCCCACTGGCCTAGACCGGTTGGTGCACTCATTGTGAAAGTGTATACTTACCACTTTTGACCAGTCATAGAGGTTTTCTTTTGTAATACCTCTCATTTAAAAATATATCACTTACTCCTAGCCCTTACAGTGTAAGACTAGACCCCTGCATTTAACTACTAGACTGATTTTTTTACCCTAATTAACCCAGGCAGCCCTTCCATCACTTTCATAATGACCCCCATATGCATAGCTACACTGAATGCGCAAGGCTTAAACTCCCCCACTAAGAGGAAACTATTGCAGCGCTATATCTTAGCACATAAAATACACATCATGTTCCTACAGGAAATGCATTGGATGGGGGAACCTTGGATCTCTGGGGTCTCCCAGCATTACCCAGTGTGTGAAACTGCCTTCAATTCAGAAGGCAAGAATAAAGGAGTTGCCATTTTGATCAGTAGAGACTTGTCCTTTAAAATGGAATATGTTGAAAGAGATATTGAAGGTAGGTTTCTGATACTTATTTGTTCGCTCAATGACACACTATTCACATTAGTCTCACTGTACGCACCTAATTCCAAACAAGTTCCCTTCCTCCGTAAGCTCTTAGTGCATATAGACCAGATTAAAAGGGGACATCTAATCATTGGGGGAGACTTCAACATGGTTTGGGACTCAACCAAAGACAAATAGTCCACCATCACGACACACTCTGACAGAAACATCTCATCTACCTCCAACGCCTTTCGGAAACTCATATACCAACACAACCTCTATGATGCTTGGAGGTGCTTGACACCCTCAGTAAAAGATTTTACACACCACTCAAAGGCCCATAATTCATACTCCAGACTGGATTATATATTCTGTGACTCGTGGTCTCTGGACCAACTTGTTAACCCTAACATTAGACCGTGTACGTGGTCAGACCATGACATGGTCTACTTAGATTTTACTAAGCTACAAACCCTGACTAATAGGCCCCCATGGAGTCTCCCTGAGCAATGGATATCTGACATAGAACTTCCAGCACTCCAGGAGGTTGTGAAGGAGTTTCTATCACATAATGACACAGGAATCACTGACATCAACATGGTTTGGGCCGCCCTTAAAGCGTACCTATGTGGGTACTTCATTAAAAAAATGGCCCGACTACATAAAGAGGGTAGCCAGCCCTTAGCAAAGTTATATGGAGATCTCCGCACCCTTGAACAGATGAACAAAATGATCCCTAGCACTCAAGTAGCCCACCAAATTGGACTTATTAGGGAAGAAATCTCCAAGAGAGATTTGTCACGGGTTCAGGAGAATTTACATAAGCTCAAACAATTGTACTACCACAAAGGAAATAGGACAGACAAACTTTTGGCCAACAAGCTTTGCAAGCGTACACTACAGAAAAGGATACCACACATTGCGACACGCAGTAGCGTGGTACACTCTCCCAAAGAAATAGGCACTGCGTTTGCTAATTACTACTCTTCCCCATACAATATTGAGACTTCAGAAGAAACTGGCAAATCTGACCATAGCAATATCCTCAGATTTCTAGAAAAACTACCTGTGCCCACCCTACCTGGGGAATCTAAGGCCGAGTTGGAACGGCAGTTTACATTAGCAGAGATCAAAGTAGCCATAGATGACCTTGCACCCCACAAGGCCCCTGGGCCAGATGGGTTTACGGTAATGTTCTATGGAGCACTCAGCACCATTTAATAAACCCCGGTATTACTCTGACTGTTCCAAAACGCCGCGACTAAGGGTGCTTTCCTGGCGGAATTTTTAGAAGCAAACATTACCACAATCCACAAGGAAGGTAAAGACCCACTACTGTGCTCCAGCTATAGGCCCATTTCACTCATCAATGTGGATGCCAAAATCTATGCTAAAATATTGCCAAATAGACTAGGGAAGCACCTACAGACAATTATACACTTAGATCAAGTGGGCTTTGTCCAGGGGAGACAGGGCACCGATAATACTGGGCGCCTTTTAAATATCTTTTCAGAGGCCGCGGATATGGGACTTCCTGTACTCACCCTGTCACTAGATGCCGAGAAGGCCTTTGACAGGGTGAGGTGGGATTACTTATTTCAAACCCTATCAGCGTTCGGAATACAGGACCCTTTCATTACAGTGACCAAGGCATTATATTCGGCCCCCACTGCAGTTGTTAGGGGGTTGGGATTCTGCTCCCCTAAAATCAGAATCAGTAACGGAACCAGACAGGGATGCCCTCTCTCCCCTCTACTATTCGTCCTAGCTATTGAACCCCTGGCAATTGCAATTAGAGAGTCGAAACTGATTCATGGCGTGCAGATGCATGATACCCCTCAGAAGCTTGCACCATTTACAGATGACCTTATGGTCTTTCTTTCAGACCCGACTGATTCTCTCCCCCCGCTGATGACCCTTTTCAAACAATTCGGGGAAATTTCTTATTACAAACTGAATGTGGCCAAAACAGAGGCCTACTCCATTAATATCCCACAGAATGAAAGGGAAGCGGTCCAGCTTGCCTACTCCTTCAAGTGGTCCTGCTAAGGAATCCGCCACTTGGGAGTCTTTCTTTCCCATAAAATGTCAGTGGTGATCAAGGAAAACTTTGAAACGCTACTAACGACCGTCACTTCGGAGCTTAATTCTAAGAGATATAGTGAAATATCTTGGATGGGCAGAATAGCGGTGCCGATAGAGAAAGGAGGCCTTGGTCTTCCCAGCATCAGAAAATATTATGAAGCGGCAATGCTAACCCCTGCTACAGCATGGAGAAAGGATCTCCCCCCAACAAGGTGGAGAGAACTAGAGCAGGCTTCGCTGCCAGCATACATTTACCTAGAAGATTTGTTTTGGCTACCCCCACATTGGCAAACCAAAGTCCACATCGCTAACAACATAGTGAAAGGGTGTCAAGAAGCTTGGACTAAGCTGCGACACAATAAATTAGTGGCCCCGCACCCCTCACCAATACACCCAATAAGGGGCCTCCTAGTGGGACTACTTAACACACATCTTAACGCATGGGCTGCTATGGGCATAAACACCGTGGGAGACTTTTACTGTAATGGGCAGTTAAGAACACACAGGGACATGCTGGACCTTCCTACACTGACCCCCAAACACCAATTTGACTTACTGAGACTTTGTACACTAATGAAATCCTGGGGCTTTTTGGGTGAATCATTGAGAGACCTGACCATTTGGGAGACACGGTGGATAGCCAATACCCAACAACATTAACCCCTCACAGTACACTATCACTGTCTTATAGAGGAAGAGACTACTCCAAAAACAATTCATATGGATGCTTGGGAGAGAGACTTGCAGGCTACATTTGCACCAGATACCTAGGGCAAAGCCATTAGTTTAACGAAAAAGGCAACCCATTGCGTCACTTTATATGAGTTATACTTCAAAGTAATCACCAGATGGCACAAAACTGCCCACAAAACTACAGAAATTTTTTCCTGAACATTCATAGCTGTGCTGGAGAGAGTGTGGAGAGCCGGGGTCCCCCATCCATGCTTGGTGGACCTGTCCTAAATTGACGACTTATTGGCAGAAAGTAGAAAAGATCTGTAAAGAATTGGAGCTAACACCAACTTTGAGCCCAGCTCTGGCCATATTGCATCTAGGTCATGTAGACAAACTCCCCAAAACCAAGCAAAATCTTCTGATATATATCCTTATCTCTGCTAAATTGCTTGTAGCTAGGAATTGGAAAAATAGCCAACCTCCCAGGCTACAGAGTGTATTAGAGGGTGTGAACTATATTAAAAATATGGAAAATTACGTTGCTAGGGAACGAGGGCAGCTGAACAATTACTGCTTAATTTGGGAACCCTGGGAATCCATGCTGACTCGCCTAATCCCCACCTGAATACTCAGGATTAGGAAGATGAATAGGAAAGCATCCCCTCCAGCCCCCTCAACCCCTAGCCCCCTTACTTTCCTCCTACCCCTACACCTTCCTAGAAGCTAAGATTGTAGCCCAGCGTCCTAACTAGCAGATAGCAGGCGGAGAGGGTCCGGAGGGCCCCCCATACTAATAGGAGTCTGTGATGTAACATAATAACTAAAATTACACTATTTGATCACTTCCATTGACTGGTTTGTTGTCCTAAGGATAACACCTTTGTAGAATAATGATATATGATTGTATACCCCTGAAAGTTCATTGTATATACAAAAGGTGACCTCTGTAAAAACGAGGACTCCCACACAGGGAGAAGTTTACATTCTCATTTGTTGTCTGCAGTTACAGAACCCTGCACATATAAATGTATGCTTTGCTGAATATTGATACTGTTTATATCCTTATTTGAGAAAGGTTGTATGTTAAAAATATGTCCTCAATAAAAAATGTTTCTTTAAAAAAAAAAAAAGTGTAATGACATGTAAAGTTAACAAAGCTTAAATATATATTAAAAATAAATATGTCTTTTATAAAAATTGAAATTGATAGTTTTGTTTAAATGGTTATATGTCCAACTTTTTAAAATTAATTAATCAATGTTATAGTATATTGTGTCTTAAATGCCTCAGGTATGATAACTTGATCTAGATTTTGGATGTTTCTATTACCTCTTCTCATCTGCATAAATGTTCAGATTATCCTTATTATCAGAGACAAGCAAAGTTTCACCCCAGAAAAAATGTCACACGATGCAGGTTGCAAAATAAAAAACAAGCTAAAATAATATGTCACTTATGGGGACAGTACTGTAAACTATCACTGGAATAGTCCAGATTTAGTAAACATGTATTAGACCAAAGGACAGCCAGATTACGAATGGAGGGCTAACAGTTATGTGCAAGCAATATCGAAATTTATGGCGGCTGTTTGTGCATTGGATGTAGCACTCGTATTACAAGTTGAAAGAAAATGTGACCTCTTGTACGCCGGGATATCGCGTCCTCAGATCTCTGGCTAAAAGTTTAAGGAAACAAAAAAAATGTCACAAAACACATCAAAAATACATTTAAAAGTACAATTACACTCATAACACTTTCTAATAAAAAATATTTTCAAAAAAATTACACAAAAAAGTGCTTAAAGATTATGGGCGACATGTACTAAGCTTCGAAGTGACCGTCCGACTGTATTTCCGCATCAAAATTCGCTCACGATCTGCTTCTCGTATTTACCAATCTGCGATCGGGTCGAAAAACCACTATTTTCGTCAGCTATCGTAATTTTACGCAACTGATCGTTCTGAAGCCTTTTTTCCACTTACTACATGTTCGATCGCACGTAAATTTGCTGTAATCGGAAATTATAAATGTTACAACTAATCCGTCTGCTCCAACTTTCACTGTAACTTCACGTGATTTGCTTTGCAACCATTTAGGTAGCGAATACAATAGAAAACAATAGGGGGTATTAATCTGACGCCAGGTAGAAGTACTTAAGTGAAAGGACTAGACTACTATTGTATCATTATTGGTTTTTGGATCACTGAATGAAGATGGAGACACTTTTACACATGTTTCTTTCCGATTGATTCAATTACGAGGAAGAAGGGCTATACAGGCACCGGTTGACAACAATAATGGATTGCAAAGAAGGAGAGGTAGAAGAATCAGAGTCCCTAGAGTTTTCCTTCCACGTATGGGTTTGGAAAGCATTTCTGATCGGAAGATTATCCAGAGATTCCGTTTGGACAGAGAAGCTATTATGGAACTTTACAATGAAATAGCAGAATACCTGGAACCTATGACAGCGCGTTCACAAGCCATACCCGGACTATTAAAACTGTTGGCAGCCTTACATTTTTTTGCCACCGGTTCATTTCGAGCTGTGTCTAGCGTTATAATTGGCATCAGACAGTCTTTCGAGGCACCTAACCAAAGTCATTGATGCATTGATGGTCGTCTTTCCAAGGTACGTGTGCCTTCCATCGACTCCTGAAGAGTGGCAATCTGTGAAGTCCAATTTTTATAGAATGGCCGGAATGCCCAATGTACTTGGAGCCATCGATTGCACCCATGTTGCAGTCAAACCATCCTGAGAACGTGAGGAAGTTTTCCGGAACAGAAAACAGTACCATTCCCTCAATGTTCAGATGGTGTGTGACCATAACATGAAAATAATTAGTGTCCGTTCCAACTTCCCTGGATCCTGCCATGATTCGTATATCTTGCGTCAGTCTGGGTTATATTGGAAGTTTGAGGAGGGAGAGATGCCTGAAGGATGGCTGTAAGGTAATTATATTTTTTGTATGTTATGTTAAATAGAGTATTATTATAATAGTCCAATTTAGTTTATGTTATGGATTGTGATGATAGATGTAACTCAAAACCATAGTTAATTCTCAGTGAAATTATCATCTTTATCATCTTAGAAATGTTAATGTTTTTTTGTTTTTTTTTCATAGGGGACGCTGGTTATTTCAGTAGAGAATGGTTATTCACACCCTATAACAATCCTCGAAGAAGATGTGAGGTGAAATTCAACGAGGCACACAGATCCACCATAGGAATCATCGAGAGAGCATTTGGATTGTTAAAAATGCGCTTGCGTTGTCTTGACCATTCAGGTGGTGTCATGCAGTATGCTCCCAATAAGGTTGCAAAAATTATTCTTGTATGCTGCATTCTTCATAACATCGCTATAAGAAGAGGAATTGAAATTGATAATGAAGAAGAAATATCATTTGAGAACTTCCCTGAGGTCATCTGTAATGATGCACCAACAAGACAGGCCATTAATGCCAAAAATTATGTCGCAGAGAACTATTTTAAAGATTGATTTCATTAAAAGATTGTATTCACAGGACTTCTATATTTTGTTCGTTTGAATAAAAAACTAAATTTTCATTTTCTGAATAAAAAGTTTGTTTTTTCATCATATACTTGTGTGATTTTTATTTGTTTTCATTTTTATAATTTAATACAATGTAATAAACGGTCACATTGGAGATTGTTTTTTAATACAACTTTAATTTTTATTTAAAACAAACATATTGCACAATAACTAGATAAACCAAATAATCATAACGAACTATAATTATATGACTGTCCTACATAACAAAAACAACCTATACTACACTATCGATAACTATATTACACACAAAAATATATACATAAAACTTCATTTACATTTATCATTACTTGAGAATGCAAATAAATAATAAAACTTTGTAATTATTGTATCCAAAGAATTCTAACAATTTAGCAAATATACAATAATGTAGCATAGAGACAGTGAATAACGCGATATTTAGAACATTTTGAGATTTGACAAACCCATCTAGAAAGTTGCTATGAGACCAGGGAGGATGAAGAGAATTGCACCTTTCACATCTGGGGAAATGATAATTCTAGTGTATGTAATGGACAGATATTTTCCAAAACGCTTAGGGGGTAGTGATGTCCCGAACTGTTCGCCCGCGAACGGTTCACAGCGAACATAGCTTGTTCGCGTTCGCGTTTGTGGGCGAACACATGGCGATGTTCGATCTGCCCCTATGTGTCATCATTGAGGAAACTTTGACCCTTTATGTCACAGCCGTCTGACACATTAGAGTCAATCAACATCAGACACTCCCTCACAGACCCTCCCAGCTACTCGGAATCCGCCATTTTAGACTCATAACGACCTTGCTTTCTTAATGAGAGGACGTGTTGTGTTTTTGCTCCTGACATTAATAGGAAAAACATAGCTAGGCTAGTGTATTTACAGTCCAGAAGGACTCCACTCATCTCTGCTGCAAGCACAGCACCCCAAAAACCCCTTTTTAGGGCTATATTTCGTGCCATTTTTTTTTTTTTTCGTTTTTTTTTTTATTAGCATTTGCCTGGCTTTCAGGCTGTGTGCTTAAGGCTCACAGCATATGCTACTGTGATTACTGCCACCACTGATATCTCCCTAACAACATTAGTTTAAATTTAACTAACCAAAAAATTTAATTATTTTGCTAGTGTAATTTTTTTTCATTTTCTATCAGGCCTGTGTCACACAGCATATACTCTGGTTCATTGCTCTGTGCCAGCCACCAGTGTTAATATCCGTTTATAACATTATTTTAAATTTAAAAAAAAAAAAATATATATATATTTTGCTAGTGTAATCTAATTACATTTACTATCAGGCCTGTGTCTGTCAGGCTCACTCAGCATTAATATACCTCATTTTTTTCTTTTGGTTAATTGGTCTGTGCCAGGCAGCCACCCAGCACTCATATCTTCTTCACCTTAATTTAAATTTTACAAAATAAATTTTTAAATTTGTTTGATAGTGTAATCTAATATAATTTTCTATCAGGCCTGTGTGTTTTGCTGACATACAGAGCCTACTGTGTTTACTAGCTGCCCTCCCTAGTCTATGAGCCACGACTCATATGTGTTTTTTTAATTCCCCCCCCCCCCAAAATAATTTAAATATTTTTTCAAGTGTAATCCAATAGTATTTTCTATCAGGCGTGTGTGTATCTGACTTAAAGAGACTACTGTTTTTAATAGCTGCCCTTCCAAGGCTAGACAACCACAACTCATATTTATGTGCTTAACCTTTTTCTTTAAATTGCCA
This sequence comes from Bombina bombina, assembly GCF_027579735.1. NCBI lineage: Eukaryota > Metazoa > Chordata > Amphibia > Anura > Bombinatoridae > Bombina > Bombina bombina. The sequence goes on from NC_069503.1 coordinate 1,091,614,596, forward strand.
AAAAAAAGTCTTTAAATCATTATGCTAGTGTAATCTAATTTTATTTTCTATCAGGCCTGTGTCTAACTGTCTATCTGACTTACAAAGCATACTGTTGTTAATTGCTGCCCTACGTAGCAGCCAGCCAGTGCGACCACTCATATGTGCATTGCACTTCTTAACATTATTTTAATATCAAAATCTAAAATTTTAAAATATTTTGCTAGTATAATCTAACTTAATTTTCTATCAGGCCTGTGTTTTTGTCACTTACACAGCATACTGTGTTAAATTGCTGCCCTACCTACCATCCACGACTCATATCTGCCAGCCTGTGTGCCAGGCCCAACTAGCCAATTAGTGGCACCAATCATAATTCTTGTAACAGTATATAAAAAAATAAAAATCATAATTTTTTGGACTGCAAATATTCAGTCTCCTAGTGTCCTTGAATTGCATTTACCTCCTGCCTGCCAGCCTTTTGTGCCAGGCTGTCTTGCCAACTATTTACACCAATCCTAATTGTTGTCACAGTATAGTTACTAATTAAAATTAAAAAATATTTGATTGTTGATCTTAATCCTCAGTTTGCTCGTGCCCTAGAATTGCACTTTTCTACTGCCTTCCAAGCCTGTGTGCCAGGCCTACTTGAAAAATATTTACACCAATCATATTTGTTGTCACAGTATTCTTATTAATTAAAAATTAAAATTTTGGGTAATATTTGTGGCGAATCCTCAGTTTGCTGGTGCCAGTGAATTGCACTTTCCTCCTGCCTTGCAGCCTGCTGTGTGCCAGGCCCACCTAGCCAATTATTGCCAGCAATCCTATTTCTTTTAACAGTATTGCCAAAATGGTCAATCATCACTGTTTTGACTGTCAGTAATCAGTAAGTAACCTTACCATGGTTCCCTGCACGCACGTATTGTTGTTATATTTTTGGTGAGGGTAATCATGATGGCCATGTAGACCACCACCACTGAGAGTCCTGAAAGTAAAAGGGATGAGATGAAAGAGCTAAGAATAGTAGATCTTGAAACAACAGAGTTAGCCATGGGTGTTAGTGCAAAACCGCTTGGCTTTTTTTTGGCTTTGGGTGCGGCTATTCATGCAGGCCATATAGAGCTGCCACCATTCGGTGTCGTATCAGCTATTAAGCTAATAAGAACAGTACTACCAAAATACAGCCAATGAAGGGCCTTAGGAAGACTGAGCCAAGGTTGGATTGTAGTATTTGGTTAGGCTAATCATGATGGCCATGTAGACCACCACTGAGAGTCCTGGAAGTAACAGGGATGATGAGATGAAAGTGCTAAGAATAGTACTACTTGAAACAACAGAGTTAGCCATGGGTGTTAATCCAAGACCGCTTGGATTTATTTTTGTATTGGGTGCGGCTAATCTTGCAGGCCATATAGAGCTGCCACCATTCGGTGTTGTATCAGCTATAAAAATAATAAGAACTGTACTATCAAAATACAGCCAATGAAGGGCCTATGAAGACTGAGCAAAGGTTGGATTGTAGTATTTTGTTCGGCTAATCATGATGGCCATGTAGACCACCCGTAACAGGGATGAAAGTGCTAAGAATAGTACTAATTGAAACAACCGAGTTAGCCATGGGTGTTAGTCTAAGACCACTCTGCTTTTTTTGGGGTTTGGGTGCAGCTAATCATGAAGGCCAGATAGACCTGCCACCATTTGGTGTTGTAACAGGTATTAAACTGCAAAGAACAGTACTACTTAACACAACCTACTTACCATGGGTCCCAGAGCATATATAGTTTGGTTATTATATTTTGTAAGGGTAATCAGCAGGCCATATAGACCTCCACCGATAGGGTGAGTATGAGTAACAGCTATTAAAATGCGAAGGACATTACTAATTAACACAACATACAGGGAGTGCAGAATTATTAGGCAAATGAGTATTTTGACCACATCATCCTCTTTATGCATGTTGTCTTACTCCAAGCTGTATAGGCTCGAAAGCCTACTACCAATTAAGCATATTAGGTGATGTGCATCTCTGTAATGAGAAGGGGTGTGGTCTAATGACATCAACACCCTATATCAGGTGTGCATAATTATTAGGCAACTTCCTTTCCTTTGGCAAAATGGGTCAAAAGAAGGACTTGACAGGCTCAGAAAAGTCAAAAATAGTGAGATATCTTGCAGAGGGATGCAGCACTCTTAAAATTGCAAAGCTTCTGAAGCGTGATCATCGAACAATCAAGCGTTTCATTCAAAATAGTCAACAGGGTCGCAAGAAGCGTGTGGAAAAACCAAGGCGCAAAATAACTGCCCATGAACTGAGAAAAGTCAAGCGTGCAGCTGCCAAGATGCCACTTGCCACCAGTTTGGCCATATTTCAGAGCTGCAACATCACTGGAGTGCCCAAAAGCACAAGGTGTGCAATACTCAGAGACATGGCCAAGGTAAGAAAGGCTGAAAGACGACCACCACTGAACAAGCACACAAGCTGAAACGTCAAGACTGGGCCAATAAATATCTCAAGACTGATTTTTCTAAGGTTTTATGGACTGATGAAATGAGAGTGAGTCTTGATGGGCCAGATAGATGGGCCCGTGGCTTGATTGGTAAAGGGCAGAGAGCTCCAGTCCAACTCAGACGCCAGCAAGGTGGAGGTGGAGTACTGGTTTGGGCTGGTATCATCAAAGATGAGCTTGTGGGGCCTTTTCGGGTTGAGGATGGAGTCAAGCTCAGCTCCCAGTCCTACTGCCAGTTTCTGGAAGACACCTTCTTCAAGCAGTGGTATTTAAAGTGCTAAGAAAAGTACTAATTAACACAAGCTAGTTGGGTCCAAGAACGCATGTTTAATTATTAGACTTTATTAGGGTAATTATATATCTAACAAATCTATCTATTTCTCTTCTATTGATTCTATCTAACTATCAATCTATGTATATCTATCTATCCTATCTATCAATCTATCTTCTGTCCGGGATGTTTTGAGACAGCCACTTTGGAAATGTTAGTTGATTTAGGCCCATTATGGCTTAAAAGCAGACTCTGCATAAACTATGTAATTTTCCATGGGAGTTTTGCCAGGGATCCCCCTCCAGCATGCGACAGTCCAGGTGTTAGTACCCTTGAAACAACTTTTCCATCACTATTGTGGCCAGAAAGAGTCCTTGTAGGTCTTAAAGTTCGCCTGCCTATTGAATTCAATGGCGGTTTGTGCGGTACGCGGGTTCACGAACAATACAGGAAGTTTGAGTCCGCCGTTCGCGAACCGAAAATTTTAGGTTCGCGACATCACTATTAGGGGGTTTCTGGGGGGTCATTCAAGATGAAAGGGACAAAACTATTTATGAAATGATACGCAGAATGTATCGTATATCAAAAATTAAAAGGACCAGGCGTCAATGTTTGAGACGCTACAGTGATGTTAAACGTCGAGAACCACTATATTACCAATATATTAGGAGCCTTTTAAAGACATGCAAGTTTATAAAATTGTTATTGTTTTAAATTATAATTTCTATGCTAAGTTCATCCTCAATATGAGATCTAAAATAATTATTAGGTTTCAGTGTACCATAGTGATCACTTTCATGTCCATACTGTTTCTTACTGGTATATAATTTTGTTATTGTTTCAAAAGTATAAATTCTATGCAAAGTTCATCATCAATATGAGAGGTTGCGAGTTAGGGTTGCGAGTCTTCTTAGAAGTAGCTGAATCTCCTGAGCAAGCCATCTTGTCAAAGTGAAATACCGAAAAGTAAATAAACAATATTCTAAGATTTCTGGGAAAATGCACATTCTTATACATGTCAGCAGCCAGACATTGCCGCTTGTCTGACGATATGACACCTAGATCGTCACGTGGGTAAAGAACTAAACCAATCAGGTCGCAGACTGCTTCTTAACTTTGCTCTTTCGCGCTGAACGAAGCTTCAAAGTTATCAATAATCCGATTGTCTTCGACACACAATAGACGCAAAATTTTACTGCTTGGTTTTTAGTACATTCATGTAACGAAGTTCCATCCGCATGGTGCGAATGCCAGCGGGTTAATTCGATACGGTCTGTGCAAAAAAATTGACGCCTTAGTACATACATACATACATGATAATATGTATATGTTTGTACGTATATATATATATATATATATATATATAGTATGCAAACAATTTCCAGCTCTACCCTCCAAGTATCAACCGCCTGGGTGCAGAAATAAGTAATATAAATCATCCAAGCAAATGCACTCTCAGGTCTTTTCAATAGGTTCTTTTAATGGAACGTTTTCGGGGTTCACAACCCCTTCATCAGCATAAAATTTTATGCTGATGAAGGGGTTGTGAACCCCAAAAACGTTCCATTAAAAGAAACTATTGAAAAGACCTGAGAGTGCATTTGCTTGGATGATTTATATATATATATATATATATATTTGTATTTGTGTGTACATAAGTATTTATATGTGCATATTTGTATTTACATACATATATACACATATAAAAGCATTAATACATATTTATACATATATAGACATATATAGAAGTGCATTGGAGCCCTTTGCAGTCAAGTAGATAAAAACATGAAAAAGCAAATTTATGCAATATTTATATTTAGTTAAGTGCTATACTGTGTATTTACTCTTAATATTTCACAATCTAATGTTCTGCAAGTAGCAGACTATGTTCTATGTATTAATAAATAGATATTCCGGGGGGCGGAGCAAGCTCTGGAGCTGTGCGGCTGTGTGTCAACATAGCTCTGGCTATATATCAACTTTAATCATATATCTGACCGCTTAGCCCAGCCTAATGTACTAAAATAGTGTTCCTACTGGTGCCTGGAACAGAGTCAAGATGCCTGGAGAATGAGAGCCATTAGCAAGACAAGAATCTCATCATATTCTGTGATAATATACACAGAGACATCCACGAAGCGGCCATTTTTCAGCTAATGTAAAGGCCTTGTGTTAGTGGAACTACCAACCTCAAATAACTTGCCTCTATAAAGTACTAGTGGGTGTACAGAGTGGAGCATGGCGATGACTAGTGCTGCCATGCACCAGCTATTGTTGGACAAAAAATACTAAAGAGATTCGATAACCTCGCATCTAAGTTAAGGGACACATGCGAGGAGGCAGCCATGTTGGACCCTGTGACACCTACTGGGGCCACTAAGCAGAGAAACAGAGTTTGCATGGACACGCATGTAAGAGAGGATGGGCCTGTATATATATTGAGGAACAGACATGCAGAGTCTGTACCCCCGGCCCCTGTTGTCAATGTCATCATGGAGGTTGTGGCTGACACCCAGCAGGCACCCAGCGGATTAATCAAAGGGACACTCAAGGACATAGAATCCACCAAAAGCTCAAGACAATGGGATGGCAAAATCTCCAATTCAGGCAATGTCCGTGGGGTGTCTAAGTAATTTCTGGGTCCCTTACAAGCAAGCTGGAATCATTCGCCACCACAGATCACTAAACACACCTCAAATAAAATCTATGGAGGAACCGCTAACGGAGGAACGGATGTCCACAACTATTCTTCATCAGCAGGTTTGGGGGATTCGCCTCCGGTATGATGGTTTCACCTGCATGCAAACAGGATAAAAGTGCTATACAAACAGGACTTCTGAGTATCAGGGCAGTATTACTGAACGTGTTAGAGACTATAAGTTATGTCTCTTCTACTCTGTGATATCCTCTCTACTGTAGATACATAAACCATTGTATGCATGAAGACTTAGGGTTGGATACCCAGTTGAGGGCTGCCACATGCTCCTATCTACCTACCATTATATTCTACTGGTATTTTTATAGTTTATATTTCTGGTAACTACTGAATTCATGTCTGGTGCTCCGTAGCACATAGATTGACTGTTTATTATGGCCCTAATCCTGCATCGATTAGTAAATCTGCCCAGTACTATTACTATATATTATTGAGGTTCCAAGGATCTCTTATATCATCCCCTTAGAGAGCAGAGATGAACTACCTCTTTATGGCTTTATTTGCTCTGAGCGCATGCTAACACTAGTATAAACCTAAGTTTTGCTCCCCTGTTCCATGTAGGTATAATACCAGCAGTTCCTTTATGACTTACTGTACTAACACAAGCCTTCACCATTTCTTACACACTATTGGTATATACTTTATATCATATTAATATCTGCCTTGATCTATTCATGCCTACTGTGTAAATCTGCTGGCTGAGCAGTCAGGATGAAGAGGCAGAATTTAATTCACTGTTGCTTTGTATTTAGCAACTATGTTACTCGCAGGAAACTAGTGTGTGCAGGTTGATTGCCTTCCTATTATTAGGTTATGCACTATTGCATATACCAGCAGTTCCTTTATGACTTACTGTACTAACACAAGCCTTCACCATTTCTTACACACTATTGGTATATACTTTATATCATATTAATATCTGCCTTGATCTATTCATGCCTACTGTGTAAATCTGCTGGCTGAGCAGTCAGGATGAAGAGGCAGAATTTAATTCACTGTTGCTTTGTATTTAGCAACTATGTTACTCGCAGGAAACTAGTGTGTGCAGGTTGATTGCCTTCCTATTATTAGGTTATGCACTATTGCATATTACTATATATTTAATGGTCAGGTCCGTAAGTTTATAAGCTTTGGTGACTTTCTACAGGGACATTTGAGTACTGCAAGAAGAGTTACTATTATTTAAGACCAATGCATGGCCGCTAGTGAGTTGAATCAGTTAACTATATTATATAAACATACATACAGGGAGTGCAGAATTATTAGGCAAGTTGTATTTTTGAGGATTAATTTTATTATTGAACAACAACCATGTTCTCAATGAACCCAAAAAACTCATTAATATCAAAGCTGAATAGTTTTGGAAGTAGTTTTTAGTTTGTTTTTAGTTATAGCTATTTTAGGGGGATATCTGTGTGTGCAGGTGACTATTACTGTGCATAATTATTAGGCAACTTAACAAAAAACAAATATATACCCATTTCAATTATTTATTTTTACCAGTGAAACCAATATAACATCTCAACATTCACAAATATACATTTCTGACATTCAAAAACAAAACAAAAACAAATCAGTGACCAATATAGCCACCTTTCTTTGCAAGGACACTCAAAAGCCTGCCATCCATGGATTCTGTCAGTGTTTTGATCTGTTCACCATCAACATTGCGTGCAGCAGCAACCAAAGCCTCCCAGACACTGTTCAGAGAGGTGTACTGTTTTCCCTCCTTGTAAATCTCACATTTAATGATGGACCACAGGTTCTCAATGGGGTTCAGATCAGGTGAACAAGGAGGCCATGTCATTAGATTTTCTTCTTTTATACCCTTTCTTGCCAGCCACGCTGTGGAGTACTTGGACGCGTATGATGGAGCATTGTCCTGCATGAAAATCATGTTTTTCTTGAAGGATGCAGACTTCTTCCTGTTCCACTGCTTGAAGAAGGTGTCTTCCAGAAACTGGCAGTAGGACTGGGAGTTGAGCTTGACTCCATCCTCAACCCGAAAAGGCCCCGCAAGCTCATCTTTGATGATACCAGCCCAAACCAGTACTCCACCTCCACCTTGCTGGCGTCTGAGTCGGACTGGAGCTCTCTGCCTTTACCAATACAGCCACGGGCCCATCCATCTGGCCCATCAAGACTCACTCTCATTTCATCAGTCCATAAAACCTTAGAAAAATCAGTCTTGAGATATTTCTTGGCCCAGTCTTGACGTTTCAGCTTGTGTGTCTTGTTCAGTGGTGGTCGTCTTTCAGCCTTTCTTACCTTGGCCATGTCTCTGAGTATTGCACACCTTGTGCTTTTGGGCACTCCAGTGATGTTGCAGCTCTGAAATATGGCCAAACTGGTGGCAAGTGGCATCTTGGCAGCTGCACGCTTGACGTTTCTCAGTTCATGGGCAGTTATTTTGCGCCTTGGTTTTTCCACATTCTTCTTGCGACCCTGTTGACTATTTTGAATGAAATGCTTGATTGTTCGATGATCACGCTTCAGAAGCTTTGCAATTTTAAGAGTTCTGCATCCATCTGCAAGATATCTCACTATTTTTTACTTTTCTGAGCCTGTCAAGTCCTTCTTTTGACCCATTTTGCCAAAGGAAAGGAAGTTGCCTAATAATTATGCACACCTGATATAGGGTGTTGATGTCATTAGACCACACCCCTTCTCATTACAGAGATGTGCATCACCTAATATGCTTAATTGGTAATAGGCTTTCGAGCCTATACAGCTTGGAGTAAGACAACATGCATAAAGAGGATGATGTGGTCAAAATACTAATTTGCCTAATAATTCTGCACTCCCTGTTTACTAATCTTAACCCCTTACTTATTAAAGGTTACCCACAGGAATTATACCACACGGATTACTGATACTCCTTGCCATATACATTTTGCAAAAAGATTGTTCCTTTAATACTACTATAGTCCCCTCTAGATATTGTATATTATTTTGATGAGGAGAGCATATACAACATATGTAGGTTAGGCTGAGTATCGTGACTGAAGAAGAAGACTTTATTACCAGCTTTTCACCCCCCCCCCCGTTCCTACTGTGTTGTAAGGGATACATAGCTCATCCTCCACACTTTTTTCTTTCTCTGCCCAGTTCGCAGAGCCCCTGTTATAGTTTATCCTTAGCTTAGTGTAAAAAGGGCTCTCTGGACCTTAACAATGAAAGGACTCATCATGACTATTCTTATGTGTCGTATTGTTTGCAGACTGTTTATTCCTATAATTTTGTTATGAATGTTAGCTCATATGAACGCCTATTGTAAGTGTTAAAGCTGCTGGGATTGTGTTTGTGGCTCACAGGTTTTAGTTGTAGCCAACTTATGTGTCTCCTATATACCTCAGAGAGTAAGATCCTGTGAAATCACAGCCTTTAAATCTTTTGTTTCTCTGAACTCGTGTCAGCTATACCAATGTTAACAGTTAGTGGGCTAAACATATTAGCCCTAGAACTTCTCTGAAACACAGTTCTTGCAGCTTTGCTTTTATGACACTGTGTTGGTTATTGTTATATTAAGTGATACAAGTGTTCACCATGTTTATTTCTACGTCCTCCTTCGATTTTTGTATTAGTTTCCTGGACCTACCATGGTCCTGGCAGGCATGGGAAGGAGAATGCTCAGTGCAGGCCTAAAAGTGGCCTGTGCTACCCAAAGACCCTCTGATTAGTAAATTGAATCCATTGGGGTCCTAAAGTGGCCTCAGCTATTCCTGAGGGAAAAGAGGGTGGTTTTAGGTTTGCTCCCCAAATATTATGCATCTGATTTATTTTTCATTTTGGGTATTGTATGGGATTGTTATAACAAGAAATTTAGCCCTGTATATGATCTTGTGTATCTTTTTGTCTCTGATATTCATTTTGCCATTTATCATATGTCTTCTGTTCAATTGAGCGAACTGAATTATGTTCTTGTAACTGTTGAACCCTCAATAAAAAAAATATTATTTAAAAAATAAAAAAATAAATAGATATTCGTATATATATATCTGTATAGATCTATACCTATATGTAATCATCTATATATATATATATATATATATATATATATATATATATATATATATATATATATATATATATTTGTATAGATATATATTTTAGCAAAAATACATCAGATATATGTAGAAATATGCATTTATGAATAAATACAATACATTGTGCTATGTGAAGAACATTGGAATGTGAAATATTCCTATTTTTATCTTGGTTTAGTGCACTTGAGAATATGAGATCTGTTTTTTCTCCTTTTTTGCTCCATTGACTTCTATGGGGAAATACGTTAATGCATTGCAATATTCTAACTTCGACTTTTTGAGTGAATCAGTATAGCGTGCAAGCAAACATTTTTTACTTTGTACTTGTAATACGAGCACTACCTAACCTACACAAAAAGCTTATTTCTAGCGTAGTTAACAAGCTCCCCTTGTAATCTGGCCCTAAATGTCATATTCAATTGACACACATTATGTCAGATGGTAATGAGAAATAATATTTTGAGTCCATATCTTGCATTAACTGGGAAGAGAAAACAAATAAAAAATAAATACAAATAAAACAAGATTTAAGAGTATATATATTAATTATAAAATAACACATACCTGCATAAATATTTTATCATTTTCCAGTTGGCACTATGTCATTTTTCTATCTTCATTTTGGTATAAGTATATTTTGAATTAAGACAAAAAATGATAAATGATGTACTATTATGGCTTTATTCATTACATAATTGCATTATTGGTATCTCTGCATTGTGTTTGTATATGTGTCTTTATCTGTGATCGCTTTTTGTATTTCTTCCTATCGGTCTTCTATCTGTATGTTGTATGTGTCTTTGTGTGTGTATATATATATATATATATATATATATACAGTATATATATACAGCTTTGAGGGGTGGAGGGCACTCACAGGACTTTACAAGAAGGGTAAAAATGTAATCTTTATTTACAACATCATCTTCATATCACAGAATGTTGACGTTTCGGCCCTTTTGAAGGCCTTCTTCAAGACAAATCATAATCTAAAAAACATAAAGAGAACAACTATGATCTAAACAAACAACCTGAAAACTACACCAGTGACAACCCACCACCAAGGATGGCACCTAGCACCATCACTGAATATAAACAAAGCCCAGTACAGGACTTATATATTTAAAAAGCCAGGGAGAAAACATAAAACACCTGGAAAAGAAGAAATAGAACCCCAAACCCAAGTTAGAGCAGAATAAAGAGAAGCTTAGGAGGACAAATACAAAGTAAAGTACAATGTGGACAACATACACCTAGTGATCACTAACTGATAGTGACATCAGCATCCCACTCAGTGGGGAATCAGATAATATTCCAGTTACCATATGTTTACACGCACTCCAGAGGAACTGCCAGCCAATCACCTCATTTGTCCACAGTGTCTCACAACAAAACTAAACATAACTTGTGAGATTATCTCTATACTGACATGACTATTCAGAGCCCATACAGAGCACATTATGGCTATGGCAGCAGTCTAACAGGAGAACCACACAGATACCTCTAAAAAGCAGGCAGAGTAAATACACATAACTGCCGCTGCACACTGGCAGCCAGACCACCTAAACTATGATAGCTCCTACTAGTACCCCCTAGGCATAAAACATATTACGCATACAGCACAGCTATATATGCATATACATTAATGCTATCCCACTAACATCCTGGTATATCGAAACCCCAAAAGGCATAAACGCTACTATAATATTCACAACCCAGTCCGGCACATAATTTGAAATCACTAAAAATGTATGTTACAAAGCAAGATCATCAAGGAGCAATAAACAACAGCAGTCTTACCTTATGTAGTGCCAGCTGCACCTCACATAACACCGGGCTCCCAGTGACAAACTCAGAGATGCTGGAGGTGAACCTGCCTGGCGTTTAAGAAGGGAACTCCCCCCGTTGGTGGCCAATCATAACTGTGTAACCATACACACCTATCATACGTCACAAGTCTCCAGCACTCATTGGAGAAACCTAGCCAGATAGGAACGCGTACCCACGATACTCACACAACAAGTGATGCCCAACTGTACACCAACCTACGAAGTGTTCACACGGAGGAGTGGTAGAGATCCAATGTGTATAATGCTCTTCATAAACCACATAAAAAAACCACTACAGTAACAATATGGACAAAATTATAAACCGGCCTCACAAAACGTCAGCTCCAGCAACATAATGCGGGTGTAAATACAGAACAATAAAGCACTATCACTGTACATTGCAGCAATAAAGTCACACCAAACCCCATATCAGGGGTGCTTCAGATGATGTTACGCAGGAATCCAAGAACATATGAGCATACACACGGCATATATAGAAGTTCAAACAGCACATTCTATATATATTTAACTTACTATGATTCATGCTCATCCATGGTTCAGTCCTAGAAAAACAATATGCACCACCGGGCCCATCAACAATGTGTTTAACTAAGTTCCTAGTATCGTACTACCTCCAAGAGCCCAATCATATAGCTGCCATAGATAAAATATGCCATAAGAATACTACAACTATGCAAGTCTGACATTGTGGATAAGGTACCAATTAATGTGTACTATAAGCTATTGAATTTGAAAAGAAAAGAAGTGGACTATCAGCTCCATGTGAGTTACCTCACAGATTACTACAAGAGGAAGATGATTCCCCAGGGATTTAGGGTCAAGAACTTCCCTACTATTGGTAGGAGTAACAATGACTTTTGCCGAAAGTGGTGCCAGATAGCTAATAAGTGTTCTTTCGACTGGATACTATTGGTTATAGAGGAGGTTACACGACTCAAAAAATTGGTGGTGGAAGAACTAAATACCACACAGAGAGATAAAGAATACGTGCTGAGAAATGACGCTAGTGAGGACTGGATCAATAAGCTTGCAACCCAGATTGAAAAATATCGCAAGGATTCAATTAATTTCAAAAACAAGAAGATTGCAACAGTTGAGATTGACTACCGTGAAAGGAGGGTATATCAATGGCTATCGGGAACAAACCCTCATTTTAGATGAAGGAGAAATGACCGCAGACCAACGCCATTAGTTAACACAATCGATACAAGTGGCGGAGAATCCAGTGGGGCAGAGTCATCTTCTAATACAGCTATCACCCAGAAACAGCAGACAAAAGTACAAACAAGATCTCAAAACAAACCACCCCTACCGTCAAAAAATGGCAACCCCCCTGGACAAGGCACAGGCCTTGTACCAGACGAGGGGGTTGGTGGAAGAAAACAGCGAAAAATATAACTAAAGCAGAGAGTGAGGGAATTAACATCAGCAGCAGACCACTGGACACCGATAAATTTAACTTATTGAGCAAAGGCTTGAGCTATGTACCGACTCCGAGAGTCAAGTTATTCGACAACCTTGTCGATGTGCACCGATTACAGAGATCACTTAAGATTAAAGATCATTTCAAGAATTCCCCTCCGCTAACGGGCGATGGAAGATTTGTTGTGAAATCCGGGTTTGAACCCAAGAATACTCATCCAACGATAAAAACCTTTACTAAAGTCTGCTCCCGTGAAATCAGCAATGAACTTACTGGCATGGGGAAGCAGAGAACCAATCTTGCAAATTCAGAGTGGTCTGCACTCCAGAGACTTAAGAAAGATGATAGTATCTCCATTAGGCCGACAGATAAGGGGGGTGCTATCTTGGTGATGGACTACCAATACTATAGACAACAATCTCTCTTTGACTTTTAACTGCCTGAATATCCGAGACATCCTATCATCTATACGATCCCTAAAATTCACAAGGACTTGAATAAACCGCCTGGTCGCCCCATAGTCTCTGCTGTGGGGTCGCTTTTCCAGAATCTTGCTAAATATATTGACTTTCACTTACAAGAAGTTAATATAAAAAAATAGGAAAAGGAAATGGGAGAGTATAGAGGGGATATTAAGCACTCTTACACCTATCGCTTGTAATAAGCTGTAAAATTACAGCATGAAAAATCTGCTAGCGATTAATAAATGTATATACTGGTATTAAAACCTATAATCTTTATTAAGGAATTTATTTAAAAATGAATGACTAAGGTGATAAACATCACCTATCATTACCCACACAGATATATTACCTAAAGGTACACCACAATTACTGCACTGCTGCTATCATGTCACCCTTCCTGTATTCCTGGCCGATATCAGGAACCGTCGGCTTCAGGTGTCAGGGGTAGCATGAGGCAACAGTTAATGCAGCAAAAATAATTATAAGTGGTATAAGTTGAGTAATAAAAGTAGTTTAAAAACAAGTTGAACTACACAAACATGTTTCAGCTGTTGCACAGCCTTTCTCAATGTGATTCGGCAAGTGAATTGACAATCCTGATTCACTTCCAGGTGCTGCCTTTTAAACCACTAGGTAAGGAGATGCTAAACCAATCAGCTGAAGGCTGTAGTGCATGCCTCTAGGATAACCTATCAGTGTCCTCAGTTTATGTGAGTCCTAGTTGTGGTTGGTAGCAGTCTCTTAATTGGATGAAAATCGTCACAGTCTATTCCTCTCATAAATTACTATTCAGTACACACCTCTGAAAAAAAATAAAAAAATATTTAATTTTTTTTTTTGTTTTTAAAAAACCCAAAACGGACTATTATTGTATAAGTCTTCATTCAATGATATGTACTCCTATGTAATCATAACATTAACTATTTGTTGACATATATTCCATGGCATCTGAAAAACTGCTGTTAGTATAGAATATACCATTTCAGCTACTAATACCAATGAATACATTATGGATATATTATCCTTACTTATGTATTTGTCAGTTATTGAAATCATATAAGGCTTCATATCTTTCCAAATTGGGTCAGTGTGTTGATTATGTGATATAGTCAGATCTGTATAATTTTAATCATCCTGGGGATACGCATGAATATTTGAATAAATAATAATTATAAATACAAATATATAGGAAGTATGCACCATATGAATTTATAGCTTCATGAGCTAAAGTGATATGAAATATGTGTGTGAAGTATGCACAAGTTACCTTACTCAATTCACTCTACTTTATTATAGCTCCATGAAGTGGCTCTCACAGTCAAATTTATTATGTGTTTAACACGCTCAGATAGGGACTTTTTTAATCTTGTCAATTCTAAGCATTGTACACTTTTCATGGCATAATGGAAAGTCAATTGGGGGTGCATACCCTATATTAAGGGTTTACTATCTACTAAATCATGATATGTATATCATGATAAATTTCTCTTCCCAGAGTTATCCTAATTGCATATTCTCAATTACGGATTAAAAAATAATAGTAAGATGATGCATTGATACAATATACAGTGGAAAACAACTATTATTCTGGATTAATATATACAATCCCATATTAATGTAAGATGAGCGTAGCTATTCATACACCAATATAGTAATGTTTATATCATAGTGGGTCCCCTGTGTATAATTCACCCATATTACTCGCATATGGAAATGAATATTTGCCCACATATATAGCAATATGTTCATGTATAAGTCCACTATGTAATAAGTATCTTATATTAGTAGTTTACAAATAAACCCAGAAATTATTATTTTCATTCATGCCGTGGGGCATCACAGAGTTTAATTTAAAAATCCATCTGGCTTCTTTTTTAAGTAATATTTGTTCGATGTTCCCTCCTCTAATCCCAGGTTTAGCAGTTTCTAATCCCCAGCATTTGAAAGACTTAGTGTTGCCATTATGGTGTTGGAGGAAGTGTCTCGCTACACTGGTTAATTTCTTGCCTCTCTCTAGAGTCTTACTGGCAGATCTAATGTTGCTCATGTGCTCTATCATTCTTGTGCTGAGGCATCTGGTCGTCATTCCTACGTAAATTAAATTACATTTGCACGATACACAGTATAAAACATTGGTGCTTTTGCAGTTAATATGACTGTTGATTATCCATTTTTTTTGGAATCTGTCAAATATAAACTTCTTTTTTATCATATGTGGGCATACACTACAATCTCCACAAGCGATTGATCCTTTATATAAGGGTAATTTTTTCGCATTTCTGGAGAAGTGACTGGTTGTTAGGCAGTCACTTAAGTTGTTTGCCCTTCTATATGTAAAGAGTGGTTTATCAGGAATGACAGTTTCCAATATTTCATCTGCTTTTAAAATATGCCAATGTTTCTGAACAATGCTGGAGATTGATTGGTTCGGATTGGTATATGTAGATATAAACCTGAGAGAATTGGAGGATTCTTTATTATTAGGTTTTAAAAGTTCATCTCTATCTCTTCCTAAGGCTCTATTGTACGCTTTAGCTAGAGCTTTCTTAGTGTAACCTCTTTGTAGTAGCCTCAACCTCAAGTCGTTTGCTGCTTTCTTGAAGGATTCTACAGAGGAACAGTTTCTGCGAATTCTGAGGTATTCCCCATGGGTAGACTTTTGATGGTATTGGGATGGTGGAAGCTATCAGCACTTAATATATTATTTGTAGATGTTGGTTTTCTATAGGTGTCTGTCTCCAGGTAGCTTTCACTCTTTCTGATAGTGATATCAAGAAACTCCAATTTGTGTTTGTCATTATTCATGGTAAGGAACAATCCTTATGGATTCGTATTTAGGGTGGCAATAAATTCCAACAACAATTCTGTGGTTCCCTCCCACACAAAGAAGATGTCATCTATATACCTGGACCAGTGGGTGATGAATTGTGTGAACCGATCATTAGTATCATGAAATACTACGGTTTCTTCCCACCAGCCCAGGTATGGCATATGTGGGGGCACAGGATGTCCCCATCGCTGTACCACAAGTTTGCAAAGAAAACTTGTCATCAAACACAAAATAATTGTGTCCTAGTAAGAATTCCAATAATTTTATTAGGAATTCTTTAGTTTCATTAGATAATGACTTGTTTTTTAACAAAAAATATGATACAGCCTTGCATCCCCATTTGGTGTCAATACTAGTATGAAGTGATTCGACATCACACGTAACTAGAATAGAATTGGGGGATAATGTAAGGTGATCAATTTTGTTCAACATATGCATTGTGTCTCTAGTGTGAGATGGGAGGGATTCCACTATATATCGAAGTCTAGCATCAATGTACCTGCTGGCCTTTTCTGCTAAAGACCCTATGCATGATACTATGGGCCTGCCCGGAGGGCATAACAGGTCCTTATGTACTTTAGGGAGCAGGTACAGAGTTGCCACCTTCGGTTGTTTAGTTTCAAGGAACCTGAATTCTTTGTTGTCAATAATAGTGACTGGAGGAGAATATTAAAACCCAAATCACAATTTACACCGCCTAGCAATATCTCTCACAATGCTATATCTTTCTTAGATTTAGTATGTAAAGATATTCTCTGTCTGTCTGATAATAGAGAGCATATAACTGACAATCTGACACTTGATGAAAAACAAGCTCTTAAAGAGTTAACAGAATGGACAGAAATTCAAATAAAGCAAAGTGATAAGGGTGGAAATATAGTCCTATGGCCCACAGAAATGTACTTACAAGAGGCTAAGAGACAACTTAGCAATGACAAAAACTACAAAAAACTCTTTAGCAATCCCACTGATGACTTTCTTAGGCAATATAACAAACTTATAAGTTCAGCCCTACAGGAAGGCATTATTGACAACAAAGAATTCAGCTTCCTTGAAACTAAACAACCGAAGGTGGCAACTCTGTACCTGCTCCCTAAAGTATATAAGGACCTGTTATGCCCTCCGGGCAGGCCCATAGTATCGGACATAGGGTCTTTAACAGAAAAGGCCAGCAGGTACATTGATGCTAGACTTCGAAATATAGTGGAATCCCTCCCATCTCACACTAGAGACACAATGCATATGTTGAACAAAATTGATCACCTTACATTATCCCCCAATTCTATTCTAGTTACGTGTGATGTCGAGTCACTTTATACTAGTATTGACACCAAATGGGGATGCAAGGCTGTATCATATTTTTTGTTAAAAAAACAAGTTATTATCTAATGAAACTAAAGAATTCCTAATAAAATTATTGGAATTCGTACTAGGACACAATTATTTAGTGTTTGATGACAAGTTTTATTTGCAAACTTGTTGGACAGCGATGGGGACATCCTGTACCCCCACGTATGCCAATATATACCTGGGCTGGTGGGAAGAAACCGTAGTATTTCATGATACTAATGATCGGTTCACACAATTCATCACCCCAGGTATATAGATGACATCTTCTTTGTGTGGGAGGGAACCACAGAATTGTTGTCGGAATTTATTGCCACCCTAAATACGAATCATTTAGGATTGTTCCTTACCATTAATAATGACAAACACAAATTGGAGTTTCTTGATATCACTATCAGAAAGAGTGAACGCTACCTGGAGACAGACACCTATAGAAAACCAACATCTACAAATAATATATTAAGTGCTGATAGCTTCCACCATCCCAATACCATCAAAAGTCTACCCATGGGGGAATACCTCAGAATTCGCAGAAACTGTTCCTCTGTAGAATCCTTCAAGAAAGCAGCAAACGACTTGAGGTTGAGACTACTACAAAGAGGTTACACTAAGAAAGCTCTAGCTAAAGCGTACAATAGAGACTTAGGAAGAGATAGAGCTGAACTTTTAAAACCTAATAATAAAGAATCATCCAATTCTCTCAGGTTTATATCTACATATACCAATCCGAGCCAATCAATCTCCAGCATTGTTCAGAAACATTGGCATATTTTAAAAGCAGATGAAATATTAGAAAATGTCATTCCTGATAAACCACTCTTTACATATAGAAGGGCAAACAACTTAAGTGACTGCCTAACAACCAGTCACTTCTCCAGAAATTCGAAAAAATTACCCTTATATAAAGGATCAATCGCTTGTGGAGATTGTAGTGTATGCCCACATATGATAAAAAAGAAGTTTATATTTGACAGATTCCATAAAAAATGGATAATCAACAGTCATATTAACTGCAAAAGCACCAATGTTATATACCGTGTATCGTGCGAATGTAATTTAATTTACATAGGAATGATGACCAGATGCCTCAGCACAAGAATGATAGAGCACATGAGCAATATTAGATCTGCCAGTAAGACTCTAGAGAGAGGCAAGAAATTAACCAGTGTAGCGAGACACTTCCTACAGCACCATATACTTAAAAAAGAATTATAAAAAGTTATTATAGTCTTATGGCATATATAGTGCTTTATAGTCATAAATCTGCATAATGTTGCAAATATTACCTTTCTAACACTTGACAGTACTAAAACAATACGTATGAAAGGTTTATATACTTCTAATTGTTTAAAATTGTTGCAATGAAATAATTGCAACTTAAGCACTATATGACTTAACTTTTACCATTTATATGGTTAAAGGATAGCTATAAGACAATTTTTGATTTATTAATTTCTCTCTACATATAAAGTATTAAGAAATAAAAGTATACTATTTAGAGTCCATTGTTAACTTGTACCACTTTAAAATCTATACTGTGTCTTTAAATGTGGTATAAGTAAAGGTGTGTCAGACTAGTCCCATATGCAGTGAACAAGTGAGCATGCTCACGAAACATGTCTGAGTAACTATCTGACACACCTGTGTTGTGTTTTTACCTGTGAGCCTGTTGGGCCTGTGTGCCCTGTTCTATGCTTTTAACGATGTGCCGCAATAAACTAACAGTTACTTTTACTTTGGAGTGATTGTCTCTGTGGTGCGCCTCTCTACTGGATCAATTTGCATTTACTTTTAAGTTGGCAGACTTAATTTGGGGCCGCATAACAGGACTTTCCATATTTGCACCCACTCTCCTTTGAGCCGACAGGAGGATTTGTTTCTCCACCCCCTGCAGCAATCACGTTGGGAGTGAATCGAGCGCTACACACACAGAACCTCTTGTGTACTTTTACTTAAAAAAGAAGCCAGATGGATTTTTAAATTAAACTCTGTGATGCCCCACGGCATGAATGAAAATAATAATTTCTGGGTTTATTTGTAAACTACTAATATAAGATACTTATTACATAGTGGACTTATACATGAGCATATTACTATATATGTGGGCAAATATTCATTTCCATATGCGAGTAATATGGGTGAATTATACACAGGGGACCCACTATGATATAAACATTACTACATTGGTGGATGAATAGTTACGCCCATCTTACATTAATATGGGATTATATATATTAATCCAGAATGATAGTTGTTTTCCACTGTATATTGTATCAATGCATCATCTTACTATTATTTTTTAATCCGTAATTGAGAATATGCAATTAGGATAACCCTGGGAAGAGAAATTTATCATGATATACATATCATGATTTAGTAGATAGTAAACCCTTAATATAGGGTATACACCCCGAATTGACTTTCCATTATGCCATGAAAAGTGTACAATGCTTAGAATTGACAAGATTAAAAAAGTCCCTATCTGAGCGTGTTAAACACATAATAAATTTGACTGTGAGAGCCACTTCATGGAGCTATAATAATGTAGAGTGAATTGAGTAAGGTAACTTGTGCATACTGCACACACATATTTCATATCACTTTAGCTCATGAAGCTATAAATTCATATGGTGCATACTTCCTATATATTTGTATTTATAATTATTATTTATTCAAATATTTATGTGTATCCCCAGGATGATTAAAATTATGCAGATCTGACTATATCACATAATCAACACACCGACCCAATTTGGAAAGATATGAAGCCTTATATGATTTCAATAACTGACAAATACATAAGTAAGGATAATATATCCATAATGTATTCATTGGTATTAGTAGCTGAAATGGTATATTCTATACTAACAGCAGTTTTTCAGATGCCATGGAATATATGTCAACAAATAGTTAATGTTATGATTACATAGGAGTACATATCATTGAATGAAGACTTATACAATAATAGTCCGTTTTTTTTTTGTTTTTTTTTTATTTTTTTAAATATTATTTTTTTTTTTTTCAGAGGTGTGTACTGAGGAATAGACTGTGACGATTTTCATCTAATTTGGAGACTGCTACCAACCACAACTAGGACTCAGATAAACTGAGGACACTGATAGATTATCCTAGAGGCGTGCACTACAGCCTTCAGCTGATTGGTTTAGCATCTCCTTACCTAGGGGTTTAAAAGGCAGCACCTGGCAGTGAATCAGGTTTGTCAGTTCACTTGCTGAATCACATTGAGAAAGGCTGTGCAACAGCTGAAACATGTTTGTGTAGTTCAACTTGTTTTTAAACTACTTTTATTATTCAACTTATAACACTTATAATTATTTTTGCTGCATTAACTGTTGCCTCATGCTACCCCTGACACCTGAAGCCGACGGTTCCTGATATCGGCCAGGAATACAGGAGGGGTGACAATATAGCAGCAGTGCAGTAATTGTGGTGTACCTTTAGGTAATATATCTGTGTGGGTAATGATAGGTGATGTTTATCACCTTAGTCATTAATTTTTAAATAAATTCCTTAATAAAGATTATAGGTTTTAATACCAGTATATATATTTATTATTCGCTAGCAGATATTTCATGCTGCAATTTTATATCTTATTACAAGAGATAGGTGTTAGAGTGCTTAATATCCCCTCTATACTCTCCCATTTCCTTTTCCTATTTTTTTATATTAATTTAAAGGGGCAGCACCGAGGCTATATACATTACCTCCTCTATCCTATCTTTACTCATTGATACTGTGCCTATATTTGACTTTAAAAAAACTTACAAGAAGTTGTCAGGGAAACCAGAGCCCTCCTGCTGGACTCCATTCAGCTCATCAATTTGCTTCATGGCAAAAGCTTTCCTCTGGATTGTCTCCTTGTCACTCTGGATGTTAACAGTCTCTACACCATCATTCCACATGATTTGGGTGTAGAGGCTGTTAGACAAGCTCTGAGTGGATATGAGGCCTACAAGGGCCTCCCTATTGAAGTAATTTTGGACTGGTTGATGCTATGCCTTACTCACAACTATTTTAGATTCAAGGAAAGTTTTATCTTCAATTAATAGGCACGGCCATGGGGTCCAGTCTGGCCCCCTCATACGCCAATTTATTTATGGCGTGGTTTGAGGAGAGGTATGTGTTCTGTCCATGTAATCCTTGTGTTTTACTGTATCGTGGATACATTGACGACCTCTTTGTGATCTGGGGTGGGTCCGCTGAAGCATTGGAAGACTGGATTCATATCCTAAACACTTCAGTGTCTGCTGTGAAATTCAAAAGTGAAGTAAGCCAGGAATCCATACATTTTTTGGATCTACACATCTACAAGTGTGAGGTGGCAGGGGTTTGCCAATTGAGAACTACTCTATACTCAAAGCCTACGGACAGGAATACTCTTCTCCAGTTTAACAGTTTTCATCCCCCACAATTGAAGAGGGGTATTGTGAAGTCCCAATTCTTGCGGATTATGCGGAATAACTCTGAGGAGAGCAGGATGGCATCCCAACTGGATGAGATGAGAGTGAGATTTCTCAACAGGGGGTACAACCCAACGATGGTACAGGAGACACTTGACAAGGTGATGCAACATGAACGAAGTAGTCTCATGAGTAGGAAGTCTACAATCATCACCAGCCCTAAGGAAGCTCCTATCAATTTTGTGACTAATTATACTCCTGCAACTGCCAAAGTAGGTGAGGTGATTCGGAAAAAATGGCCGTTAATTAGCGGCGACAGGACTCTTCCATTCAGGAACAAGCCCCCACCTAGAATTGTGCATAAAAGCAGTCGCAGCCGGAAATCCATATTAATGAAAACTGATTCATGGAAGAAAGAGAGGACCTGGCTCCACACGACTAAAAATGGATGTTACAAGTGTGGAAGCTGCGTAACGTGCAGCACCCTTCTAACTGGATTCCATCACCCTAGCACGACCAAGAACTACTGGATTCGACATAGACTAACGTGCACCTCTGACTTTGTGATCTATTTTTTGTCCTGCCCATGTGGTCTTTTCTACATTGGCAAAACCATCACCTCTTTTCTTGAGAGGCTGGCGAATCATAAAAGCACCATCAGAGCAGCTATTAAAGATGGATACTCTGACCAGCCTGTAGCTAGACATTTCTTGGAGCAACGTCACCCTATCTCAACTCTTAGGGCTATGTTGATCGACAGAGTTGCCCCCCTTAAACGTGGAGGTGATAGAAACACCGAACTCCTCAAGTGTGAATCAAAGTGGATCTATAGACTTAATACTCTGGCTTCAAATGGTCTGAATGCCAGTATTGATTATGACTTGTTTTTCTAATGAATTCTCCTTATGTATCTCCACTGTTGGTCTGGTTCCTTGCCCTCCATTGGTTCCATCTAATCCTGTTTTGGCACCTTAGCATGTGCTTAAATTTATTTTCCTTTCCTGTCTGTCTCTCCTGTTGAACCCCCAGGGTGGGTTTCCCAGTTTTACCTTTAGGGTGTACTTTAAACGCCGAGGATCACAGTTGATCAATTCAGGCATTGTGTATATTCTGTTGTCTGTCAAAGGGCACTATGGTTCGTGCGACATACTGTATGGCATGGTAACATCGCCCTATGCTCTGGGTGTGGTTACTTGGCTCTGTTATCTAACGTTATTCACTTGATGATGATATGAATATATGTGCGCCTTGGGTCTTTGTTTTACATATTAGGTATGACAGATTGGTATGGCCTACCTATGGTTAGGAGGGCTTATATTTTATCTATGGCAGCTATATGATTGGGCTCTTGGAGGTAGTACGATACTAGGAACTTAGTTAAACACATTGTTGATGGGTCCGGTGGTGCATATTGTTTTTTTAGGACTGAACCATGGATGAACATGAATCAGAGTAAGTTAAATATATATAATATGTGCTGTTTGAACTTCTATATATGCTGTGTGTATGCTCATATGTTCTTGGATTCCTGCGTAACATCATCTGAAGCCCCCCTGATATGGGGTTTGGTGTGACTTTATTGCTGCAATGTACAGTGATAGTGCTTTATTGTTCTGTATTTACACCCGCATTATGTTACTGGAGCTGACGTTTTGTGAGGCCGGTTTATAATTTTGTCCATATTGTTACTGTAGTGGTTTTTTATGTGGTTTATAAAGAGCATTATACACATTGGATCTCTACCACTCCTCCGTGTGACCACTTCATAGGTTGGTGTACAGTTGAGCGTCACTTGTTGTGTGAGTGACGTGGGTAGGCATTCCTATCTGGCTAGGTTTCTCCAATGATTGCTGGAGACTTGTGACGTATGAGAGGTGTGTATGGTTACACAGTTATGATTGGCCACCAACGGGGGGAGTTCCCTTCTTAAACGCCCGACAAGTTCACCTCCGGCATCTCCGAGTTTGTCACTGGGAGCCCGGTGTTATGTGAGGTGCAGCTGGCACTACATAAGGTAAGACTGCTGTTGTTTATTGCTCCTTGATGATCTTGCTTTGTAACATGCATTTTTAGTGATTTCAATGTGCCGGACTGGGTTGTGAATATTATAGTAGCGTTTATGCCTTTTGGGGTTTCGATATACCCGGATGTTAGTGGGATAGCGTTAATGTATATGCATATATAGCTGTGCTGTATGCGTAATATGTTTTATGCCTGGGGGTACTAGTAGGAGCTATCGTAGTTTAGGTGCTCTGGCTGCCAGTGTGCAGCGGCAGTTATGTGTATTTACTCTGCCTGCTTTTTAGAGGTATCTGTGTGGTTCTCCTGTTAGACTGCTGCCATAGCCACAATGTGCTCTGTATGGGCTCTGACTTAGTAGTCATGTCAGTATAGAGATAGTCTGACAAGTTATGTTTAGTTTTGTTGTGAGACACTGTGGACAAATGAGGTGATTGGCTGGCAGTTCCTCTGGAGTGCGTGTAAACATATGGTAACTGGAATATTATCTGATTCCCCACTGAGTGGGATGCTGATGTCACTATCTGTTAGTGATCACTAGGTGTATGTTGTCCACATTGTACTTTACTTTGTGTTTGTCCTCCTAAGCTTCTCTTTATTCTGCTCTAACTTGGGTTTGGGGTTCTATTTCTTCTCTTCCAGGTGTTTTATGTTTTCTCCCTGGCTTTTTAAATATATAAGTCCTGTACTGGGCTTTGTTCATATTCAGTGATGGTGCTAGGTGCCATCCTTGGTGGTGGATTGTCACTGGTGTAGTTTTCAGGTTGTTTGTTTAGATCATAGTTGTTCTCTTTATGTTTTTTTAGATTATGATTTGTCTTGAAGAAGGCCTTCGAAAGGGCCGAAACGTCGACATTCTGTGATATGAAGATGATGTTGTAAATAAAGATTACATTTTTACCCTTCTTGTAAAGTCCTGTAAGTGCCCTCCACCCCTCAAATCTAATATATACCATTTCTTGAGGATTGCACCCAGGCTGTGGAACATGCGGATGGAGTGCTAGGCTACCGGCTACAGTTTATATATATATATATATATATATATATATATATATTTATATATATATATATATATATATATATATATATATATATATATATATATATCTCATATACACAGGTGAGTGAGAGTTCAAGGACTAAAGAGGTAAGGTCTATGCAGGAACACACAGGAAACACTGTGCCGGCGCCTCTCCCGGCACAAACCCAGACTTGCAGACCAGGCTGCCCGTTCCAGGTATATAATAAGCAAAAAACTGGAGATGACGTCACACTCCACACACCTGTGTCTCCTGGTAGTCACACCGCTTACATTTGTCGAGTGTTTGTCCAACATGCCAAAATAAAGGTATGATCAATTTGCTTTACCTTGATTCATGTGTCTGTGTTGTGCCTTAAACAGTGATTATTTCTGGTCTGGGAGCAATCTATAAGGAAAGTTTTTTGCTTTATATATATATATATATATACTGTATATATCTATATATGATCAGCACTATTTTAAAGCTTCAATATTTCATAATATTTCTATTAATGACTCTGCTCAGACTTTAGCCATATAATAAATATTGAAAAAACTTAGGGGCCAAATTATCAAGCTCCAAATGGAGCTTGCTGCCCCTGTTTCCGCGCGAGCCTTCAGGCTTGTCGGAAACAGCAGTTATGAAGTAGAAGTCTTAAGTAGATATGTGAGTTTCGTTTTGGCCAAATATAGTTTTTGGACTAATTTTGGCCGATTCGGAGATTCAAATGCATCTGAATTTCCGAATCGGAAAATCCAGAAAAATTCCAAAAATTAATATTCATTTTCCGAATTTTCTGATCCATTATTCATATTTGGAAATTTTTCATTGTTCTAATCTAATCTAAACCGCAGTTTCCCGACATCAACGACACTAAGTAAACCACTGAATAAGCTATTAACCCCTAAACCGCAGTTCCCCGACATCACTGACACAAAATAAACCTTTTAACCCCTAAACCACAGTTTCCAAGCATCGCTGACACTAACTAAACCTATTAACTCCTAAACCGCAATTCCCAAACATTGCCGACACTAACTAAACCTAGTAACCCCTAAACCGCCGTACACCCACATTGCCAACACTAACTAAACCTATTAACCCCTAAAACGCCAACCCCCACATCACAACAACCTAAAGTCAACTATATTAACCTCTAAACCTAACACTCCCTAACTTTAACATAATATAGATAGACCTAATTAAAGTTACAATTATTAACTATCTATTTAAAAATAAATACAAACTTACTTGTGAAATAAAAATAAACCTTAGCTAGCTACAATATAACTATTTACTTACTACCTCGTTAAAATAAATACAAACTTACCTGTGACATAAAAATAAAACCTAAGCTAGCTACAATATAACTATTTACTAACTACCTAGCAAAAATAAATACAAACTTACCTGTAAAATAAAAATAAAACCTAAGCTTACACTAATAAAACCTAACATTAGAAAAAAAAAAAAATACAATTACAAAAAATACAAAGTAAAATTATAAAAAATAAAAAACTACCATTACAAAAAATAACAAGCTAAATTATCCAAAATAATAGGGGGTGTTTGTTTTTCTTATTTTTTGCAAAAGAGCTGTTAACTTTAGGCAATGCCCTACAAAAGGCCCTTTTAAGGGCCCTTGGTAGTTTATTATAGATTAGGTTTTTTTTTACCTTGGGGTGTTTTTTGTTTTTTTTAAACGGGGTATTAGAATAGGAATCATTTTTATTGTTTTGGATAATTTTGTTTGTTATTTTTTGTAATGGTAGTTTTTTATATTTGTAATTTTAGTGTTTATTTTTTTTGTAATTTTAGTTTAAATTTTTTAGTAATGTTAGGGTTTTTTATTTTTAGTAATGTTAGGTTTTTTATATTTAGTAATGTTAGGTTTTATTAGTGTAAACTTAGGTTTTATATTTATTTCAGAGGTACATTTGTATTTATTTTAACTAGGTAGTTAGTAAACAGTTATATTGTAGCTAGCTTAGGTTTTATTTTTATTTCACAGGCAAGTTTGTATTTATTTTTAAATAGGTAGTTAATAATTTTAACTTTAATTGAGGTCTATTTTAATTATGTTAAAGTTAGGGGGTGTTAGGTTTAGGGGTTAATATAGTTTAATTTAGGTTGTTGCGATGTGGGGGCCAGTGGTTTAGGGGTTAATAGGTTTAGTTAGTGTCGGCGATGTCAGAGAACTGCAGTTTAGGGGTTAATAGGTTTAGTTAGCGTCAGCGATTTTTGGGAACTGAGGTTTAGGGATTAATAGGTTTATTTAGTTCCGTTGATGTCGGGAAACTGCGGTTTAGGGGTTTATAGGTTTAGATAGTGTTGATGATGTTGGGGTGGTGTGGTTTAGGGGTTAATAGGTTTAGGTAGTGTTGGCGATGTGGGGGTGTGTGGTTTAGGGGCTAATAGCTTTAGTTAGTGTTGGCGATGTTGGTGAACAGCGGTTTAGGGGTTAATAGCTTTATTAGTGATTTACTTAGTGTTGGCGATGTGGGGGGATGGCGGTTTAGGGGTTAATAGCTTTATTAAGTGTCCGCGATGTGGGTGGTGAAGGCGGTTTTAGATCATTTTGTTTAGGCAATCACCGACAAATTAGTTATGTTACATTGTTTTTTCGTATCCTTTCATTTTTTTCGGATCCATTCTTTATTCATATGCTTATTCTATTCTAAACTTCAGAACAGAATAATGCATATGAATAAAGAATGGATACGAAAAAATGAACGGATCCGAAAAACGATTAGCTTAACATAACTAATCTGCCTAAACATTTTTTTTTTAACACTTAACTAAACTAATTTGCCGAAAACAAAAGTAAACAAATTTTTTAGCGACGCACATGTCTAGTCTTAAGACCGCTACTCCATAACTGATCCGCCTGCTCTGAGGTTGCGGACATCAATCCTATACTATCGGACTGATTGACACCCCCTGCTAGCAGCCGATTGTTATCTGAATTGTTTCGTATCAGTGTATTGTTAATTTATATTTTTGTTCTGTATCTCAGTATTTTTATGCATATTAAATGTGTATACATGTATACATATTTGTCTGTCTGAGTATTATTTTGTGTTAGTGCTCTGTTTATGTATCTACAATAACATGTTTGATTTGTATAATAGTGTATTTTGTGTATTGTGTTGCATGTGAATGTATATATATATATATATATATATATATATATATATATATATACACACATATATATTATATGTGTGTGCATCTGTGTATTATGTGTGTGTGGGTAAGTGTATCTGTATGTATGTGTACTGTGTGTATCAGTTTGTCCCTGCATCTTCCTATATATTATGTTTGCATCTATATACTAAGTTTTAATCTGTACTTTTGTCTGAATATTATGTTTGTACTGTATCTGTTTATTTTGTATTTTGTGCTAGACTGTACCTATTGCCTTTCATGTGTATACTGCATGTGCATTTGTGTTTGTTTATCTATGTGTTACATTGCTGAGTGTCCTGTTTGCATGATATATTCACTGTGCTATGTGATGTTTATGATAAATGCCTGTATTATATTGGCTTCCTTAACCTCTTGGGAGTCAGAAAGCAGAGAATAGCAAATACTATTACCATACAGTATTGTATGAAGGAACAGGATGTACCATAATGTGTTATTTGAGAGTGAAGATAATCTTTCTAAGCAAGGAAAAACACTTGGAATTTATACACAGATGAAAATCCTGTTAATAGATTATAAAAATAGAAATACAGATTTTGACAGCAGCTAAGAAACATATGCCCAACAATCTGTACAAATTGGCTAAACAAATTAATTTTAATTAGTCTATTAGATAGCCTTATGCTTACCTCAGGCATTCTTGAAGTCACCCACAGTATTTGGGGTATATTTATTAAAAGGTGATCGGACATGCATAAGCTGTCATTATTTATCATTGCACAAGCATTTCTGGTGAAATGCTTGTGCACTGCCGCCACCTACTCACTGGCGGCCAATTGGCTGCTAGCAGGGGTCATCAATCACCCTGATCGCATCTTACGACCACTGCTTCTTAACTTCCGTTTCAGGTGAACCTGAAACGATACAGCTCCGAAGCAGTATGCTTAATAAATGGAGCCCTTTGTCATTACCCCCTCTAAAGGCGCTTGAGAGGTGACATGATTACTTTATATAAATATATTCAAGGCCCATATACAGAGATGGCAGAAGCTCTGTTTATTCCAAGAAAATTGTTTCTGACAAGAGGTCATAATTTAAGGTTGGAGGAAAGGAGATTTAATCTCCTGCAACGGAAACGTTTTTTCACTGTGAGAGCAATAAAATTGTGGAACTCATTACCAAAGGAGGTAGTGAATGCCAATACCATAGATACATTTAAAAATAGTCTGGATAAGTTTCTGTATACTAACAAAATTCATGGATATGATTGCTAGTATTAAATGGGTCACATTTTAATGGGGTTATTTAAGCTTAACTGGAGCTTTTTGTAAGTATTTTAGATTTGTATAGGTTGAACTCGATGGACTTCAGTCTTTTTTTCAACCTTATCTACTATGTTACTATGTTACTATGTTAATGGATGTTTATTCCATGAATCAAACACCCTTTATGTGAAGAATAACTTCTGCAAATTACTCCTCAACCTACAACCCTTCAACATGAGTCTTGTATTGGTTTTGCTCTTTTTGTAAAATAATTAAAGCACTTAATATACTTTAACATTTGTACAATATCACCCATTTCTCTATACATATTCATCCTATTAAGCCTTTCTTCATAAGGTTTTTTTTTAGACCATGTACCAACTTTTAACAGACATTGGGGCATATTTATCAAGCTGCGTAAAGGCTTGCCGGTCTAAAGACTGCTGCTCCATAATTTGTACTCCTGCCCTGAGGCCGCAGACAGAAATCAACCCGATCGAATACAATCGGATTGATTGACACCCCCTGCTAGTGGCCGATTGGCCGCAAATCTGCAGGGGTCGGCATTGCACCAGCAGTTCACAAGAACTGCTGGTGCAATGATAAATGCCGATAGCGTATGTTGTGCGGCGGACATGATATGCTACTTCGTATCATGTCCGCTCGCACATTGATAAATATGCCCCATTGAGTATATTTATAGCCTTCTGGAGAAATGGCCTCCAAAACTGCAAATGTAAGTGTATTTCATATAGGGCTAGATTACAAGTGGAGCACAATTGATCTGTGTACATATTTGTGTGTATGTATATATATATATATATATATATATGTATGTAAATCCAAACAGTGTTGTGGTTGCACTCTCACCATCCAGTTACACCTGGCAGGGTGCTGTAGAAAGTAGAAGTATAAAAGTTCTCAGCATAAAGCACTCACTGGACTTCAAACATCTGTGACAACATCCTTTTATTAGGTGTGATGTTTTGGGACAAACAGGTGTTCTGACAAACAAGTTAAAAAAAATCAAACTTTTAAAGACCTGTTAAGCCCTCCCCCTACAGGCTGCCAATCAAAGCAGACCATGTGCAAAAACACAGAGATGTGTGCACCATGTCAAAATTACCACAAATGTAAATAGCTGCGTCTATATATGCAGAATGTGACCACCCAAAATAGATATATAAAACATATAATCATAACAGCAATCCAATCCATAGTATTTTCAGTGGTCACAACTTATGTAACTTATGTAACAGCTAATATGCATAAACTGGCAGTTACACTGCATCATCTAAATGACTGTAAGATATCCCTTCTTAGTATATATATATATATATATATATATATATATATATATATATATATATATATATATATATATATATATATAGATAGATAGATAGATAGATAGATAGATAGATAGATAGATAGATATATACATATATATATATATATATATATATATATATATATATATATATATATATATATATATATATAGAGAGAGAGAGAGAGAGAGAGAGAGAGGTAGAGAGAGAGAGAGAGAGAGAGAGAGAGAGAGAGAGAGAGAGAGAAAAAAAAAGAGGAAAAGAGGCGCAACACCTCTAAGTGCAATATGTAAGTAAAATCACAACATTTTTTATTATCAGGTTTACAATTAAAAACTCACAAGGATAACCTCAACGAAAATGAGGTATGGTATAAGCGCTTGAGAACTATCCAGGTCTCTCAGACGAAATCTTTTGATGTAAAATCAGCTGCAAACAAAGTACATCGATAAAATGTCCAATTGTGCTAGCTGTTCCTTGAATCACCACAAACCCTTCAAGTTCGTGAGGTACAAACACTTGGAATCACTCAAGTTCAAACAAACATGCCATTCAAGATCAGCTGTATGCAAGCGTAAAAGCCGGCAACCTGCATCAGCTGTAAGCAGTAGCGTGTGTAATGGTGGGCGTGGCCTTACGCGTTTCATAGGGATACTCCCTACTGGCCTCTGAAGAAGTAGGTATTCAGAACCGTGACAGGCTAATGGCAACAACCCAGGTCTAATTGCAGCTATGATACACAGTCTTCACAATTACCAGATTCTTCCCACTTGTAGGGCATCCGCCTGAGTGCAAACTTGAACACAATAAAGCAGCCAAAGAAAGGTGCACTCACAGGAATTTCACAACAAAAGAGGAGTTACTTTATTTGTAACGTTTTCGGGGATCAGGTCCCCTTCATCAGCATAACAAAACAGTGAACATATACACACTTATATAGTGAAACAATAAAATAAACAATCAAACCATACCTAAGTGAATGGCGCCAAAAACCGTTTTGAATCACTGTTTGCGTTCCACCGGTCCGGCCAACCGGAAGTTGTGCAATATGTCACTTCCGGTGTTATATCTAACATCGTGATTAATGCCTTTGCATAAACTATGTTAAAATAACCAAATAGTGCAATCAACCCCATGCTTACAGTGAAACATGTGTATTAAAGTGATTAAAGTATGAATGTACCCTAAACAGCGATTCCTCTTTACTCTATCGTGTATGAGGATAGGTTGCCATGGCAACGTATAAACAAAAATCCCCGGTTCAAGCTTAAGGGGTTGTAAATCAAACTGTGATCAAACTCGATCATATTGCTTATTCCCTCAAAACATTTGTGTAATAACAGTGAAGTATTGTGAACTTTAATTTAAGCTGTGCAAAAAAATGTGCTAGAAACATATATAAAGAGGAGTCGGATACGTCGTGTACATACTATAGCCTAATGGGATATGCTTTAAAGATGGTGTATTAGTGGGTGAACCCTCTAATGTTAAGTGTTGAGTGTTATTATGAGGTGACAGTCTCCACTGTGTTTTAACCTTCTGAAGACCAACTAGTTTTACGATGTGAGTCTTTCCTGAATCAGAGTATGTTGCTTCCGGTTACTATGGAGACTAATGTACACCGATTGTACTGCACATTAGGGAAATCTAGACAGCTTCCGTGCACTGTGTTAATATGCTAATTAATAAAGCATTACAATGCTGGCTGCTCTACTAAAACATTCTATCACTCCGCTGTGCTAGTTACTATGTACAATGTTAAGAGTCGAAGGTAATAGGAATCCCTGATCACCAGGAGCTGCAGTACAAAAACATTAACTATGTAGTTACAGGTGTTTAAATTTTTGTCACTTCATAATAATAGGCACTGTCAACCCTACTCAGGAGCCTGCACCATAGTTGAAACCATTATATCTAGTTACACAACTTAAGCACCTAAATCTATTTATATTGGTCAAGAGTGATAATATGCCACATACGCTGTCTATTGTGGCCCCTATTGTGCCCCTTCTAGTTTCAGTTTTATATCTAATCTACCAAATGATATATGTCCCCATCAAATAGCAAGATGCACACCCATATCTCCCAAAATTAAATAACACAATTAAAAAAAAAGAAAACAGTAAAAACATATAACTTCAGTGACCATATTATCTTCAATATAGTCCGCCTATGGGCTGTATCTTTGCATATAATGCTCCTAAATTCATCTTAATATATCTATTGGAAGACATCATCCTTAGATATCCACATTATGTTATAGCTGGTTTATACTCATCTGCCCAACAGATCTATTCAGCCAGGCATTGTCCACAAGACAACTCTCCCTATATCATACTGAAAATGGGGGACTTCTTCGGATTTCTTTCCTCCATTCTGTAACCCCCTGCTTCTAAACCAGTATGTTGATTCTACATCAGTCCATTGGTCATCCTTATTATGAACAATGTCCCCTTCTAGATGTTAATCAAGGATGAAACACATTGCTCCAGACCTGGAGTGATCATACTTCCTTTTCTTGGAAATAGGTTCCATGCCACCACACTAAGATGATTCTTATCTTGTTCCACAACCTTCCCCATAGTGAAATCACCAGTCAGGTGTGTGCTATGTGGTTAACCTTTCCAAAACATACATAACTTCCACAAAGCCAATGAGAATACAAAAGACCCCCATGGCTAGTGCTGTGTACCAAGGCTGGATGGGAAGTAACATATGGACCCCTACCGAAAGCCTGAGACACAGAGTCATAAATTCTCAAAGACTGTACCCCAAGTATGTAACACACATTAAGACCGCACTATACAGTTGCTTTGAAATCAGGTGCTGCATTGAGGCCTCCTAGGAAGATCGTCCCAAGGCAATACATCCATTGCGCCTCTCGCTGAAGGAGTATTTTGTTCCGGTCCCCACCCCTATCCAGAGGGGGGACATGATCAATCAGCGTGTACCTTATGGACGACACAGAATGGCTGTTTTGCACACAGTGCTTTGCTATGGGTTGATCCGAATCCCCAGACTTCAATGCCAATCTAATGGCATGTCGATGGTTTGCCATACTTTCTCTCAGCGTACCTGATATCTTGCCCACATAGAAGCAGGAACAGGGACATGCCAACAAGTATACAACAAAAGTGGTTGTGCATGTTATATAGTGTCTAATGACATACTGCCTGTTGGTATGTGGATAATGGAAAGTTTTGGTACTGATGAGTCCATTGCAAGTAGTACACCCTAAACATCGGTATGATCCCTTGATGTTAGTGTGGGCTTGAGGTCTGTAACTGGCCTTGGGGTCTATCCTGACCTATAAATCTTGTAAATTCGTACCCCTTCTATACCCCACCATTGGTGTTAGATTTATGCTGAAATGCAGTTTGGGGTCTGTGGTTGTTATAAGCCAATGTGTTAGAAGAGAATGCCCTGCGTTTCTGGTTATAGGTAAAAAGGTAGTTGTCATGATCAGTTTTTCTTCTGAAGTGTGTCTTGGTTTCTTGACAAGTAACTCTGCCTGCGTTTATTGCGACGCCTCACTGATCATATCCTTAATGAGATGTGCCTTATATCTTCTTTGTGCTAATTTCTCTCCCATCTCAGTCAACTGGTAGACTCCCATAGCTTTATCCAAATTGTTGCGTATGGTTCTAATTAGTTGAGACTTTAGGATACCCTTCAATAGTGCCGGGGGGTGACAGCTGTCAGCTCGTAAAAGGGAGTTCCTGTCAGTAGGTTTGTTGTATAATGTGCATCCTAAGCCCTGTACCATCTTGTGTATCCTTAGGTCAAGAAAGTTAATGGCTTGTTCATCTGCCGTGATTTTAAACCTGACCGTGGTTTCTGTGCTATTGAATGCTTCAAACCACACATGGAGATCATCCAGGCCCCCTCTCCATATCAAAAAGATATCATCTATGTACCTATGGTAAAATACTATAGATGTATCACACTTTCCCCATAGGTACAGATTTTCAAAATGTGACATGAAAACGTTTGCATAAGAGGGGGCCATGGATGATCCCATGGCGGTACCCGCTGTCTGCAAATAAAACCTATCTTCAAATCTGAAGTAGTTTTTACACAGACAGAAGTCTACCAATGCCAACATGAACTCAATACTCATGTATTGCGCCACCGGCTGAAGCAAAGACTGTACTGTGGACACGATGGGGCGTCCCGGGGGTCTCTCTAAGTTCTTATGGACCTTAGGGATCATGTAAAGGATAGGGATCCTAGGAAAAGGTGTAGTGCAGAAGCTTCTTATGTGTTCTGAAATAAAACCTTGCTCGAAGCCCATGTACATAAGGGCATCCAGCTATTTTTTATAAGACACAGTTGGATCGGTAGACAATGGCATGTAGGTGGACGTGTCTGAGAGTTGGGACATAATGTCCTCCTTATAATCACAATAGTCTAGGAGGACAATAGCCCCACCCTTGTCCGCTGGCCTGATTATTAAAGAAGCATCATTCTGGAGTGTTGTGATGGCTTTTCTCTCATCAGGAGTGAGATTGTGCTTCCATTGTGTATGTTCTCTATCTCTATCCAAGTCCTGGGAGATAAGTCTTATAAAGGTTTTGTACTTGCACTGGAATTAACCGGTTCAAATGTACTCTGAATATGGCAATTACGTTCCACTGGTGTCTTTGGACAGTCTGTAATCGAATTCTGAAAAAACTCTCTAAGTTTTAAGGTTCTATTCAACTTGTGAACATCCAATTTCTGTTCATACTCTGTTACTACGGTACTTGGAACAAAGGACAATCTCTTGTTAAGCAATTGGAGTTCACAAGCTGAGAGAACATGGGAGCTGAGGTTGATTACTGCATCCTTTGTTGCCCCCTTCTGGGAGGTCTGTGTCTGGGCCCCCGCCCGCCTAATATGGGGTCTGGAACATCGCCCCCTCATGCCCCACTAGTGTCAATTGTATCAAAACCACACAAATTGAGAAATATAGGAATGATTTGATTGTATTTAAGAACAGGAAACTTGAATCTGTAAACTCTGATTACACACAGGGTAAGGTTTATAAATTACTCACAGACACTAGGGAAATACAACCTAGAAGGAGACAACGTGACAGGAGGGTACGTTTTGATACAATTGACACTAGTGGGGCAGAGTCCACAGACACAGAGAGAACACATAGCACTAGGACATATGCCTCACCAGGACCGGTAGACACATTTGAACAATATAATACACAATCTACCCCTAGACATTTTTTATGGGTAACTACATGGTCACGAGGGGGCGACGTTCCAGACCCCATATTAGGCGGGCGGGGGCCCAGACACAGACCTCCCAGAAGGGGGCGACAAAGGATGCAGTAATCAACCTCAGCTCCCATGTTCTCTCAGCTTGTGAACTCCAATTGCTTAACAAGGGATTGTCCTTTGTTCCAAGTACCGTAGTAACAGAGTATAAACAGAAATTGGATGTTCACAAGTTGAATAGAACCTTAAAACTTAGGGAGTTTTTTCAGAATTTGATTACAGACTGTCCAAACACACCAGTGGAACGTAATTGCCATATTCAGAGTACATTTGAACCGGTTAATTGCAGTGCAAGTACAAAAACCTTTATAAGACTTATCTCCCAGGACTTGGATAGAGATAGAGAACACACACAATGGAAGCACAATCTCACTCCTGACGAGAGAAAAGCTATCACAACACTCCAGAATGATGCTTCTTTAATAATCAGGCCAGCGGACAAGGGTGGGGCTATTGTCCTCCTAGACTATTGTGATTATAAGGAGGACATTATGTCCCAACTCTCAGACACGTCCACCTACATGCCATTGTCTACCGATCCAACTGTGTCTTATAAAAACAGCTGGATGCCCTTATGTACATTGGCTTCGGGCAAGGTTTTATTTCAGAACACATAAGAAGATTCTGCATAACACCTTTTCCTAGGATCTCTATCCTTTACACGATCCCTAAGGTCCATAAGAACTTAGAGAGACCCCCGGGACACCCCATCGTGTCCGCAGTACAGTCTTTGCTTCAGCCAGTGGCGCAATACATTGACTTGTTGCTCCAACCGGTTGTCAAAGACACTCGTTCTTATGTTCTTGACACTAGCAATTTCATTCGATTACTGGGGGCTGTTCACATCCAACAGGGTGATATTCTCATTACCTTGGATGTGAACAGCCTCTACACAATCATACCACATACAGGAAGGATTGGAGGCGGTTAGGGAACATCTTACGAATAACCCTCTATATGGAGGTCCCCCAGTTGAGTTCGTGTTGGCATAAACTTCTATCTACGTTAAAACTACTTCAGATTTGAAGATAGGTTTTATTTGCAGATAGCGGGTACCGCCATGGGATCATCCATGGCCCCCTCTTATGCAAACATTTTCATGTCACATTTTGAAAATCTGCACCTATGGGGAAAGTGTGATACATCTATAGTATTTTACCATAGGTAAATAGATGATATCTTTTTTATATGGAGAGGGGGCCTGGATGATCTCCATGTGTGGTTTGAAGCATTCAATAGCACAGAAACCACGGTCAGGTTTAAAATCACGGCAGATGAACAAGCCATTAACTTTCTTGACCTAAGGATACACAAGACGGTAAATGGCTTAGGATGCACATTATACAACAAACCTACTGACAGGAACTCCCTTTTATGAGCCGACAGCTGTCACCCCCGGCACTATTGAAGAATATCCTAAAGTCTCAGCTAATTAGAACCATATGCAACAATTTGGATAACGCTATGGGAGTCTCCCAGTTTACTGAGATGGGAGAGAAATTTGCACAAAGAGGATATAGGGCACATCTCATTAAGGATATGATCAGTGAGGTGTCACAATACACGCAGGCAGAGTTACTGGTCAAGAACCAAGACACACTTCAGAAGAAAAACTGATCATGACAACTACCTTTTCACCTACGACCAGAAACGCAGGGCATTCTCTTCGAACACATTGGCCTATAATAACCACAGACCCCAAACTGCATTTCAGCAACAATCTAACACCAATGGTGGGGTATAGAAGGGGTACAAATGTACGAGATTTTTTGGTCAGGACAGACCCCAAGGCCAGTTACAGACCTCGAGCCCACACTAACATCAAGGGATCATACCAATGTTTAGGGTGTACTACTTGCAATGGACTCATCAGTACCAAAACATTCCATCATCCACATACCAACAGGCAGTATGTCATTAGACACTATATAACATGCACAACCACTCTTGTTATATACTTGCTGGCATGTCCCTGTTCCCGCTTCTATGTGGGCAAGACATCAGGTACGCTGATAGAAAGAATGGCAAACCATCAACATGCCATTAGATTGGCATTGAAGTCTGGGGATTCGGATCAACCCATAGCAAGGCACTGTGTGCAAAACAACCATTCTGTGTCGTCCATAAGGTACACGCTGATTGATCATGTCCCCCCTCTGGATAGGGGTGGGGACCGGAACAAAATACTCCTTCAGCGAGAGGCGCAATGGATGCATTGCCTTGGGACGATCTTCCCAGGAGGCCTCAATGCAGCACCTGATTTCAAAGCCCTTGTATAGTGCGGTCTTAATGTGTGTTACATACTTGGGGTACAGTCTTTGAGCTATCATGACTCTGTGTCTCGGGCTGTCGGTAGGGGTTCCATATGTTACTTCCCATCCAGCCTTGGTACACAGCACTAGCCATGGGGGACTTTTGTATTCTCATTGGCTTTGTGGAAGTCTTGTATGTTTTGGAAAGGTTACCTACACAGCACACACCTGACTGGTGATTTCACTATGGGGCAGGTTGTGGAACAAGATAAGAATCATCTTAGTGTGGTGGCATGGAACCTATTTCCAAGAAAAGGAAGTATGATCACTCCAGGTCTGGAGCAATGTGTTTCATCCTTGATTAACATCTAGAAGGGGACATTGTTCAAAATAAGGATGACCAATGGACTGATGTAGAATCAACATACTGGTTAAGAAGCAGGGGGTTACAGAATGGAGGAAAGAAATCCAAAGAAATCCCCCATTTTCAGTATGATATAGGGAGAGTTGTCTTGTGGACAATGTCTGGCTGAATAGATCTGTTGGGCAGATGAGTATTCACCAGCTATAACATAATGTGGATATCTAAGGATGATGTCTTCCAATAGATATATTAAGATGAATTTAGGAGCATTATATGCAAAGATACAGCCCATAGGCGGACTATATTGAAGATAATATGGTCACTGAAGTTATATGTTTTTACTGTTTTTCTTTTTTTTTAATTGTGTTATTTAATTTTGGGAGATATGGGTGTGCATCTTGCTATTTGATGGGGACATATATCATTTGGTAGATTAGATATAAAACTGAAACTAGAAGGGGCACAATAGGGGCCACAATAGACAGCGTATGTGGCATATTATCACTCTTGACCCATATAAATAGGTTTAGGTGCTTAAGTTGTGTAACTAGATATAATGGTTTCAACTATGGTGCAGGCTCCTGAGCAGGGTTGACAGTGCCTATTATTATGAAGTGACAAAAATGTAACACCTGTAACTACATAGTTAATGTTTTTGTACTGCAGCTCCTGGTGATCAGGGATTCCTATTACCTTCGACTCTTAACATTGTACATAGTAACTAGCACAGCGGAGTGATAGAATGTTTTAGTAGAGCAGCCAGCATTGTAATGCTTTATTAATTAGCATATTAACACAGTGTACGGAAGCTGTCTAGATTTCCCTAATGTGCAGTACAATCGGTGTACATTAGTCTCCATAGTAACCGGAAGCAACATACTCTGATTCAGGAAAGACTCACATCGTAAAACTAGTTGGTCTTCAGAAGGTTAAAACACAGTGGAGACTGTCACCTCATAATAAAACTCAACACTTAACATTAGAGGGTTCACCCACTAATACACCATCTTTAAAGCATATCCCATTAGGCTATATTATGTACACGACGTATCCGACTCCTCTTTATATATGTTTCTAGTACATTTTTTTGCACAGCTTAAATTAAAGTTCACAATACTTCACTGTTATTACACAAATGTTTTGAGGGAATAGGCAATATGATCGAGTTTGATCACAGTTTGATTTACAACCCCTTAAGCTTGAACCGGGGATTTTTGTTTATACGTTGCCATGGCAACCTATCCTCATACACGATAGAGTAAAGAGGAATCGCTGTTTAGGGTACATTCATACTTTAATCACTTTAATACACATGTTTCACTGTAAGCATGGGGTTGATTGCACTATTTGGTAACTTTAACATACTTTATGCAAAGGCATTAATCACGATTAGTGATGTCGCGAACAGTTCTGCTGCGAATAGTTCGCAGCGAACATAGCATGTTCGCGTTCGCAGTGGACGGCGAACATATGCGATGTTCGATCCGCCCCCTATTTGTCATCATTGATTAAACTTTGACCCTGTACTTCACAGTCAGCAGACACATTCCAGCCAATCAGCAGCAGACCCTCCCACCTCCTGGACAGCATCCATTTTAGATTAATTCGGAAGCTGCATTTTTAGTGAGAGGAGGGACAGTGTAGCTGCTGCTGATTTAATAGGGAAATCGATAGCTAGGCTAGTGTATTCAGTGTCCACTACAGTCCTGAAGGACTCATCTGATCTCTGCTGTAAGGACAGCACCCCAAAAAGCCCTTTTTAGGGCTAGAACATCAGTCTTCTTTTTTTTTTTTTTTTCCTGTGTAATCTAATTGCAGCCTGCCTGCCAGCTCAGGCTCACAGCGTATACTGTGCCCACTTGCCCAGTGTCACCACTCATATCTGGTGTAACAGTAGTGTACATTTAAAAAAAAAAAAAAAAAACTTTTTTTAATTTGAAATAATAGCAGTCATTTTCCTTCACACGTGTGCGTTTGAGGTCCTGCCAGGGCACAGTGTGACACCAGTGCAAGTCATATCTGATAAAAAAAATAGTGTACATTTAAAAAAAAAAAAAAAAAAACTTTTTTTAATTTGAAATAATAGCAGTCAGTTTCCTTCACACATGTGCGTTTCAGGTACTACCAGTGCACAGTGTGACACCAGTGCAACTCATATCTTCTAAAACAGTAGTGTACATTTAAAAAAAAAAAAACACCTTTTTTTTACTGTGAAATAATAGCAGTCAGTTTCCTTCACACGTGTGTGTTCCAGGTCCTGCCAGGGCACAGTGTCACACCAGTGCAAGTCATATCTGCTAAAACAATAGTGTACATACATTTAAAAAAACAAAAAACCTTTTTTATTGTGAAATAATAGCAGTCAGTTTCCCTCACACGTGTGCGCTCCTGGTCCTGCCAGGGCACAGTGTCACACCAGTGCAAGTCATAGCTACTAAAACAGTAGTGTACATACATTTAAAAAAAACAACAACCTTTTTTTACTGTGAAATAATAGCAGTCAGTTTTCCTCACACGTGTGCGCTCCAGGTCCTGCCAGGGCACAGTGTCACACCAGTGCAAGTCATATCTGCTAAAACAGTAGTGTACATTTAAAAAAAAAAAAAACCTTACACTGCCTAAACGATACATCATACCTGATGTTTTAAAGCACGTTATCCCAAACAATTTAGGAATGTTAGGTGATTTATGCCCTTTATGGATTAAAACCAGACTCTGCATCAACTATGTAATTTTCCATGGGAGTTTGTCATGGACCCCCCTCCGGCATACCACAGTCCAGGTGTTAGTCCCCTTGAAACAACTTTTCCATCACTTTTGTGGGCAGAAAGAGTCTCTGTGGGTTCTAAAATTCACCTGCCTATTGAAGTCTATGGCGGTTCGCCCGGTTCGCCGGTTCGCGAACTTTTGAGGAAGTTCGCGTTCACCGTTCGCGAACACAAAATTTTAGGTTCGCGACATCACTAATCACGATGTTAGATATAACACCGGAAGTGACATATTGCACCACTTCCGGTTGGCCGGACCGGTGGAACGCAAACAGTGATTCAAACTGGTTTTTGGTGCCATTCACTTAGGTATGGTTTGATTGTTTATTTTATTGTATCACTATATAAGTGTGTATATGTTCACTGTTTTGTTATGCTGATGAAGGGGACCTGATCCCCAAAAACGTTACAAATAAAGTAACTCCACTTTTATTGTGAAAGTCCTGTGAGTGCACCTTTCTTTGACTGATATATATATATATATATATATATATATATATATATAGACTTCAATGTAGTGCACTCTCACTTGCCAACCCAGACACAGACCAGGGTGCTTAACGGAATGAATAATCTGAATATGAATAAGCACTCGCTGGATTTCAAAACCACAAAAATTTATTCGGCAGTCTGCCGAATAAATTTTTGTGGTTTTGAAATCCAGCGAGTGCTTATTCATATTCAGATTATATATATATATATATATATATATATATATATATATATATATATATATATATATATATATATATATATATATATAAATTCATTAAAATTATGGGGGGGAGATAAAAAACTGAAATTAAAATCCTCCATGTCTCAAAATTAAATCAATGTAAATATTTGCATAGGAAATTAGTACATCTAGGCAAGTATCCTTACTTGCTTTTCCCCAGAAATTCTTAATATACAATGTTTCCAATACACAAGAGAATTGTGGGTAAGATATGCAAATTAGATATGCAAATTCTCAGTTTTTTGCTTCAAAAATACTGTTTTGACACAGCGATTCTTTTAAACAGGATTATGACAGCAAACCAGAAATCACTCACTATTTCTGGTTTGCTGTCATAATCCTGTTTAAAAGGATCGCTGTGTCAAAACAGTATTTTTGAAGCAAAAAAACTGAGAAGTTGCATATCTAATTTGCATATCTTACCCACAATTCTCTTGTGCATTGGAAACATTGTATATTAAGAATTTCTGGGGAAAAGCAAGCTGGGATACTTGCCTAGATGTACTAATTTCCTATGCAAATATTTACATTGATTTATATATATATATATATATATATATATATATATATATATATATAAAATTATATCATATTTATAGTTAGCAATGATAAATAGAAGAAACCCTTTATATTTAGTTCATTTCTTTATTGTCTTTATTATCCATTTGTAAACTAAGCATAAAGGGCTAGATTACAAGTGAAGAGCTGATTTACCGCGCCCGCAAACGGGCAAATTCGCCCATTTGTGCCTTTACATTGCGGTCTATGGGAACTGTGTGTGCACAGTAAATATATATTTATATGCTTAAATACATATATATGTATGTGTTAATTTGTGTATATACATATATAAACAAATAAATATATATATTCATATCTATACTATAATCGTGTTTGTCGGTGTCGCCAGTTGCGCACCCATCCTCAAAGGAATATTAGCTGCAAAAGGCAGCCTAAAGAATGCTGGCTGCACGTGCAGCCAATAGAATCCACCTGGATGCAGCGAAGGCAAACCTGAAGCCTTTAAAAAAAAAAAAAAACATGCAACTGCCCACATGAAACAACAAAAAAATGCATAACTAACCCCCGCAAGAAATAATTAAAAAACACGTAACCGCCCGCACAAAGTATAACATAAAAAACTAACCTCCCGCACAAAGTATTAACAAACACCAAAACCGCTGACCCCCACATCGCAAAATAATAAAGTAATTAACCTCAATCCGCAAATAACATAATTAAAATATTAACCCCTTAACTGTCAACCCCCACCTCGCAATAAACCTAATTAACCTATTAACCCCATAACCAACAACCCCCCACATCGCAATAAACCGAATTAACCTATTAACCCCTAAACCGACAAACCCCCACATCGCATTAAACCTAATTAACCTATTAACCCCTAAACCAACAAACCTCCACATCGTAATAAACCTTATTAACCAATTAACTCCTACAGAAAAAATAAACAAAATTATCAAAAATAAAGAAAATGAAACCTAATCCCCCGAAAATAAAAACACCCCCTAAACTAAAGTTTCAATAGCCCTTAAAAGAACCCTTAATAGGGCATTGCCCTAAGATAAACAACAAAAATTACTAAATCTAAGTCCGCCGGAGAAGGTCTTCTTCCAGGCGGGTCCATCATCTTCTATCTTCATCCGGAGTAAAGGCTTCTCCTCATCATGCAATCGTCCATCGCACACTAAATATTGAATGCAAGGTACCCCATATTTATTGGGGTACTTTGCATTCCTATTGGCTGAAATTTTGAAATCAGCCAATAGGATGAGAGCTACTGAAATGTTATTGCCTGATTTGAACATACAAATTCCCCTTTAGGGGCAATGGGTAGTTTAGGTGTTTTTTAGTGTTTTTTTTTATTTTGGGGGGTTTGGTGGATGGGGGATTTTACTGTTAGGGGGTAATTGGTAATTTTTGTAAGTAAAAAAACTGTTTAACTTAGGGCAATGTCCTACAAAAGGCCCGTTTAAGGGCTATTGGTAGTTTAATATTAGATTAGGGGTGTTTTTATTTTGGGGGGGGATTTTTATTTTTATCTGTAATTTTACTTTTTTATTTTTTGTAACTTTAGCTTGGGGGTTTGTATTTTTTAAACATAGACTGCCCTCTGTGGGGTTTGTATTTTTTAAACATAGACTGCCCTCTGGGCAGGCTTATCGCCTAGTAAATATATATTTATATTTGCTGACTATCGCTGTGCAACTTACCCCCTTCACTGCACTACTTCTCACACAGTTCTTGATGGCATGAGAACGAGGCTCCTATTGGAGCCTATGGAAGTGCACTCTCCTAAAAGCAATGCATCTGTGCAATGGAAATGCGAGGTCACGTTCGCATTGCGCCTAGCTCATAGTACCAGATCACATTTTCGTGCGCTGGTATTACTCAGTGGAGTGCAAATGTTGTTTTAGCGAAAGCTATATTTTGCACTCCATTTGTATTTTTGCCCATAAAAAATAAGTGCCACATATACACTATGGCCTAGTTTACAAGTGGAGCAGTAGATTTCAGCTGCTCATGAGCGCTAACTGCGCTCATGTTAAAACATTAACTCTCCAAGGTTAGCACAAGTTTAAAGTAAAAAGCTAGAGCATGAGTGTCACGATGCTCTGGCTGTTGCCAGGGACATGGCGCTTGCTGCTCTGGCCATTACCAGGAAAGAAGTTGGCTACTGTGTGTGTGCGGCAGAGACGTCATTGCCGAATGTCTCTTTTCCTCTGGAGCAGGTCAGGATCTCCTGTGGCGCGAATACTGAACCTATGTAAGTTGCTCACTTTC
The DNA here is from genome assembly GCF_027579735.1 of Bombina bombina. Taxonomy (NCBI): domain Eukaryota; kingdom Metazoa; phylum Chordata; class Amphibia; order Anura; family Bombinatoridae; genus Bombina; species Bombina bombina. The sequence continues at coordinate 1,091,659,435 of NC_069503.1, forward strand.
TACCTATTACTGCCCAAGTATAGGTGTTACTGTGTGTGCTCCTGGTTGCTATTCTCTATATGTGCTGGATTGTTATAACATTACTGAACTCTACCTGTCTGACTACTCTGCTTGCTTAACCACTAAAGTACTGGATTTCCATAACGTCACTGAACTCTGCCTGTCTGACTACTCTGCTTGCTTAACCCCTAAAGTACTGGATTGCCATACTGTTGCTGAACTCTGCCTGTCTGACCACTCTGCCTGCTTAACCCTTGAACTATTGGATTGCTATACTGGTACCAAACTCTGCCTGCCTGACCACTCTATTGGTTTATCTCTGAACTGTTATATTACTGGTTTTCCTTTGTTCCTTATTCCTGCCTGTTTTTGGTCCTTCTATTGGTTTATCCTTGATCTGCCATACCGCTTACCTCGTTTCGCAAACTTTTTCTGCTCTGGGATATTTCCTATCATTTCAGCTTGATGCCGGGATAAGAAGACTACTGGCCAAGTTTGGTCTGTTAGTGGAATATCCCACGAGCATTACATTATACTTGGGCCATGGACCCAAATGACGTAACAAGAGCTATTTTTCTCCAAGGACAGATGCTAGGAACTCATACCGTACAATTGCAGAGTGTGGATTCTAAACTAGAGGCTATAATTGCTCTCCTCACTAGTTACAGTAAAGGATACTACTCCTGTTGTTAGACCGCAGGTCTCTGCTCCTAGTGCTGCAGCTTCTTCCCCTGCTTTAGGAAGTATACCCTGGATACCATTGCCTGACAAATATGAAGGTACTACTAAGGGTTTTCTTAACCAGTGCAGGATGCACTTTTGCAATGATCCTCATACCTTCCAGTCTCATCAGTCAAAGGTCACCATTATCATTTCCTTTTTGAAACACAAGGCCCTGGCTTGGGTCTCCCCCTTTTGGAACAGAACGCTCAATTCCTGAACGATGCTGACACCTTCATTTCTGCATTATCTTCTGTGTTTGGGACTTCTGGCCATGCTTCTGCTGCAGAATACTCTCTCCTGGATCTCCGCCAGAGTAATCGAACTGTGATACAATATGCCATCCAGTTTTGCACCTTGGCACTTGAGACTAGTTGGGATGGCAGTGCTCTCAAAGGTTTGCATGAACACATCAAGGATGAACTTACTTATAGTAATGTTCCTTCCTCCTTGGGTGACTTTATAACACTTGGTTTATCCCTGAACTGTTATATTACGGGTTTACCTTTGTTCCTGATCCCTGCCTGTTTCTGGTCCTTCTATTGGTTTATCCTTGAACTGCCATTCCACTGGATTTCCTTCCTGTTACCGATAAAAACTACCCTGCATACTGTGAGTACTGCTTACCTCATTTTGCAAACTTTCTCTGCTCTGGGATATTTCCTATCATTTCAGCTTGACGATGGGATAAGAAGACTACTGGCCGAGTTTGGTCTGATAGTGGAATATACCACAAGCATTACAATGAGTGAAAGACTCAGGTGTATTAAGTTCTGGACTTAGAATTTCGAGACAGTGCAACTCCTTCTTCATAGACTTCTAAGCCTTTTCAGTTATCGCGTGGTAACCCGAAGATGCACTAGGCCAACTGAGTTACAGCAGAAGATGCGTTACGAATGATTTTACATTCCTATATTCTTCATTTAGAAGAAAATATAAATTTTTATTTTACAGATATTGTTTTATATATATATATATATATATATATATATATATACTGTATATATATATATATATATAATATATACTGTATCTATACCTCATATATATCTATCTTTCTAAATTTATATTTAAAAATAAAACAATAATATTTTCAGGAATTTGAAGTATTTCTATTAAAACAATCATTAAACATATTAAAATTGTTTAAAAATGATATTACATATTTAAAGGTATTTGACTGGGAAGAGCTCAAAATATCCGAAAGCGGTGTCCTTACTGGAATCATATTTTCTATTTTATATGCTTCTCCAGCGGTCAATGAAACATGATATTTAAGTAGCATTTATCCTCATACAGCATGAGAATTTCATCATATTAGAAGTTATTAAATGTAATCAGCTACCGGATTGTAGGAGCTTAGCCTGAGTTATGGCAACCTTTTGAAGTGACTTATGATTGTTGTGAATTTGTGCACATGATAGTTTAAGATTATTGCGAATGATATAATAACCTCACAGGAGGCGAGTAGAGTGTAAGATTGTAAACAGCGGAAACTATTGAGTTTATCTGACTCCACTACCCAAGGAGCCTCAGCCTCCATTTGGGTTAACTGTTAGTAGTGATTAATTAGTGTTATTTCCACACTAAGTATAAAGAATACACCCAAATAATTCAAGCAATATAAACAAAAATAGTTTGTCAAATTGCTCTATACAAGGCAAATACTTTTAAACATCAAGATTTATCTACACGCCATGATAGCAGATTGTAATACAATTAATAATACAAAAACAATGTGGTTTTAACTTTGTGTTTCTTTTTAAAAGTGATACTCACTGGTAATTGGGGAAGTATTATACAAGGAGAGATACTTGTGTGATTTACGGATATTATTGGTAACATAGTGGTTTGTATCACATTTATATAATTAACATCTTGTACATATTACTCCACTAAACCTCAGCAATTGTTAATTTAATTTAATAATTTTCCCCACGTTACTGATTTCCATTTTTCCAGTGTAGTGCACAGTTTTATTGTGAGTATTTGGTCTGATATTAGTTTGGATCTTTTAATATATGCTTAATAAAAATTGCATAAAAGTTACATACAAGTTTTTAAATTTAAATTAAGAAAATTCAATGACATTGTTTATTGTTTAATTTGTGAAAGACTCTTCCTTTTCTAAGTATCTATTTAAACTTAGGATAACTAAGTAACATTTATAGAAATATATATTTAAAAATAAAAAGAACATTTTCTTCTAAGTGAAGAACATAGGCATTTGAAGTATTCTTAATGCACTTTTGGCTTTAGAGCAGTTGTTCAAGCGAATCTTCGGGTTAACGCTCAGGGATAAAAATAAAAACTCTTTTTTTAGCTTGCCCCATAGAAGTCAATAGGGAAAGGGATAAGGGCCTGATGATCAAAAGATTCTCCAGCTTGAAGAGATATTGTAGTTCAGACTTCACAGGGGCTAACCTAACTGAATGCTCAAAAGAAAAAAGACCGAACTCTCCAGCACAGCGATATCTCTCTCATTTATGTATGCGAAGGAGAGGCAAGCCCAGTGCAATATAGCCCTGCATGCTATAAGAGTTTTGTTACACTTACACTTTTTGAATTGCATTTTATATTACTATAAATTTCAGATTAGATCCTTTCAGTATTATTGCATTTAAGCTGTTCACTTTCTCTTTTATATTTTAATATAATTAGGTATAGATCTATCAGTGATTTTGCAAATTTTGATTATGCTTTCAAAGTTGCTGTGTTAATTTAACAAATTAGGATTATACTTTGCATATTGCTGTGTATCTTTACAAATTACAATGCACTTTGTATTTTCTCCATTGTTAACTAAAACGGAAAGTTTCAGAAAGTGGGAGGGACATGGAAGTTCCCTACGCTGAACACGGGAGTTCCCAGGGTATGCCTGAAGCTCTCTCGCAAATCTTGTGAAATTTTGTAAGAATTTTAAACAAGCTAGTCTCACTGAATTATCTTGCCAGCTGTATGCAGGTGACGTTTACTCAAAATTCACAAAACACTTATTTGAACTAACAGGAAAGTAATATATACCAAAAAGCAAGTTAAATTGTAGTGACAAAAATTCATTTTTATTTACCTTTGATGCAAACTGAGCCTTTGGGGTCAATTTATGAAGCAGCGGGTGCTGCTTCCGACCTTCATCGCTTCAGGTCCGCCTGAAGCAGAAGTTACGAAGCATAAGACCGCTGCTTATTAACTTGTCCGTCACCTCTGAGGCGGATACGATCGGATGTGATCGGGGTGGATTGACACCCCCTGCTAGAGCCGATTGGCCGTGAATGTGCAGGGGCAGTATTGCACACGCATTTCACGAGAAATGCTTGTGCAATTATAAATGCCTACAACTTATTCTGTCTGCATTTATCGATGTGTGGTGGACATGATTTGCTACAGTGGATCATGTCTGCCCGCACATTAGTAAATCTGCTCCTTAATATCAGTTCTAGGTGGTCTCCAGTTACCTTTTCTCTCTCTCATGTGAAATTTTGAACCCAGAGAGCTTAATTACTTTCTATGGAAGACAGTTCACATCTCTCTGGGATTTCCAGGCTCAGCCCATGTAAAGGCTGTACTATAATCTCTCTCCAAACTAGAAAATATTTGATTATCTGGCCCATAGAAAGTAATGAAGCTCTCTGGGAAACAGAAGCTGACAGCTTTTAAGTTTTAATTTAAATAGAAGGAATGCAAAGTGCAATGTAATTTGTAAAACATTCACACAAATATACAAAGTGATTAATTTGTTAAAGTTACACAGCAACTGAGAAAGCATAAACAGAATTTGTAAAAATCACAATCCTAAATAGTGCTGTATACAAAATAAAATAAAAAATAGAAAGTACAAAGTTTAAAGGGTCATTCCACTCTAGACCTTCAAGGGCTAAGAAATTAGCATATGAGCCTACCTAGGTTTAGCTTTTGACTAAGAACACCAATAGAACAAAGCAAATTTGAGGATAAAAGTGAAATGGAAAGTTGTTTAAAATTGCATGCCCTATCTGAATCGTGAAAGCTTAATTTTGACTTGACTGTCCTTTTAATTTGATCATGAACATGAAATATTCATCATGTTAGTTTTGCTTGTTCTTTATTCTGTTAAATTGGCTTGTCAGTTTTAATTGAAAATTGTAAATGCAATAATATGTTTCAATAAAGCCTTTCAAAAAAAAAAAAAAAAAAGGAATGTCCACTCCAAACTTAAAGAGACAGTCTACACCAGAATTTTTATTTTTTTTATAAAATAGATAATCCCTTTATTGCCCATTCCACAGTTGTGCATAACCAACAGTTATATTTATATATGTTTTACCTCTGTGATTACCTTGTATCTAAGCATCTGCAGACTTCCCCCTTATCTCAGTGCTTTTGACAGACAGGCAGTTTAGCCAATCAGTGCAGACTCCTAAATAACTCCACGGGAGTGAGCACAATGTTATCTATATGAAACACATGAACTAGTACTGTCTAACTGTGAAAAAATTTCAAAATCCTCTGAGCTAAGAGGCGGTTTTTCAACGGTTTAGAAATCAGTTTGAGCCTACCTAGGTTTAGCTTTTCAAAAATACCACCAAAGGAACAAAGCTAATTTGATGATAAAAGAAAATTGAAAAATTGTTAAAAATTGCATGCCCTATCTAAATCATGAAAGTTTAATTTTGACTAGACTGTCCCTTTAAGAAAATTGCCCCAATAACTTTCAGCCAAGGAGTTAAAGTAGTGTTTACTTAAAGTGAAGCTCAATTTTCTACTAATGGACTACCGCAATGCATTGATCCATGATCCAGCTATCTAGTCGCTAACGTTTTTTTTTCTTTATCTCATTTTTTTTATACATTTTAATAAAAGTAATTACCGTATCTTACTGCAACTACTCTCCCGCACCACTTCGTTGTTTTCTATTTGGGACGTAGCGAGCAGTCCCACCCACTCAAATGTCGGCCTTAAAGGGACACTGAACCCAAAATGCGATTTTAAGCAACTTTCTAATTTACTCCTATTATGATTTTTTTCTTCGTTCTCTTGCTATCTTTATTTAAAAAAGAAGGGATCTAAGCTTTTTTATTCAGAACTCTGGACAGCACTTTTTTATTGGTGGATGAATGTATCCACCAATCAGCATGGACAACCCAGGTTGTTCACCAAAAATGGGCTGGCATCTAAACTTACATTCTTGCATTTCAAATAAAAATACCAGAAGAATGAAGAAAATTTGATAATAGGAGTAAATTAGAAAGTTGCTTAAAATTGCATGCTCTATCTGAATCACAAAAGAAAAAATGTGAGTTCAGTTTCTCTTTAAGTGCGTCCATGATAGTCCCAATCATCTGCGCAGGCGTATACTAACTTCTTCTGCACATGCGTCAAACTTTATGCAATCGGTCTCGTAGTTTTTTTGTATTCGGTTGTATAAATTCAAAATATGCATGTGCATCTCATGAACGAGCATGATAAACTGCTATATCGGAAGTTTAACGCATGCGCAGTACAATCGAGTGACGTTTAGATTCAGAGCTTCATTCCCCCAGGGGGAAAACAACCATAGGCTGATTGAATAGGATTAGCCTGTCAATCACTTGAAATGAATGGTGGGCGGACGATAGAACGTTAAAAGAAGGTTATTAGAAGGTAAAAATAAAGAATTTTTTTTAAATGTGTTAAATAAATGTTGAATGAAGGTTAAACTATTTTTCGAAAAGGAATAGAAACGCGTGAGCCAGACACAAGTATTTGACCGTCACTTTTTCTAAGGCATATGTTCCTTGAGAGCAAAACAATGTAAATTTTTCAGCAACTTGTTTTTCTTTGTATACAGATCTGTTGAACAGTCCTCATTTATTTTGTACATACATTTAGTATAAAATGAATTTAACATCACTTTACCTATTAAATTATGTTGCTTTAAATTGGTTAGGAGAGCAAGGTAGCTATCTACTGTAAGTAATTTCCTTTTTGATAAATAGTTATTGCACCTAAGTATCAAATGTTCCTCTGGTAATGCTGATATGCACCTTCTGAATGTCACTAGGAAATGATGGGTTATATTGGTCTGATGGCAAGGTTAGCCAGCATTAAAAATATTCCATCTGTCTATTCAAAATATATATGACTTGGAATTGCTGATCCAGATCTCTAGGAAATGTTATAGCATTAAGTAACTGAATGCAGACAGGAGTCTAGAAGATGTGCAATATGGCAATCTATGATAAATTACCTTTACTATAAATTCATATGACTTAGTGCTATTACACCAGTATGTCCATTGTCAGATGAAGCAACCATCAGAAAAGATTTTTCTAAATTGTATCTAATTCTAATGCGCAATGAAGTAATTGGAATTAGATATTGGACCATATAAAAGGAGTGGGATATACATTTATTTATTAAAATGTTTACAGAAAGTTATCTGTGACATTCTCATATTTATCTGATTAAAGATTATCAGAAATAAAGGCATTTTTGTATGTGATTCAATTTTTTTAATTTCTTTATGCCAACAAAATGCCTTCTTGTTCTCTTATAATTTGAAAAATGATTGTATCAATGAGTCAGCACTTAATGTCAACAAATTTGCAGCACTATACAATGTAACCTTTCATTTTTTTTTCCACTGGATCTCATGTAAAGAAACACTTAAGGGTTAAAAAGATCATCAAATCCCAGAGAAATGCTCATTTCATTCTCGCCAGTCTTAAGATCCATCCACTGGATAACATGTAACAAAGAAGCCGGCTTATCCTCTCTGCTCAGATGAGTGGCAATGTGTTTTCCTTAGGAAACAAAAGAGATTGCTGACTGTTCAACAAACTGCACAAATCACCAGTAAATGCAGATCTCATCAGTATCGAGGGGGCATGTTTTTAAAGCATCTTTACATAACATAAAATGTGCATTTACTAAATGAAAAACATATTTCTGTTTAGTAAAAGTTCAAATAATAGATATGTAAACTAAGTTTCACTGTGTATTCAGTCCATTTCTTACAATTGCTAAGCAACATATCGTCTGCATAAAGTATTCACCTTCATGCATGCTAAGTCCAAACACAGTCACAACATTGCATTTCAAAGTGCTTGCCCTTACCTTATTGAACTTCTAAACAAGGTTGAGCCTTATTGTACATGAGTTCAATAAAATAGGTGCAAGCATTGTTAAATGTACTGTTGTGACCGTGTTTGGAGATAGTGTGCATGAAGGGACATCCCCTATCAAATCCGGTCACAAAGGTATGATCTCATTTGAACATCTATGCAGATACAATGTTGCAATGGTGTCGGGTAACGCTTTATAGTTTCAGTATTTTTAAAATCTAGTATAAGAGGTTATCATAATACTTTTTCAATAGAAACGAGTAGTCTAATGCTCATTTTCAGATCATGCAAAACCAAAAAAAATGGGGCTTTAACAAACATTAAAAATAAATATTGTTAAAAACAATACTTGACAAACATTTAAAATGACAATATTGCAATTGAAAAATCATGCCATGTATGCCCATAATGCCGACATACAATTCGGATTTAAATTATTTAGCAGTGGTGCATATGGAAATGGGTTGTAATAGGTTTCTATGGAACTCACAATTGTGAGATCCCATTTTAAAGCCCAGTTATGAAGATGCCTATACAATCAAAACAGTGTGAGTATGACTTTGCATCAAACACTCACATTAGGAGATTACTAAATGTGTAGATGTTGAGGTCTTGGTGTGATTTTCCAGAATACCTATTAAGACAAGATACTAATTACAGTGGTATCTCTCTTCCACAATGAACAAAGGGGTTAATTAAAAAGTCATTTACTGTAAGATTAGGAGGTGTGAAAGGATATTGTATCTGTCAGTTTCAGGTAACCTCCGAGTTTCTATCTTGAAAAAAAATGGCACTTAAAGGAACACTAAAGTCAAACTTAAACTTTAATGATTTACATAGAACACACCGTTATAAACAACTTTCTAAATCCCTTCCATTATCAAACTATGCACAATCTTTTTATATGAACACTTCTCTAAGGCACCTGCTCCTACATAAATGCATTTTGTGATTGGCTGATGACTGTCACATGATGCAGGAGATGGAAAACTACTATGATAGAAAAGGTATTCGCGGTAGCTTGCTTTTAATGTACAAATCTATTTAGCATAGTGATCACCAAAGAAACTTGACGACTAATATAGGTAGAAAAATTGATTTTGGGAGCAAACTGCTGATAGGTTGTATTCAGACCACTAATCAGCTAAAGTTGGCAAACAGCAGAATAATCAAAGTAAACAACAGCATGAGAATATTACATGGTCTAAACGGTTGTCTACTATAACTCACAACATAGCATGCGCTCAAATAATGCAAGATGATCGAGTTGGACACATTAGCAGCTGACCAGCTGACTGATCATTGGTTCCCAATCTGTATCTGGTGAAATAAAAAGAAAACTACCTTTGCGCAGTACCCTCAGGTGGAATGGTACAAATCACATGAAATATGGCAATACTCACAAAAATCCGGCACCTATACAAGTTGCTAAAATTGCAGGTCGGTTAAATTGGTAGCCTACCAGCTGGCTCACTCCTAAGTGTATCAGATGGATTTGAAGTGACTCTCATAAAATTAAAAAAATTATAGTCTGTGAATGTAAGAATATTAATTAATAAAACATTTCAATATAAAAAAATGACTCTGTTTGTTTGTTTTTGCTTTGTTTGTTCTCACCTTGAATTGTGTGCAGCACCAGCAGGGTCTAGAGTATGCAGTTCAAGTTGATTATTTCTACCGATCAACTTTCTAGTTTTTTGCCTTTAAATGTTTGGCAGGCTCATGTTTGGTGGTCATATTATTCAACTTTTTATTATTACATTTTATGAAACTTTATTTGTTTTTGCCTAGGTTACAGTTAGGCTTTTATTTAAATTTTATAGAAAAAAAACAGCTGTTTGATAACACAATCGTGTTCAACTCTAGGGGGTACAAAAAAATGAATGGATATGTACTGTATATATGAGTGAAGATGATCTAAATAAATATAAACAATATAACAATAATACAACAATATAACTTAGAAAAATTAACATGTGATAATAAAAAACAAAAAAAATCAAACTCAAGAACAAAATCTGAGCCCAAATGGGGACCATCTATATGGTCATAGTCAAATAAGTGTCCCAGGTGAAGAAGGAGTATTCGGTATCTTGAATCAGGGCTGCTCCTCTCCAGAAAAAACAAAACCAGGATGGAGAATCTGTGAAGAAAAGACAGAGGGTGCCTCCTAGTGTGATACTGTGGTTGCAGAAAGAAATACAGATGACTTGTGATGGTGTTATACTCACAAGAGTGGCAGCACCCACTTGTGCTGAGTCAGGCCTACTGGGATCTCTCAGTGTCCCAGCTCACTGCTCCCTGGCAAGGGATCAATGGACACAAACTCTTGGTGTCAGCTCCGGATCAAGAAACAAGCTCAGGCTTCCAGTAAATTCAATGTATATTTATATAAATCCAAATTAAAAACTAAGGGTGAAATCACTCACCAAAAGTGTGTAAAACCAATTAAAAATAGAGATTGCAACGCATTTCTCAGCTGTGCTAGCTGTTTCATCGGGTATTTGTGACTAAACTGGAAGTTCTGGCTTTTAAATGCAGACTGACCAATCCCTAATCCCAATCAAAGACCCACCCCCTCCCTATCCAATCAAAAATGGTTCATAGTGAAATACTGTTATCTATCTTAAATCAAGATTGTATACAAACATATAATATCTCTATACTGTTGTATCAATAAAATACTTCAAATGTACAAATGAACAATAGCCCGTTAGAAATGTACATAATCGGCTAGATTTAGAGTTATGTGGCCAAAGGGGTGCGTTAGCTGCGCATGCTTTTTTTCCCCCGCACCTTTTAAATACCGCTGGTATTTAGAGTTCACAGAAGGGCTGCGTTAGGCTCCAAAAAGGGAGCGTAGATCATAATTTACTGCCACTGCAACTCTCAATACCAGCGGTGCTTACGGAAGCGGCCAGCTTAAAAAACATGCTCGTGCACGATTCCCCCATAGGAAACAATGGGTCCGTTTGAGCTGAAAAAAAACCTAACACCTGCAAAAAAGCAGCGTTCAGCTCCTAACACAGCCCCATTGTTTCCTATGGGGAAACACTCCCTAAGTCTGCACCTAACACCCTAATATGTACCCCGAGTCTAAACACCCCTAACCTTACACTTATTACCCCTAATCTGCTGCTCCGTACACCGCCGCAACCTACGTTATCCCTATGAACCCCTAATCTGCTACCCCTAACACAGCCGACCCCTATATTATATTTATTACCCCCTAATCTGCCCCCCCCAACGTCGCCGCTACCTACCTACAATTATTAACCCCTAATCTGCCGACAGGACCTCACCGCTACTCTAATAAATGTATTAACCCCTAAAGCTAAGTCTAGCCCTAACCCTAACACCCCCCTAAATTAAATATAATTTTTATCTAACGAAATAAAATAAATCTTATTAAATAAATTATTCCTATTTAAAGCTAAATACTTACCTGTAAAATAAACCCAAATATAGCTACAATATAAATAATAATTATATTGCAGCTATTTTAGGATTAATATTTATTTTACAGGCAACTTTGTATTTATTTTAACCAGGTACAATAGCTATTAAATAGTTAATAACTATTTAATAGCTACCTAGTTAAAATAATTACAAAATTACCTGTAAAATAAATCCTAACCTAAGTTACAATTAAACCTAACACTACACTATCAATAAATAAATTAAATACAAATACCTACAAATAAATACACTAACTAAAGTACAAAAAAATAAAAAAAGAACTAAGTTACAAAAAATAAAAAAATAATTTACAAACATTATAAAAATATTACAACAATTTTAAGCTAATTACACCTACTCTAAGCCCCCTAATACAATAACAATTCCCTACCCTATTCTAAAATAAAAATTGAAAAGCTCTTTTACCTTACCAGCCCTTAAAAGGGCCATTTGCGGGGCATGCCCCAAAGAATTCTGCTCTTTTGCCTGTAAAAAAAAACCATACAATACCCCCCCAACATTACAACCCACCACCCACATACCCCTAATCTAACCCAAACCCCCCTATCTTCACCACGCCGGGTATCACCGATCTGTCCAGAAGAGGGTCCAAAGTCTTCCTCCTATCCGGGCGATTTCTTCATCCAAGCGGGGGCTGAAGGGGTCCATCATCCGGCTGAAGTCTTCATCCAAGCGTGGGCTGAAAAGATCCATCATCCGGCTGAAGTCTTCAATCAAGCGGCATGATTGAATCAGCCAATCAGATTCAAGTTCAATCCGATTGGCTGATTGGATCAGCCAATCAGATTGAGCTCGCATTCTATTGGCTGATCGGAACAGCCAATAGAATGCAAGCTCAATCTGATTGGCTGATTGGATTAGCCAATCAGATTGAACTTGAATCTGATTGGCTGATTCCATCAACCAATCAGAATTTTCCTAACTTAATACTGATTGGCTGATAGAATCCTATCAGCCAATCGGAATTTGAGGGACGCCATCTTGAATGACGTCCCTTAAAGGAACCTTCATTCGTCCGGAATTTGTCGTGGAGGAAGGATGTTCATCCAAGCGTGGGCTGAAAAGGTCCATCATCCGGCTGAAGTCTTCTATCAAGCGGCATGATTGAATCAGCCAATCAGATTCAAGTTCAATCCGATTTGCTGATTGGATCAGCCAATCAGATTGAGCTCGCATTCTATTGGCTGATCGGAACAGCCAATAGAATGCAAGCTCAATCTGATTGGCTAATTGGATCAGCCAATCGGATTGAACTTGAATCTGATTGGCTGATTCCATCAGCCAATCAGAATTCTCCTACCTTAATTCTAATTGGCTGATAGAATCCTATCAGCCAATTGGAATTTGAGGGACGCCATCTTGAATGACGTCCCTTAAAGGAACCTTCATTCGTCAGGAATTCGTCGTGGAGGAAGGATGTTCCGCGTTGGCGGGATGAAGATGGAGCTGGAAGAAAGAAGATTGAAGATGCCGCTTGATAGAAGACTTCAGCCGGATGATGGACCTCTTCAGCCCCCGCTTGGATGAAGACATCGCCTAGATAGGAGGAAGACTTTGGACCCTCTTCTGGACGGATCGGTGATACCTGGCGTGGTGAAGATAAGGTAGGAAGATCTTCAGGGGCTTAGTGTTAGGTTTATTTAAGGGGGTTTGGGTTAGATTAGGGGTATGTGGGTGGTGGGTTGTAATGTTGGGGGGGGTATTGTATGTTTTTTTTTTACAGTCAAAAGAGCAGAATTCTTTGGGGAATGCCCCGCAAAAAGGCCCTTTTAAGGGCTGGTAAGGTAAAAGAGCTTTTCAATTTTTATTTTAGAATAGGGTAGGGCATTTTTTTATTTTGGGGGCTTTGTTATTTTATTAGGGGGCTTAGAGTAGGTGTAATTAGCTTAAAATTGTTGTAATATTTTTATAATGTTTGTAAATTATTTTTTTATTATTTGTAACTTAGTTCTTTTTTTATTTTTTTGTACTTTAGTTAGTGTATTTATTTGTATTTATTTGTAGGTATTTGTATTTAATTTATTTATTGATAGTGTAGTTTAACTGTTACTTAGGTTAAGATTTATTTTACAGGTAATTTTGTAATTATTTTAACTAGGTAGCTATTAAATAGTTATTAACTATTTAATAGCTATTGTACCTGGTTAAAATAAATACAACGTTGCCTGTAAAATAAATATAAACCCTAAAATAGCTACAATATAATTATTATTTATATTGTAGCTATATTAGGGTTTATTTTACAGGTAAGTATTTAGCTTTAAATAGGAATAATTTATTTAATAAGATTTATTTTCTTTTGTTAGATAAAAATTATATTTAACTTAAGGGGGTGTTAGGGTCAAGGTTAGACTTAGCTTTAGGGGTTAATACATTTATTAGAGTAGCAGTGAGGTCCGGTCGGCAGATTAGGGGTTAATAATTGTAGGTATGCTAGAGGCGATGTTGGGGGGCAGATTAGGGGTTAATAAATATTATGTAGGTGTCGGCGGTGTTAGGGGCAGCAGATTAGGGGTACATAGGGATAATGTAGGTTGCGGCGGTGTGCGGTTGGCAGATTAGGGGTTAAAAAAAATTAATAGAGTGGCGGCGATGTGGGGGGCCTCAGTTTAGGGGTACATAGGTAGTTTATTGGTGTTAGTGTACTTTAGAGCACAGTAGTTAAGAGCTTTATGAACCGGCATTAGCCCAGAAAGCTCTTAACTCCTGGCTTTTCTCTGCGGTTGGAGTCTTGTCGTTAGATTTCTAATGCTCACTTCAGCCAAGACTCTAAATACCGGCGTTAGAAAGATCCCATTGAAAAGATAGGATACGTAATTGGTGTATGGGGATCTGCGGTATGGAAAAGTCGTGTCTGGAAAGTGAGCGTTAGACCCTTTCCTGACTGACTCTAAATACCAGGGGGCGGCCAAAACCAGTGTTAGGACCCCCTAACGCTGGTTTTGACGGCTAACCCAGAACTCTAAATCTAGGCGATAGTGTCTATATAACAATATTGATTTGAGATGTTAAATCCATATGTTATATCTTTTAAATATAAATGTTGTTGATCACACACAAATATTGGTGAGTGTTATATAGAATATGGATTTTAATAAATATCTGAGCTGGGAAACTGAGAGATCCCAGTATGCCTGACTCAGCACAAGTGGGTGCTGCCACTCTTGTGAGTATAACAACATCACAAGTCATCTGTATTTCTTTCTGCAACCATAGTATCACACTAGGAGGCACCCTCTGTCTTGTAATTTCTCTTCACAGAGTCTCCATCCTTTTATTTAAATTTATTAAGCAGGGATCAGTCACTGGGCATAATATTAAAGAACATTTTCATGATTTAGCTAGAACAAGCAATTAAAGTGACATTAACCCCTTAACGACCAAGGACGTGCAGGGTACGTCCTCAAAAAAAAGGCAGTTAATGCCTGAGGACGTACCCTGCACGTCCTCGGTGTGGAAAGCAGCTGGAAGCGATCCTGCTCGCTTCCAGCTGCTTTCCGGTTATTGCAGTGATGCCTCGATATGGAGGCATCCTGCAATAACCCTGCATGGCCATCCGATGCAGAGAGAGCCACTCTGTGGCCCTCTCTGCACCGGACATCGATGGCCGGTATCGTTGGTAGGTGGGAGCTGACTTGGGAGGCGGGTGGGCGGCCATCGATGGGCCGTGTAAGGTGGAGGGGGGCGGGATCGGGGGCGTAGCTGACGGGGGCGCGCACGGGCGCGCGCGCGTGCACATAGGGCGGCGGGCGGGCGCGTGCACGGGGCGGGAGCGGGTGGGAACCGCTATACTACAGAAAATGAATGTAACTATGTGGGGGAAAAGGGCAAAATTAAAAAAAAATAAACAGCAGTCAAAGGGATCTTGGAGGGGTGGGGGGTTGGTCTTGGGTGGGGGGGAGCTACACTACAGAAAAAGGGATTTTTTCTTAAAAAAAGCACATTTTTTTCTAAACTGGGTACTGGCAGACAGCTGCCAGTACCCAAGATGGCGCCCATTAAGGCAGAGGGGGAGGGTTAGAGAGCTGTTTGGTGGGGGATCTGTGAGGTTGGGGGCTAAGGGGGGATCCTACACAGCAGCATATGTAAATATGCTAAAAAAAACTCAAAAAAGCCCAAATATACCTTTTATTTTAGTACTGGCAGAGTTTCTGCCAGTACTTAAGATGGCGGGGACAATTGTGGGGTGGGGGAGGGAAGAGAGCTATTTGGGAGGCATCAGGGGGTCTGATGTTTCAGGTGGGAGGCTGAGCTCTACACTAAAGCTAAAATTAACCCTGCAAGTTCCCTACAAGCTACATAATTAACCCCTTCACTGCTAGCCATAATACACGCTTGATGCGCAGCAGCATTTAGCGGCCTTCTAATTACCAAAAAGCATCGCCAAAGCCATATATGTCTGCTATTTCTGAACAAAGGGGATCCCAGAGAAGCATTTACAACCATTTGTGCCATAATTGCACAAGCTGTTTGTAAATAATTTCAGTGAGAAACCTAAAGTTTGTAAAAAAGTTTGTGAAAAAGGGAACGTTTTTTTTAAATTGATCGCATTTGGCGGTGAAATGGTGGCATGAAATATACCAAAATGGGCCTAGATCAATACTTTGGGTTGTCTACTACACTACACTAAAGCTAAAATTAACCCTACAAGCTCCCTACAAGCTCCCTAATTAACCCCTGCACTGCTGGGCATAATACACGTGTGGTGCGCAGCGGCATTTAGCGGCCTTCTAATTACCAAAAAGCAATGCCAAAGCCATATATGTCTGCTATTTCTGAACAAAGGGGATCCCAGAGAAGCATTTACAACCATTTGTGCCATAATTGCATAAGCTGTTTGTAAATGATTTCAGTGAGAAACCTAAAATTGTGAAAAAGTTAAAGTTTTTTTTAATTTGATTGCATTTGGCGGTGAAATGGTGGCATGAAATATACCAAAATGGGCCTAGATCAATAGTTGGGGTTGTCTACTACACTACACTAAAGCTAAAATTACCCCAAAATGCTCCCTACATGCTCCCTAATTAACCCCTTCACTGCTGGGCATAATACACGTGTGGTGCGCAGTGGCATTTAGCGGCCTTCTAATTACCAAAAAGCAACGCCAAAGCCATATATGTCTGCTATTTCTGAACAAAGGGGATCCCAGAGAAGAATTTACAACCATTTATGCCATAATTGCACAAGCATTTATGTAAATAATTTCAGTGAGAAACCAAATGTTTGTGAAAAAATTTGTGAAAAAGTGAACGATTTTTTGTATTTGATCGCATTTGGCGGTAAAATGGTGGCATGAAATATACCAAAATGGGCCTAGATCAATACTTTGGGTTGTCTACTAAAAAAATATATATACATGTCAATGGATATTCAGAGATTCCTGAAAGATATTAGTGTTCTAATGTAACTAGCGCTAATTTTGAAAAAAAATGGTTTTTAAATAGCAAAGTGCTACTTGTATTTATGGCCCTATAAGTTACAAAAAAAGCAAAGAACATGTAAACATTGGGTATTTCTAAACTCAGAATAAAATTTTGAAACTATTTAGCATGGGTGTTTTTTGGTGGTTGTAGATGTATAACAGATTTTGGGGGTCAAAGTTAGAAAAAGTGTGTTTTTTTTCGATTTTTTCCTCATATTTTATAAAAGTTTTTATAGTAAATGATAAGATATGATGAAAATAATGGTATCTTTAGAAAGTCCATTTAATGGCGAGAAAAACGATATATAATATGTGTGGGTACAGTAAATGAGTAAGAGGAAAATTACAGCTAAACACAAACACTGCAAAAATGTAAAAATAGCCGTGGTCCCAAACGGACAGAAAATGGAAAAGTGCTGTGGTCATTAAGGGGTTAAACACTTTGAGACGGTAATATAAAACTAAAATACGGATATATAAAAAAAAGTCTGCAATATACTTTCATTGTTTATTTTGTCCCTTTTTCCTGTAATTCCAATCTAAAATTGTGAACTTTTCAGTTCCTGGAAGAAATGTAAGTGCAGAACACTGTTATATTTCCCACAGCCATTGGCTGCACACTCTAGTGACCTATTTATAACTGTCCCTAATTGGCCACGACAGAGAAGGTAACCTAAGTTACAACAGAGCAGCTCCCATTGTTCTATAGACACTAAAACTTTACACTTATTTTGAAAATATTTAAGCAGCTAATGAAACTTTAAACAAATACATTTACATATTATACTCAGACTAATATTTTCTTTGAATGCATCATTCTATCTAGCATTTATTTAGTGTTTAATGTCCCTTTAAAAAATGTACAATTTACTTTTGATATGTAATTTACTTTCGGCTAGATTTAGAGTTTTGTCGGTAACGCTGGATTTTTTTTTCCCTGCACCTTTTAAATACCGCTGGTATTTAGAGTTCAGAGAAGGGCTGCGTTAGGCTCCAAAAAGGGAGTGTAGAGCATAATTTACCGCCACCGCAACTCTCAATACCAGCGGTGCTTACGGACGCGGCCAGCTTAAAAAACGCGCTCGTGCACGATTCCCCCATAGGAAACAATGGGGCAGTTTGAGCTGAAAAAAAACCTAACACCTGCAAAAAAGCTGCGTTCAGCTCCTAACACAGCCCCATTGTTTCCTATGGGGAAACACTTCCTATGTCTGCACCTAACACCCTAACATGAACCCCGAGTCTAAACACCCCTAATCTTACACTTATTAACCCCTAATCTGCCGCCCCCGCTATCGCTGACCCCTGCATATTTTTTTAACCCCTAATCTGCCGCACTGTACACCGCCGCAACCTACATTATCCCTATGTACCCCTAATCTGCTGCCCCTAACACCGCCAACCCCTATATTATATTTATGAACCCCTAATCTGCCGACCGGACAAAGTCGCCTCCACCTACCTACAATTATTAACCCCTAATCTGCCGACCGGACCTCGCTGCTACTGTAATAAATGTATTAACCCCTAAAACTAAGTCTAACCCTAACCCTAACACCCCCCTAAGTTAAATATAATTTAAATCTAACAAAATAAATTAACTCTTATTAAATAAATTATTCCTATTTAAAGCTAAATACTTACCTGTAAAATAAATCCTAATATAGCTACAGTATAAATTATAATTATATTGTAGCTATTTTAGGATTAATATTTATTTTACAGGCAACTTTGTATTTATTTTAACCAGGTACAATAGCTATTAAATAGTTAATAACTATTTAATAGTTACCTAGTTAAAATAATTACAAAATTACCTGTAAAATAAATCCTAACCTAAGTTACAATTAAACCTAACACTACACTATCAATAAATTAATTAAATAAAATACCTACAATTATCTACAATTAAACCTAACACTACACTATCAATAAATTAATTAAATACAATACCTACAAATAAATACAAATAAATAAACTAACTAAAGTACAAAAAATAAAAAAGAACTAAGTTACAAAAATAAAAAAATATTTACAAACATTAGAAAAATATTACAACAATTTTAAGCTAATTACACCTACTCTAAGCCACTTAATAAAATAACAAAGCCCCCCAAAATAAAAAAATGCCCTACCCTATTCTAAAATAAAAATAGAAAAGCTCTTTTACCTTACCAGCCCTTACAAGGGCCTTTTGCGGGGCATGCCCCAAAGAATTCAGCTCTTTTGCCTGGAAAAAAAAAACATACAATACCCCCCCAACATTACAACCCATCACCCACATACCCCTAATGTCTACTTCTGCCCGATGATGGACTTCTTCAGCCGCCGCTTGGATCAAGACTTCAGCCGCAGGATGGACGTCTTCAGCCCACGCTTGGGTTTGGATCAAGACTTCAGCTGGAGGATGGATGTCTTCAGCCCCCGCTTGGGCTTGGATCAAGACATCGGAGCCTGGACCAATCGGTGATACCCGGCTTGGTGAAGATAAGGTAGGAAGATCTTCAGGGGCTTAGTGTTAGGTTAATTTAAGGGGGGGTTGGGTTAGATTAGGGGTATGTGGGTGGTGGGTTGTAATGTTGGGGGGGGGTATTGTATGTTTTTTTTCCAGGCAAAAGAGCTGAATTCTTTGGGGCATGCCCCGCAAAAGGCCCTTTTAAGGGCTGGTAAGGTAAAAAAGCTTTTCTATTTTTATTTTAGAATAGGGTAGGGCATTTTTTTTATTTTGGGGGGCTTTGTTATTTTATTAGGGGGCTTAGAGTAGGTGTAATTAGCTTAAAATTGTTGTAATATTTTTCTAATGTTTGTAAATATTTTTTTATTTTTGTAACTTAGTTCTTTTTTATTTTTTGTACTTTAGTTAGTTTATTTATTTGTATTTATTTGTAGGTATTGTATTTAATTAATTTATTGATAGTGTAGTGTTAGGTTTAATTGTAGATAATTGTAGGTATTTTATTTAATTAATTTATTGATAGTGTAGTGTTAGGTTTAATTGTAACTTAGGTTAGGATTTATGTTACAGGTAATTTTGTAATTATTTTAACTAGGTAGCTATTAAATAGTTACTAACTATTTAATAGCTATTGTACCTGGTTAAAATAAATACAAAGTTACCTGTAAAATAAATATTAATCCTAAAATAGCTACAATATAATTATAATTTATATTGTAGCTATAATTTATATTGTAGCTATAATTTATTTCGTTAGATTTAAATTATATTTAACTTAGGGGGGTGTTAGGGTTAGGGTTAGACTTAGCTTTAGGGGTTAATACATTTATTAGAGTAGCGGTGAGGTCCGGTCGGCAGATTAGGGGTTAATAATTGTAGGTAGGTGGCGGCGTTGTTGGGGGCGGCAGATTAGTGGTTAATAAATATTATGTACGGGTCGGCAATGTTAGGGGCAGCAGATTAGGGGTACATAGGGATAACGTAGGTGGCGGCGGTGTGCAGTCGGCAGATTAGGGGTACATAGGTAGTTGGGGGGCCTCGGTTTAGGGGTACATAGGTAGTTTATGGGTGTTAGTGTACTTTAGAGCACAGTAGTTAAGAGCTTTATGAACTGGCGTTAGCCCAGAAAGCTCTTAACTCCTGGCTTTTCTCTGCGGCTGGAGTTTTGTCGTTAGATTTCTAACGCTCACTTCAGCCAAGACTCTAAATACCAGCGTTAGAAAGATCCCATTGAAAAGATAGGATACGCAAATGGCGTATGGGGATCTGCGGTTTGGAAAAGTCGTGGCTGCAAAGTAAGCGTTAGACCTTTTCCTGACTGACTCTAAATACCAGCGGTAGCCCAAAACCAGCGTTAGGAGCCTCTAAGGCTGGTTTTGACGGCTAACGCCAAACTCTAAATCTAGGTGTTAGTTTCTTTGGTATCATTTGCTTAAGAGTAAACCCATGTAGATTCATAGGAGCTCATGGGTGTGCACAAGTTTTTTGCATTGTTTGCAATATTTTATTTATTACACTTTACAATTTTATCACATCCGCAAGTGGGTGCAAATAAAGAATCACAAAAAGACAACTGTTAGTTTCTAAGGCACCTGCTCCTATTGAGCAAGTGTAAGATACATACATGAGTCTGTAATTGGCAGATTGCCACTACAATATACAAGGGACAGGGGAATGAAAGGGAACTTTGAATATCTAAAAAATATATTGTATACTGTATTTTGGCTATGCATGTGTTGATTATGTAATTATACTTCATATAATGGTCATTGAAAGTATTGTAGAGATCTTGGGACAGACCATGGTCTTTAGCACATTGACTATATTTATCTATATACTAACATATTTTAATAGCTTCTTAAAACAAAGGTTGAATCCCTATTACTTCCTAACATTGATTAGAAAAGACACTGCACTAACTGTAATAACAAATAGCCATGAATTTCTGGAAAACGACACTTACACTTTTGTTTACATATAGATTGCTTTTGAATAGTTATTGTACAAAACAGCTACAAGTGCTAATAAAGCTTTATTAAATTACAGATTACAATCCTTCAATTATTGCTAGACCAGACTGCTGTTATTCCCTTGTTTCTGGGAAATCTCAAAATCATATATTTATTAAAGAACGTTTTTCCCAAACAAAACAATTTAAGCTAATTGATATTGATAGGAAAGGCAGAAAATTCTTGATTTTCATGTCTAAACACTTACAGTATGATACATTATTGGAATGCATGTATATCCATAACATGCATTCCTGGCAAACACTACATGACACTGTCAAATCATTTTAAGAATACATGACAATAAAGTAAAAATATATACGCAGACGAATATTCATTGTTATAGATCAGTTGTAGGATAAAGTTATATTTTTATATTTTATATCTGTTTTCTAAATATACTATTAAAAAAGAGGAACAACAGTATTTATTATGCACAATATAGATTGTTGAAATAAATCTCCTAAACCTATGTAAATTTCTGTTATCACTTGTTGGTTCCAGCACAGGAGTTGTAATATTTCTATAAATAAACCATTAATATAGAGAATTATAAAGAATATCTTCTCTGCGACAATTCTTTCTTCTTTTTCACAGATTTACCCTTCCCCCTATAATTTATTAAATTACTACCCTCAGACATAGACAATGCTGAATCTGCCACTTATGCTCATTTATAAGATAGTAAGCAGTCTTATTACCTTCAGAAAATCTTTACGCTTCTGTATCTTTTGAGTAATTTTTTTTTAGTGTTCATGATAAACAGCAGAATTTGTCGTTATTTTCCAAATGCTGCAATCAAACTCAGCAAAGCTGACATTTTAGTATAAATTCACCTTCTGGAAAATGCCATACTTCTGATTCTGTTTTCAAATAAAAATTAGTAACTGAAAATTAGAAGCACATTTTTAGTGAAATTGCAAAATCTTACAAAGACAAAAATCAGAATTAAAATGCCTAACCATATAATATTATATCAATAATATGACTATGACCAAGATTACAAGTGGAGCACTATTGATAGCACAGGGTGCACTACTGTGAATATTATCCTTATTATAATTAATAATATTATTATTTCAGTAGTGTACCCGCAAAGTGTATTATGTGTTTAGACACAGTGCAATTTAAGAACACTGAATTATATCATTTGCAAATGATAATACATATAAAAGCCTGAACCTGTTTAGTTCTGATTTGTCTATTAATTAAACTGAGACCAGATCAATAAACAAACATACGACTAGATTACAAGTTGTGCGTTAGGGTTAAAAAGCAGCGTTAACAGGTCCTAACGCTGCTTTTTTACGCCTGCTGGTATTACGAGTCTTGAAGGTTTAGGGTCACCGCACACTTTTTTGGCCTTACCACAAAACGACTTACGTAAACTTCGTAAAGTCTTTTTTCTATGGGACTTCCATAGCGCCGGTATTATGAGTCTGTCCTGGGAGGCCAAAAAGTGAGCGGTATACCCTACCCCGTCGAGAGTCCTAACGCATTTAAAAGTCAGTAGTTATGAGTTTTATGGTACAACGCCGTAACATAAAACTCATAACTAAAGTGCTAAAAAGTACACTAACACCCATAAACTACCTATTAACCCCTAAACCAAGGCCCTCCCATATTGCAAACACTAAAATAAAAATTGTAACCACTAATCAGCCGCTCCGGACACCGCCGCCACCTACATTATACTTATGAACCCCTAATCTGCTGCCCCCAACATCGCCGACACCTACATATATTTATTAACCCCTAATCTGCTGCCCCCAATGTCGCCGCCACCTACTTACGCTTATTAACCCCTAATCTGCCGCCCCAACGTCGCCGCTACTATAATAAACATATTAACCCCTAAACTGCCGCACTCCCGCCTCGCAAACATTAGTTACATATTATTAACCCCTAATCTGCCATCCCTAACATCACCGCCACTTACCTACATTTATTAACCCCTAATCTGCCGCCCCCCCACTATACTAAATGTATTAATGGAACGAGGAAAAAGGAGCGCTGAGTCTTTTAGTGAATGTACAAAGTTTATTCAGGAGCAGGCTTCCATGATGGGTACAAGGTAAGCTCCAACTAACGCATTTCGCGCATGAGCACAAGCACTTCATCAACCCCTAAACCTAAGTCTAACCCCTAAACCTAAGTCTAAATCTAACCCTAACACCCCCTAACAAATATAATTACAATAAATCTAAATAAAATTACTATAATGAACTAAATTATTCCTATTTAAAACTAAATACTTACCTGTAAAATAACCCTGAGCTAGCTACAATATAACTAATAATTACATTGTATCTATCTTAGGGTTTATTTTTATTTTACAGGCAAGTTTGTATTTATTTTAACTAGGTAGAATAGATATTAAATAGTTATAGTTATAACTATTTAATAACTACCTACCTAAAATAAATACAAAAGTACCTGTAAAATAAAACCTAACCTAAGTTACAATAACACCTAACGCTACACTATAATTAAATAAATTAACTAAATTAAATAAAATTACCTAAATTAAATTAAATTAGCTAAAGTACAAAAAAAACCCCACTAAATTACAGAAAATAATAAACAAATTACAAGATATTTAAACTAATTACACCTAATCTAATAGCCCTATCAAAATAAAAAAGCCCCCCCCCAAAATAAAAAACAACCCCTAGCCTAAACTAAACTACCAATAGCCCTTAAAAGAGCCTTTTGCTGGGCATTTCCCCAAAGTAATCAGCTCTTTTACCTGTAAAAAAAAATACAAACAACCGCCCCAGCAGTAAAACCCACCACACACACAACCAATCCCCCAAATAAAATAATATCTAAAAAAACTTAAGCTTCCCATTGCCCTGAAAAGGGCATTTGGATGGGCATTGCCCTTAAAAGGGCAGTTAGCTCTTTTGTGGCCCAAACCCTAATCTAAAAAATAAAACCCACTCAATACACCCTTAAAAAAACCTAACACTAATCCCCTGAAGATCGACTTACTGGTCTGAAGATCCGACATCCATCCTCAATGAAGTGGCAGAAGTCTTCATCCAACCAGGCCGAAGTTCTCAATGAAGCCGGGAGAAGTCTTCATCCAAGCCGGGTGAAGTGGTCCTCCAGACGGGCAGAAGTCTTCATCCAGATGGCGTCATCTATCTTCATCCATCTGACGCGGAGCGGCTCCATCTTCAAGACATCCGGCATGGAGCATCCTCTTCAAACGACGGCTTCTTACTGAATGATGGTTCCTTTAATTGACGTCATCCAAGATGGCGTCCCTTAGATTCCGATTGGCTGATAGAATTCTATCAGCCAATCGGAATTAAGGTAGAAAAAATACTATTGGATGATGCAATCAGCCAATAGGATTGAGCTCACATTCTATTGGCTGATTGGAACAGTCAATAGAATGCAAGCTCAATCCTATTGGCTGCTTGGATCACCCAATAGGATTGAACTTCAATCCTATTGGCTGATTGCATCATCCAATAGGATTTTAGTTTTAGGGGTTAATACATTTAGTATAGTGGCGGCGACGTTGGGGGCGGCAGATTAGGGGTTAATAAATGTAGGTAGGTGGCGGTGATGTCAGGGACGACAGATTAGGGGTTAATAATATTTAACTAATGTTTGCGAGGCGGGAGTGCTGTGGTTTAGGGGTTAATATGTTTATTATAGTGGCAGCAATATTGGGGTGGCAGATTCGGGGGTTAATAAGTGTAGGTAGGTGGCTGCGACATTGGGGGCGGAAGATTAGGGGTTAATAAATATAATGTAGGTGTTGGCGATGTTGGGGGCAGCAGATTAGGGGTTCATAAGTATAATGTAGGTGGTGGCAGTGTCCAGAGCGGCAGATTAGGGGTTAATACATATAATGTAGGTGTCAGCGATGTCGGGGGTGGCATATTAGGGGTTAATAAGTGTAAGATTAGGGGTGTTTAGACTTGGGGTTCATGTTAGGGTGTTAGGTGTAAACATAAATTTTATTTCCTCATAGGAATCATGGGGCTGCGTTACTGAGTTTTACGCTGCTTTTTTGCAGGTGTTGGACCTTTTTTCAGCCGGCTCTCCCCGTTGATTCCTATGGGGAAATCGTGCACAAGCACGTAAGACCAGCTCACTGCTGGCTTAAGCAGCACTGGTATTGGAGTGCGGTAAGGAGCTCAATTTTGCTCAACGCTCACTTCTTGTCTTTTAACGCCGGTTTTGTAAAAACCTGTAATACCAGCGCTGTATGTAAGTGAGCAGTGAGAAAAAAACTGCTTGTTAGCACTGCACAGCTCAAAACGAAAAACTCGTAATCTGGCCGTATGTTCATTACAATAACTATTGGAAATAAAAAGCAAAATTAGAATAAAGCAAATCAATAAACATATATCATCACAATGATTTAATGATTATCAGGTTAGAACTAGTAAAAACAGTCACTAAATTATTTTATTTGCAGTAGCTTGCGTGTATAATAGAGAAACAGAAATGTTTGTTATTTAAATTTTCAGCATAGCTGGCATAAATCATGTAAGCTAATAATTATGGCAAACCATAAAAAAATTATATTATTATCAGATTCCTGATTTACCCAGTGTTATTGTTGACAGATAAGACCAGGTTAACAGGAATTACCTAATAATAACATTTTTGACTATAAAAGGCAAACCAGAATTAATTAACTCACCTGATTAAATAAGAAAAATCATATTATTAACAAAACTGTTTCATATAGGTTTGTTTCAATATTAGTAGATCCTTCACTAGGGCCCAGTGTAAAAAGAACCTCTTAGGTTACCCCTGGACCCTCTCTTGCCATTATCCTGACTTATCTGTCTATTCAGCTTAGCCTCCCATCTCCTCTGGACAGGGTGTGGTCATCATGCATGCTCAGTGTGGCCCATTGTGCCATCTGCTTGTCCCCCCTTGTGCCCCCCTCTTGTGGGTAAGTGTGTATTTTATGTAAAGCTCTTAACTCCACCCCAGCTGATAAAGTTAGGTTCTCATAAATGATTGGCTTACGCTAATTACAGATTAACATTTTTGTTAATGAACTTAGATTTAGCAGTCAGAATATTTTTACCTCGGAAGATAGCACTCGTCACTAAGCTATAATAGACAAATATGTATTTTATAAATATGTTCTGAAAAACAAGTCATTATCTCTAGTTGACCATTAACCAAGGTTGAACCCCACTAATGTTTATAGACTAAGAGAGTTACTGGAACCATGTATGAATAAAATGGGAATATTTGTGGATATTTACACCAATAATGTGATAATAGGAATCATGCAACTGTGTTGGGGACCTTGAATAACATAATAACTAAATATGAATTATACACATATTTATTTACACATGATCAATTGTATGCCTATATAATTAAGCAAATACACTTGATTAAAATGCAATATCAAAATGTTAAATTTTCTCCGACAATACCAGAACTAGCCATAGAACAAGCTATTATGCTATTGTTCGTTCCCAGGTTGAGCACTTCTCTTTTTTATTTATGCAAATTATGACTCTTAGGGAAGTCTCCCTAAGTGTGATGAGGGATTCCAGACATGGACCCATTGCTCAGTGTGCCTAGAGGGATATGGCTGCACCTCACTGACGAGGCCCACAGAAGGCCGAAATGATCAGCTGAGGTTGCTTCTCGGGCCTTTAGCTTGGATCAAGTGCAGTTTTCTGTGTTTGGTCTTGGCTGAAAGATTTGCTGCCTGGAGACCTGCTCCTTCGGCCTGGGGTCCTTTCCCTTTGGGGTTTGGGCTCCTGCTGCTATTGGGGGGGTGGCTACTCCTTAGGCGTAGAGCAACTGGGTAGTAGGGCAATCCACTTGGCCTTGTGGCATCGTCCATGGACTTCAGCCACATGCTGCTTTTGGTGGGGGGCTCTGAAATCCAGCCTAAAGAGGCAATAGGGCAAATATGGCTACCAATGTGCCAAATGTTCCCCATACACTTCGGGTGTTGATTTCTGAGGACTTTCGAGAGAAGATTGGTTTGGCTCATGTCCAGCAGGTGGTTTTGGAGGGTGTTTTGAAGATGCCAAGAGCACGTTTGCATTGTGTTCAGTCATTCCCTTCAAGAGGGATTTTTGATGTGGCTTTCACCGATGAGCATTATTTACAGACCTGCTATCAACGGACTATTGATATGGCTGCTGCTCCAGAGTTGGTTGGCATGAAATTTGTTGCCTGTGTGCAGAAAGAGAGAAGAATCCCGGTGACAGTACATATGTACAACCCTTGGGTCACTGATGTGGAAATTTGTCTGTTTCTTTGTCGCTACTTTGATGATGTTCAAGGAGGTAGCAAGCTGAAGAATCAGTTTGGGACTTTCAATGGAAAGCGCAGGTTCTGGGTGCGGTTTGTGTCAGATGAATTAGGTATTGGTGGAAAGAAACACCCTCCACAGACTTTTCCTATTGGTGGAAATAGAGGTTTCCTATACTATGATGACATGCCTCTTTTTTGCCGTAGTTGCAACCTGTTTGGTCACATTGCTGAAAATTGCCCAGGTGTCAGATGTCGAAATTGCGGTGAGGAGGATCATCTTGTTGCCCACTGTAGTAAACGCCGGACCTTTGACCTGTGTGGTTCTTCAAGTCATCTGTGCAGGATGTGTCCTTTGAAGATGTTTCAGGGGCTTGATAGAGTGAAGCCTTCCTATGCTGATGTTGCAAAAAAAATATCTTCAGTTGCAGTTGAGCCATCTGTGAATGAGAAGGAGGTCTCTGATGAGGCATTGAACTCTATATTACCTCTTTTGTGTAAGAAATCTGCAGTTGGGGTCCCTGTCGGAGAGGTGTCTGATGTTCCTGTGGTGGTTCCTGTGGCTGAGAAGGTAGAGGAAGCCCAATCTCATCTTCAGGAGGTGGATCTTGCTACATCTAATGTGATAGCTGCTTCAGATGTTCTTGAAGCCTTGTTGCCCAATTCTGTGGATGATACTGTTGCTGTTCCTGGGACAGAGAATTTTTCCTTCACTGAGTCATCTTGTGATGCTGCTCCTGATGCTGTTCTTGGTGAAGGGGAGAACACTGATTGGTCTGCTGTTGTGTCCTCTAGTTCTGAGGAGGATATGGACACTGAAGGGAAAAAATCTGCCTCCAAGCAAAAAATAGATGCAGATTCTGATGGATGGGAGAGTCCTGATTTGAATCTTCCAGTAGTTAAGGGTGCAGATCCAGATACTACAAGTGATGCTGACTCTTTAATTTCAGAGTTTCCTTCTGTCTCTACTAAAGACATTCCTTCTGACTCAAGCCAGTGTATAGGTGACTTTTCTGATGCCTCTTCTGTTGGTTATCTAGATAAAAGAGATGTGAACCAACTTGCTGAAGTTACTGGTTATGAGGCTGGCATAGGGGAGCCTAGGAGGTTGGAACGTCACAGAGGCAAATTTAAAGGATCTCCTTTGAGTCCTAAGAAAAAGAAAGGAAAGAAGAAGTCCTGATGTTATTTCTTTTTTTGTTTTTCTTTAATTTATTTTTGTGATGTTTCTGACCATTTCTTCCCTTAATGTCAGGTGTATGACAACTATAGCAAGGAGAGCTGCAATTTTTAAATTATTATCTGTATGTTCTGCTAATATTTTTTGTTTGCAGGAATGTGGTATTTCTGAACATCCTAAATGTGCTGACTGGGAATATGGTCCTAAAGTATGGTCTTGTTCTTCTGATAGGGATGGGGGGGTGGGAGTTTTGTTTAAGGGGTTTAGTTTTTCTATCCTTAATGCAGTTCATATTGTCCCAGGTCGGGTACTTTTGGTTAGTTTTAGTTTTTGTGGGACTGTTTTTCGTTTGTTTAATGTATATGCTTCTCCAAATAGGGTAGAACGTTTGCTTAATTTTGAAACTTTAAAGTTTTTTCTGCCAGGTCGAGAGCCAACTTTTTTGGTTGGGGATTTTAATTGTATTATTAAGAATGGGGACAGAGAGGGTGGGAGTGATTGTAGGGTGGATAGCTCAGGGAAGTTTTTACTTGATTTGCTTAAATCTTTCGGTTTGAAGGATGCCTTCGGGTCTGTTTCTTTTTCAGGGGAGGGTTTTACTTTCTTTAGTGATAGTGGTGGGATAAAATCTCAAATTGATTTTTGTTTTTTATCTAAATTTTTATGTTTTGATGATTTTTCTTTAAAGCGGATGCCCTTTATGGATCATGCCCTTTTGATGTGTAAGGTGAATTGTGATTTGAAGATCAAGTATGGTAAGGGTGTTTGGAAACTGAATGTGGATTTGTTAGAAGATGAGAATTTTAAGCGTCAGTTTGTTTGGATGTATGAAAGGTGGCATGAAAGAAAATGTGATTTTAGTAATGTGCTTATGTGGTGGGAATGGTTGAAGGTGGAAATAAAGAGGTTTTTTATTAAGAAAGGCTGTGAGAAAGCTAGAATGGAAAGGGAGTTGTATGATAAATGGTATCTGAGGTTGTTGTATTTGTATGAATTGAGAAATTGTGGTATTGATGTGCATGAGGAAATTGCTGAAGCAAGAAAGATCATTAAAAAGTGTATGCATGAAAAAGGAAAGAAAATTGTTTTTATGGCAAGATTGGAGAAAATGGAAAAGGATGAGTCTTGTAGTAAATATTTTTTTAAGAAAGCTTTTGAAGAAAAGACTGGTTTTGTTAGTGTTTTTGATAAGGTTGAGTGTGAAATTAATGGTACGGATGGTGTTTTGCATGAAGTTCAGGAGTTTTACAGTGAGCTGTATAAAGAAAAAACAAGAGATGTTTTATTGGAAAATGAGTTGTTGGAAAACATTGAGGTTAAGTTGGAAAAATATGATAATGATTTGTTAGAAAGGGATCTAAGTTTGGATGAGATTGCAGAGGTTGTTAGGAGTTTTAAGAATGGGAAGGTACCTGGTTGTGATGGTTTGCCTGTTGAATTTTATACTTGTTTTTGGAATTTGATTGGGGTTGATATGTTGGATGTTTATAAGTTTGTTTTTAGAATGAATGTTTTGCCTGTTTCAATGAGGAAAGGTTTAATTGTTTTGTTATTTAAAAAGGGTGATAAGAGAGATTTGAGGAATTGGAGGCCGATTACGTTGTTGAATGTTGACTATAAGGTTATTGCAAAGGTGTTGGCAAATAGAATGCGTGGAGTGATTGGTAAGGTTGTGGGTGAAGAGCAAGTGTGTGCTGTTCCTGGGCATCAGATTTCTGAAAGTTTGTTGTTACTACGTGATGTACTGTGGTATGTGAGGGAGAGGATGAGGTCTGTTGCTGTTGCTATTGTGGATTTTGAAAAAGCGTATGATAGGGTAGTGCATGATTTTATGTTTCATGTTTTAGAACGTTTAGGTTTTTCTGGTAAGATTATTGGATGGTTTAAATGTTTGTATAGTGATATTGTGAGTCAAGTCCAGGTTAATGGTTTTTTGACTGAGGAATTTTGTGTTAAATCTGGAGTGCGGCAAGGATGTCCTTTGTCTCCTGTGTTATTTGTATGTGTTATTGAGCCATTATTAACTAGTTTGAGGAAGGATAAATTAGTTAGAGGTGTGAGTGTTCCTGGTAGTAATGGAAGGTGTTTAAAAGTGATTGGGTATATGGATGATGTGAGTGTGGTATGTGAGACTCAGGCTGCTTTGAGGAGGGTGAAAACTTTAGTTGAATGTTTTTGTATGGCAAGTGGTTTCAGAGTTAATTGGAATAAGTGTAAAGTTAAAGTTTTTGGTAATGATAGGGAGATTGATTCCTGTGGATGGCCTGTGACTGAAGGTGCAATTGAGGTGTTGGGTGTGAAATTTGATGTGGATTTGAAAGGCTTGGAAAGTTGGGAGAATGTTTTTGATAAAGTGAGTAGAAAACTTCAGTTTTGGTCTTTAAGGACTTTATCTTTGGAAGGAAAAATGTTAGTTATTAAATCGGTTTTGATCCCTATTATGTTATTTTTGGCGTTAGTTTTTCCGCCACCTGAGAGGATTTTTCGGAGAATTTTGAGAGTGTTGTTTTCTTTTTTCTGGAGTTCTGGTATGGAGCGTTTGAAAAGAGATGTTGTTGTTAAGAGTAAGAATGTTGGTGGTAAGGGTTTTCCAAATGTGGAGAGATTTTTGGCTGTGAAATATGTTAGTAGGTGTGTGGTTCTGAGTGGTAAGGATAGCATGGCTGGTTGTATGGTAAAGTATGCTTTTTAAGACGATATGGTTTATTTGAGATTGATAGAAAGAAACCGGTATGTTTTGCTGTTCCGTGGTTTTATGTAAGGGTGGAATGTTGGATTAAAAAATATGGTTTGGAGAATGTTAGTAGGGAGATGTGGTGTGCAAACAGAATGGTGTTGAAAATGTTGGAGAAGAAGGAAGGTCTTGAGTTGATTGGTGGTCTGAATGAAAATGAATGTGTGTTGGTATGGAAAAATGTGTATAATAAGTATTTGATGAATAGGCAGAAAGATATTAGTTGGATGAGTGTGCATAAGTGTTTGCCAACAAGGGATTTTCAGAGAATGCGTCGTTTAGTGGCTTCAGAAGTGTGTCCTAGAGATGGTTGTTTTCAAAGTGAGAGTGTTATTCATTTGTTTTGGAATTGTGAGTATGCTAGGGATGTTTGGAGAAGTTTGAAAAGGATGATTAAGGGTTTGACTGGAGTGCAGTTTTTTACTTTTAATATGATGATGTATGGTTTGTGTGGAAGTGGTGTGGAAAAGGAGAAAGCAAGATTTATATGGTTGTTGGCATGTTGTGTGAAGGAGGTGTTGTGGGATGTGCGTAATATTTTGATTTTTAAGAAAGAGGTAGTTACTGTAGGTAATTGTGTGGGTATGATCCGTGGGAAGTTGTTTTTGTATTTTTCTTTTGATAGGAGGCGATATGGGGAATTTGATTCTGAAGGCATCTGGAAGACAAAGAAGTGGAAGGATTTGATTATTTAGTTTTTTTTTTTTTCTCCAGTTTGTTTTTGTCTGTATTTGAAATATGTTTAATTTTATTTTGTGTGATTATTTAAATTTAATGTTTGATTTTTGATTTTTTTTCTGATGACAAAAATTTGAGTAAATATTTCTGTTTTGTAACAAGAGATATTTTGCTTGCATTTGTTATTATGATTTTATTTTATATATATGCATATATGATTATTTTTCTAATAAAAGAATTACGAAACGTACTTCTGGGGTCTTGCCGTTTTTCTCTCGTTCAGAGAGGGATTGCTTGGTATTTCGGGGCTGGACTGTACTGTTAAGTTAGGATCAGTCTAAAAAGCTACAGGAAAGTTCTCTGTGAAAGACACATGTTGAGCAAAAAGAAGCTGCTTCTTGGATGGTAACTCGCCATAGAACATGCTATTATGCTATTGTTCATTCCCAGGTTGAGCACTTCTCTCTTTTTATTTATGCAAATTATGACTCTTAACCCCTTAATGACCGAGGACGTGCAGGGTACGTCCTCAAAAAAAGGCAGTTAACGCCTGAGGACGTACCCTGCACGTCCTCGGTGTGGAAAGCAGCTGGAAGCGATCCTGCTCGCTTCCAGCTGCTTTCCGGTTATTGCAGTGATGCCTCGATATGGAGGCATCCTGCAATAACCTTACATGGCCATCCGATGCAGAGAGAGCCACTCTGTGGCCCTCTCTGCACCGGACATCGATGGCCGGTATCGTTGGTGGGTGGGAGCCGACTTGGGAGGCGGGTGGGCGGCCATTGGTGTGTCCTGTGAGATCAAGGGGGGCGGGATCAGAGGCGGGATGTTAAGGGGTGCACGCGGGCGCACGCGCGTGCACGGAGGTGGGCGGGCGGGCGCGTGCACGGGGCGGGAGCGGGTGGGAACTGCTACACTACGGAAAATAGTTTGTGCAAAAGCACAGAAAGAGATCGTGGAGGGGTGGGGGGTTGGTTTTGTATGGGGGGGAAGATACACTACAGAAAATTTTAATAAAATTTAAAAAAAAAAACATGTTTTCTTCTAAAATGGGTACTGGCAGACAGCTGCCAGTACCCAAGATGGCACAGATTAAGTTAGAGTGGGAGGGTTATAGTGCTGTTTGGGGGGGATCAGTGAGGTTGGGGGCTAAGGGGGGGATAGTACACAGCAGCATATGTAAATATGCTTTAAAAAAACACAAAAAAACAACAAATATAGCTTTTATTTTAGTACTGGCAGACTTTCTGCCAGTACTTAAGATGGCGGGGACAATTCTGGGGTGGGGGAGGGAAGAGAGCTGTTTGGGAGGGATCAGGGGGTCTGATGTTTCAGGTGGGAGGCTGAGCTCTACACTAAATGTGATATTAACCCTGCAAGCTCCCTACAAGCTACCTAATTAACCCCTTCACTGCTAGCCATAATACACGTGTGATGCGCAGCGGCATTTAGCGGCCTTCTAAATACCAAAAAGCAACGCCAAAGCCATATAAGTCTGCTATTTATGAACAAAGGGGATCCCAGAGAAGAATTTACAACCATTTGTGCCATAATTTCACAAGCTGTTTGTAAATAATTTCAGTGAGAAACCTAAAGTTTGTGAAAAAAATTGTGAAAAAATGAACAATTTTTTTTTATTTGATCGCATTTGGCAGTGAAATGGTGGCATGAAATATACCAAAATGGGCCTAGATCAATACTTTGGGTTGTCTACTAAAAAAATATATATACATGTCAATGGATATTCAGAGATTCCTGAAAGATATCAGTGTTCTAATGTAACTAGCGCTAATTTTGAAAAAAAAAAAAAAATGGTTTGGAAATAGCAAAGTGCTATTTGTATTTATGGCCCTATAACTTGCAAAAAAAGCAAAGAACATGTAAACATTGGGTATTTCTAAACTCAGGACAAAATTTAGAAACTATTTAGCATAGGTGTTTTTTGGTGGTTGTAGATATGTAACAGATTTTGGGGGTCAAAGTTAGAAAAAGTGTATTTTTTTTAAATTTTTCCTCATATTTTATAATTTTTTTATAGTAAATTATAAGATATGATGAAAATAATGGTATCTTTAGAAAGTCCATTTAATGGCGAGAAAAACGGTATATAATATGTGTGGGTACAGTAAATGAGTAAGAGGAAAATTACAGCTAAACACAAACACCGCAAAAATGTAAAAATAGCCTTGGTCCCAAACGGACAGAAAATGGAAAAGTGCTGTGGTCATTAAGGGGTTAAAGAAGTCTCCCTAAGTGTGATGCGGGAATCCTGATGTGGACCCATTGCTTAGTGTGTCTAGAAGGATATGGCTGCACCTCACTGACGAGGCCCACACTTACACACTAGGACAAAATGTACGTCTGGGGTTTTGCCTTTTTCTCTTGTTCAGAGAGGGATTGCCTGGTATTTTGGGGCTGGACTGTACTGTTAAGCCAGGATCAGACTGATATGCTACAGGAAAGTTTTTCTCTTTAAAAAACACATGTTGAGCAATAAGAGGCTGCTTCTTGGGTGGTAACTAGCCATAGAACAAGCTATTATGCTATTGTTCGTTCCCAGGTTGAGCACTTCTCTCTTTTTATTTATGCAAATTATGACTCTTAAAGAAGTCTCCCTAAGTGTGATGCGGGAATCCTGACATGGACCCATTGCTTAGTGTGCCTAGAAGGATATGACTGCACCTCACTGACGAGGCCAACACTAGGACAAAATGTACGTCTGGGGTTTTTGCTGTTTTTCTCTTGTTCAGAGAGGGTTTGCCTGGTATTTCGGGGCTGGACTGTACTGTTAAGTCAGGATCAGACTGATATGCTACAGGAAAGTTTTTCTCTTTGAAAGACACATGTTGAGCAAAAAGAGGCTGCTTCTTGGGTGGTAACTAGCCATAGAACAAGCTATTATGCTATTGTTTGTTCCCAGGTTGAGTGCTTCTCTCTTTTTATTTATGCAAATTATGACACTTAGGGAAGTCTCCCTAAGTGTGATGTGGGAATCCAGATGTGGACCTGTTGCTCAGTGTGCCTAGAAGGATATGGCTGCACCTCACTGACATGTCCCACACTAGACCGAAACGTACGTCTGGGGTTTTGCCTTTTCTCTCGTTCAGAGAGGGATTGCCTGGTATTTCGGGGCTGGACTGTACTGTTAAGTCAGGATCAGAATGATATTCTACAGGAAAGTTATTCTCTGTGAAAGGCACATGTTGAGCAAAAAGAGGCTGCTTCTTGGGTGGTAACTAGACATAGAACAAGCTATTATGCTATTGTTCGTTCCTAGGTTGAGCACTTCTCTCTTTTTATTTATGCAAATTATGACTCTTAGGGAAGTCTCCCTAAGTTTGTTGCTGGAATCCAGATGTGGATCCGTTGCTCAGTGTGCCTAGAGGAATATGGTTGTACCTCACTGACGAGGCCCACATTAGGCTGAAACGTACGTCTGGGGTTTTGCCATTTCTTTCGTTCAGAGAGGGATTGCCTGGTATTTCGGGGCTCTACTGTACTGTTAAGTCAGGATCAGACTGATATGCTATAGGAAAGTTTTTCTCTGTGAAAGGCACATGTTGAGCAAAGAGAGGATGCTCCTTGGGTTGTAACTAACCATAGAACAAGCTATTATGCTATTGTTCGTTCCCAGGTTGAGCGCTTCTCTCTTTTTTTTTATTCTAGAATAAAAGTATAACAAAACACATGTAAAGTGTATTACACTCATACATATTTTCATATAAAATATAAGATGTATGTTTATTATTAAAATAAAATGTATAAAAAAGGTTTAAAAGGGATTTGGTTTCTGTCAAAGTGGACCAGGAATGGATCCAATGTGTATATACTGTATTTGTATGTGTATATGTAAATAATTGTAATAGAAATACTTAAAAAAAACATTTGTTCTTCGCTTAAAAAACATTTTCTTCTATTATATATATATATATATATATATATATACACACAGTATATGTGTGTGTACTGTATATTCATAAAGATATACAGTCATAATTGAGCAAGACAGGTAATTAAAATATGTTTAATGTACCTTCTGGTTTTAGCACGAGCGAACGCCAGAAGAGACTTTTGTACCACACCCCGTTAGAAGTCTATAGGAAAAAAGAGTTAGCACCTGAGTCTTTTGTCTTGATTTCTATCAAAGCTCACTTAGCAAAACTAAACAAAGCTACAAAATTACAATCTAAAAAAGTTTTTTTAAAAATTACACAAACCTACTTTTTTTTAATAAAAGCATCTTACAGTGATGCTGTACTAAAAAAAAGTCATCCATATGAAAAAAACAGCATCTAAACAAAATATTTGTTTATTTACTTAAAGAGACAGTCTACACCAGAATTTTTATTGTTTTAAAAGATGTATAATCCCTTTATTACCCATTCCCTGGTTTTGCATAACCAACACAGTTATATTAATACACTTTTTACCTCTGTGATTATCCTGTATCTAAGCCTCTGCAAATTGCCCCCATATTTCAGTTATTTTGACAGACTTGCATTTTAGCCAATCAGTGCTGGCTCCTAGGTAATCCACGTGCGTGAACAGTGTTATCTATATGACACACATGAACTAACACTGTCTAGTGGTGAAAAACTGTTAAAATGCATTCAGAAAAGTGTTTGCCTTCAAGGTCTAAGAAATCAGCATATGAACCTCCTAGGTTTAGCTTTGAACAAAGCAAAAATGGTGATAAATCTTATTGGTTCTCATCTAAGGGCCGAACTATCATAGTGCGAGAGGACATGATCCTCTCTAGCAGATCATGTCCACCACACATCGATAAATGCTGAAAGCATATGCTATCGACATCTATCATTGCACAAGCATTTCTCATGAAATGTATGTGCGATACCGCCCCCTGCACATTCACGGCCAATCCACCGGTAGCAGGGGGTGTCAATCAACCCAATCGTATCCGATTGGATTGATTGCTGTCCGCCACCTCAGAGGTGGCGGATGAGTTAAGGAGCAGCGGTCTTATAACCGCTGTTTCTTAACTCCTGATTCCGGCGAGCCTGAAGGCTCATGCAAATTTAGAAGCATTCGGGCTTTGATAAATTAGCCCCCCTAGTGTCAAATTCTATGGCCTCTATTTATCAAAGTCTGGCGGACCTGATCCGACAGTGCAGATCAGGTCCGCCAGACCTCGCTGAATACGGAGAGCAACGCCGCCCTCAAGAGCTGCTGGTGCAACGCCGCCCCCTGCAGAATCACGGGGGGGGTGTCAATCAACCCGATTGTACTTGATCGGGTTGAATTGCGGCAATGTCGTCCGTCTGCTCAGAGCAGGAGGACAGGTTATGGAGCAGCGGTCTTTAGCCTGCAGGCTAGCCAGAAACACGGGGCCTCAAGCTCTATCCGGAGCTTGATAGATATGCCCCTATGTTTCTATGTTTCTATACTCAATACATTTTGAACATATCACAAGTGTTTATATATCCAGGACATTTAGGGGAATCTGTTCAGGTAGTGCTAGTTATCAATTTGACGAAAAGGTACAGATTTATTATTGTTTTGACAAGGGTCACATGTAGATCTCAAATTATGGGGTGTATTATTCCCCATATTTAGCTTTGCAAAAGTGAAAGCCACACCCCTATCCTCACACAACCAATTGTGTGAGAAAAAGGTTTGTCAATCACCCTGGTTAAATCAGTCCAGGATGATTTTAGAGTTAAAGGGACATAAAACACCAAAAAAAATTCATGATTTAGATAGAGAATACAATTATAAACAACTTTCCAATTTACTTCTATTATTTAATTTGCTTCCTTCTCTTTTTATTCTTTGCTGAGATGTTTATCTAGGCAAGCTCAGGAGCAGCAGAGAACCTAGGTTCTAGCTGTTAATTGGTGGCTGCATATATATATATATATATATATATATATATATATATATATATATATATATATATATATTGATTGTGATTGGCTCACCCATGTGTTCAGTTAGAAAGCATTAGTGCATAGCTGCTCCTTCAGCAAATAATACCAAGAGACTAAAACAGATTAGATAATAGAAGTAAATTAGAAATATGTTTAAAATTGTATTCTCTATCTGAATCATGCAAGAACATGTTTGGGTTTCATGTCCCTTTAAGTGAGGATTTGAGAAGCAGCAGTTTCTACCGTTGCTTCATAAATAACAGTTGCAGGCTCATTTGAGCGAACCTGCTATCAAATAGGGGCAATGGTCTTGAGATAAATCTACTCCAAAAACTGCTCGCTTCTAAAGGGAGTCATAGCAATCTGCTATTGATTATTACTTATATTATTATTATTATTATTAATAAGAATAATCACATTTTTAAAAACAATACTGAGTAATGTTATTTAAAATTGTTAAGATTTGTATCCATAGCTACTAAAACTGCTAAACAAAAATTGGTTGCTACAGCCTACTTTGCACATTACTACATGATTTGTAACTAACAATAAAGTATGATGGGAAAAGCAAATATAGATAATTATTTTAATATTAATCTTATGTAAATGTATTTATTAATAATATGTCACATACTTATGACCTACAGAATTATGGGATATCTTTCCTCCTCATATTGTTCATTATTAAACGAGACATTTATAGTTCTACAATTTTTATTTATTTAGAACATTTCAAATGCATACCATAATGGTTATTGCTTTTACTTTAAAGTATAATACCAACACATTAAATGGTCATTAAAGAATGTAACGGATAGCATGATGCAAAATAAATATTGTATTTTAAATAAATAATGAAGTCATTAAATACTTATCCTATGACCTGGAGGCACTGATTACAGATAATGGATTTGCAAAGTGATGTTTGATTTGAAGTATGACTGGCTCTTTGCAATGATTATTGACCTCATGAGTCCTGATCTTGTTAGGTTATTGTGCACATGTGGTTTCATTAAAATTAATTCTGAGTGATTTGTGTACCGAGCACCCTAAAAAGATTTTGAGGCATATGTATCAATGTGCGAGCGGACATGATATGAAGTAGCGTATCATGTCCAGTGCACATCACTACACATCGATAAATGCCAACAGCATATGCTGTCGGCATTTATCATTGCACCAGAAGTTCTTGTGAACTGCTGATGCAATGCCGTCCCTGCAGATTTGCGGGCCAATCGGCCGCTAGCAGGAGGTGTCAATCAACTCGATCGTATTTGATCAGGTTGATTTCTGTCCATCACCTCAGAGCCTCAGATTTCTGTCCACCGCCTCTTTAGACCGCTGCTTCATAACTTCTTGATAACTTCTGTTTCCAGCGAGCCAAGGGGCCTCAAGCTTTATACGGAGCTTGATAAATATGCCATTTTCTAACAACCTTGCTAGCTTATCAAGCCTTTAAAGTTTGTTTGCTATTCTTTCTAAACCATTCACTATAGCAGAAACACATAGGGCAAGATTACATATGCTTTTGCGGTGCAACGCCGGTTTTTACGCAGTTTTGGTATCACATATACAGTGCTGCTTATAAATGCAGCACGTATATTTGACCCGTCAGCCGCTATTTTTACTCCCATAAGCTGACATAGAACCTCGTTGCAAATCGGTATCACATATTCAGTCACTCCCAGAAAATACTAACACCTAACGCATGCGCAATATCTATCTACCTCCTGAAAATAACTAACACCTAATGCATGCACAATATCTATCTACCTGTCAACCGCAATCCCCCACCGCAATAACTAATAAAGTATATTAACCCTTAATCTGCCATTAACCCACATCGCAATAAACCTAATAAATGTTCAAATCAGCCAATAGGATTTCAGTAGCTCTCATCCTATTGACTGATTTGAATTTGAAGAATCAAAACAAGCCAATAGGAATGCAAGGGATGCCATATTTAAACGCATACCTTGAATTCAATATTCAGTGTACAGCGGCAATCGCACAAAGAGGATCCTCCAAGCTCCATGGCTCCACGGTCACCGGTCCTGGATGAAGAAGGAAGTAGTCCCCGCTTGGAAGAAGATGCCAGCTACTTGGAAGAAGACTTCACCGCCTAGAACAGAACCTCTTCGCTTGACTTCAGGAACGGTGAGTACCTATTTTGGGGTTAGAGTTAAGATTTTTTACGGGGGTTTTCTTTTTTTTTTAGATTAGAGATTTATTGGGCACTCTTAAAAGAGCTGAATGCCCTTTTAAGGGCAATGCCCATACAAATGCCTCTTTAGGGGCAATGGGTAGTTTAGGATTTTTTATTTTTATTTTTATTTTGGGGGGGTTTGTTGGGTGGTGGGTTTTACTGTTCGAGGGGGGACTTAGTTTGCTGTTTAACTTAGTGCCATGCCCTACAAAAGGCCCTTTTAAGGGTTATTGGTAGTTTAGCATTAGATTAGGGGGTGATTTATTTGGGGGGTTTATAGGGTTTTCATAGGGATTAGGTTTATTTTTTTATTTTGGATAATTTTGTTTATTATTTTCTGTAATGTTAGCCTTTTTTTTTTTTTTGGTAATTTAAGATTTATTTAACTTTTTTTCATTTTTAAGTAATGTTAGCTTTTTATTTTAATTGTAACTATTTTTTAATTTAGGTAATTGGGGTTAATTAAGGGGGTGCTAGGTTAGGGGGCTTAGTAATTTAATTAGTTATTTGCATTGTGGGGGTTTAGCAGATTAGGTGTTAATAGATTTATTAGGATTATTGCATTGTGTGGGTTTGGCGGATTAGGGGTTAATAGTTTTATTAGGTTTATTGCGTTGTGGGTTAATGGCGGATTACAGGTTAATAGTTTTATTAGGTTTATTGTGATGTGGGTTAATGGCGGATTAGGGGTTAATACATTTATTAGGTTTATTACATTGGGGGTTAAAGGCGGATTAGGGGTTAATAGTTTTATTAGGTTTATTGTGATGTGGGTTAATGGTGGATTAGGGGTTAATACAGTTATTAGGTTTATTGTGATGTGGGTTAATGGTGGATTAGGGGTTTATACATTTATTAGGTAGTTTGTGATGTTGGGGTTAGCGGGTTTAGGGGTTAATACTTTTATTATTAGTTTTGATGTGGGTTTGATGGAGGACATAGCGGTTTTATGCGTCAGGTTTATTTCTTGGAGGCGGGTTAGACTTTTACGGGAGATTTGATATTTTTTTTATCTTCTTAGGCGCCGGCAGTTTCTAAAGTGCTGTAAGTCAATGGTGACTCCAGAAATTTGTATTTATGTTCATTTCTGGAAATCGCTAGTTTATCCAACTTGTGCAAGGTGAAATTACAGACCGCAAGGGTTTCAGCAGTTGCGCTGATGCTTGCGCCGCGTATGTTATCTTGCCCCCAATATTCTTTAGTGATTTGGTAACATAAAATAATTAGTGACAGTAAAGACATATAAGAAACTATTTGGGAATCTGCTCCTTAAAGAAGAGATACTCAATTAGTCTGGAAAAACCCTCAGCTAGGGCTTAGGGTAAAAAAAAATACTAGCTATCTTTCTTTAAAGGGATATCATACTAAAAATGACATCCCCATTAAGGGCAAGGTTAGGAGTGGAGCGCTATGTATTGCTCTCGCTCACACATTAACATTTTTGGCGTGAGTCAGGTTGCGCTGGTATTATAACTTAAAAGTCAAAAGTTATCCACATGCAGCTAAAAATTTTAACTTGAAATCACATGACTACACTAACGTATTCTCCCATAGACTTCAATGGAGTGAGCAAACTAAAAACAAAAGATACTAGCACGCTATCCCAATTATGTTTATTCAAGAGTGCTAAACCCGACATAAAAATATTAATATTTCGGGGACTTCTGGTGGGTGGGGCGACTGGAGAGCAGCAACGAATCGGACCTCCTTAGCTTGGCTCAGCTTTTCACTTTAGAAACTACTCTCCCAGTCGTCCATGTGACCCTATCCGTCAGTATATCCTGGCTGAAATTTCTAACACAGGCCCTTCCATCCATTCCTGGTCCATGGAGGGCAAGTGCTAAAGGCGCGAAACAGCACCTTCTTGGCCGAGGACCCGGCAAGCTCCCTCATCGCCTGTATTCGGCTGAGCATACATCGCTGCACATTGATGCACCTAGGTGAGAGGAGGGAACATTCTCCTGTAAGAGGGGTTATTGGCATCACTTACGGCCACCGCACATAAGGGGATCAGACCCATAACAATAAAGCAGAGGATACGCTGGGACACTGCTTCATAACAGATAGAAGTAGCCACACATGCAGCAACCCGGATTTTATGTGGCGCATGTTTGAGGTGATAGAAAGAGCCTAATTGCCATATTATTGAGTGAGGCCTAGACTGTTGTAAAACGGACTTATTTCCATCTAGATGAGATAGAGTTAAACAGTATTGCTCCTGTGCATGGTTTCTCTTGTCTTCAGGCAGCAAAACATTGGCCTATTCCCAGCATAATCAGGCCATTCAACATTTCACTTTGCCTGTGTACGGAAGTTTGTATTGGGACTGTGCCTGTTTTTCTAGCTCCCTAATTCTCTGGCATCATAGTGGCTGCCATTTGGTGTGATTGGTGTGTAGCTTGCACTGGGATTGATTTGAGATCCCACTGAGTAAAGCAATTGGAACCAGACATTTTTACTACACAGCTTTATCAAGGGAAGAACTTTCAAGCTCACATTTTACTTAGTCAAGTTGACCTGACTTTCCTTGTATGTATATTTAAATCTGTGTCATCTCTCTGCATAAGTTGTACCATCTAGTGGCCCGACTATGATACTCCACCTGAGGAAAGACAACATTAAAAGAAAAATATTCTGTGTCCTTGTTCTATGAAAGTTAATATTAATATTTTCAATGTCTGTCTCTGCCTATAAAAGACACCATGAATCACAGATCAAAAACACAAGAAAAGAAACTTTGGTAGGCAGCAGTGAGTTATGCAGCAAATTCATCTCAGCTGGATGGTGGAAACGGTTCCCAAGATCACAGTTCCTTATTGCAGGAACTTAAAGCCTTTTTCTTGACTCTCTGCAGGCGGGTGTGAACACATTGACCAGTGAAGTAAGATTATTTTCTACACGTGTTACAGCTACGAAACAACGAATTTCAGGAGTTGAAGACAGGCAACAGGAATCAGAAGGTTCCCTTAAAAACCTACTAAAGCAGAATCAATACTTGCAAGACAATGTGGACTTAGATAATTGCAGCAGGCGGAATAACCTGTGTATAGTGGGAGTGCCTGAAACTGTCAAGGATAAAGATCTACTAGTTTTTGCGGCGTCTACCCTCCCGAAGTTTCTTGGAATATCTCAGGAATATTTGCCAATTGACATTGAAAGAGCCATTGTATAGGCCCCGATAGGCACTTAGGTAATTCAAAAGAAAGGCCTTGACAAGTCATTTTCAAGTGCTTGAACTATCAGGACAAGCTGGCGTTACTAAGAGCATAGAGAGCAGTAAAAGAGATTAGATATGAAGATCGCTGTCTCCTACTGTTTCAGGACTTTTCAGCAGAAGTCACCAGAAGACGTAAAGACTTTGCACCACTGTGTTCTCAACTTCATGAGCAAGGTCGCCAAGTTGCTCTTTTTTCCCCTGCCAAATTGAGGCTTCAGGTCCAAAGATTTTCCACTCACCTGCAGCAGTACAAGTTTACTTGGCCTCTGAAAGACGGCAGGACACTGACTGATAGTCCATTAATAAGTGTTTGTATCTATTTTATAGCCCATGTTCTGTTATATAAAGTATGCTAACGTTTATTTGCAGATACTAATCTTCTTCTTGTTTTTGTTCTAAGAGGACTATACTGCTCAAATTGTAAATTACTGTTATGTTGTCTCAAGAAGGAACTGGGTGGATTATATATTCTATACAGGGTATGTATATTGCACTACTGCAACACATTAGGCTGCAGCCCTCTCTCAGGTTGTTACTGTTTCCTGTTACCTATTGTTTATATAATGTTTACTAACAATTTTGTGCAGGTTTTGGTCTCATCCATATCCTTTTTTCTAATGGGACTATATTACTCAAAACATAACATATTATTATATTGTCTCAGGAAAGACCGGAGTCGGTTTGGTGATTCATACAGAGAGTGTGTACTCCACTTCTATAATTTAACAAGTTGTAGTTCTTTTTCAGA
The DNA here is from genome assembly GCF_027579735.1 of Bombina bombina. Taxonomy (NCBI): domain Eukaryota; kingdom Metazoa; phylum Chordata; class Amphibia; order Anura; family Bombinatoridae; genus Bombina; species Bombina bombina. The sequence goes on from NC_069503.1 coordinate 1,091,703,515, forward strand.
TGACTACTGTTCTCCAGCATTTATTGTTCTATTGTTATTGGTTGGCTCACATGTAAGACAATCCTCTCTGTCAGAGTTGAATGATGAGTTGTCCTTTTTTCAGAGACCCTTGTGCCTCTTAGCAATTACACTACATTCTCTTTATTTCATCAAACAAAATTCTCTGGTATTCTGGCATTCTGGGGTATCTAGTTTTCAAAAGTCATGGCTCCTTTTATATATGCAATCATTACAGTTCAACTTGCGCAATCCATCTGACTATTTAAGTTTACTTAAAAATAAGACCTTGCGTATCATGTTGAAATATGTTGGAAACATCAGAATGCTATTGTCATGATGTGTTTAACTTTGCCTTTTTTTTGTGTTATTCTGATTACCATTCCTGTACCTTTAAATCATGTTTTCCAATTTGTCTCAGCTATATAAGCCTCCTCCCACATCATTACCTTGCTTGATATTGTTTCACATTTCCTAAATGTGTTTCAGCTTGCCTTAACAGGGGATCCTGTTGCTCCTAACAAGCTATCCTCTGCCTTCAGCAGATTCCCATTCTGCTGCAGCTAACCTTGCTTCTGCAATTACCTGCTGTTAAGTACAGCTCATCTCTTCCTACAGCTTCCGCCTGCGGTGACGTCACACGCCAACTTCTGCTAGCGCTGCCGCTCTGAACTGCCATCAAGGATTACCCTCTCTAAACTACTCTGTTTAACCGCTTTCAAAGTAAACAGTACCAGGTACCTATTGACTCTTATGCTGATTGTATATATTTATCCTGCTTGCCAGAAGTTTACCTAATCTTGACTTTCATTGATTTCTATTATGCTGCCTGTTTCACATATCACGCTGTGTTATTTACACTGGTATATAGACAAGGGTTTTCTTGCTGCTTGTACCTCCCCAGTTGCCTTTTGCAGCTATAGAAACTTCCTTGCTCTTGTATTACCTGCCAGCAATTGCTGTGATTAAACCTGTGTAATCATTATACATCCCTGCAGTATTCATTGTTACTATCAGGTTCAATCCTTGCTACACATAAACCTTTTATATCTCAGCAGTTGTGGTTCAACAACCTATTACCTATTTTACAAGATTTAATCCGTTGTTACAGCTATGGCTTAACTGTGATATTTTTGGTGTGTTACTGAAACTGTTAATGTTTCTATCTCTAATCATTTTGTCTATTTTTATTTGTCATCAGACAGATTCTGGAGTATCAATGATCTTGCCCTCCACAGACCAGATGTGCCAGAGAGGCTCCCTCCTATATCACTTAACAGTGAGTTTTACCATATATTCCACACAGCTCATAACTCCATCCTCGCCTTACACTACAGACATCTTTCCTACCCATATGAATACCATCATTAAGTATTTTAATATAGGTATTCAACCCCATAGGGTTACAGTAAGCAGTTCCCTTTTTACTCATGTCCTCCTTTCCGATTTCTTTAGCACCTTATGGCTCTGCACTTTAGGGTAACTTCATGGAACGTTGGGGGCATTATGTCCCCAGCTAAAAGAAGTATGATTCTGCAACAGCTAAAGAAGCTACACACAGACATAGCATTACTCCAGGAAACTAAATTATCCACTGACGAACACGAAAGATTAAAATCTCGTTGAGTGGGCCAAACATTATACTCCCCTATTGAGGGAAGAAACAGAGGGGTGGCTGTTTTGGTAAGAAAGGGCCTCTCGATATCCTTTTCACAGGTGGAGATAGATCAGATAGGCAGATATATCTTAGCACTTCTACAAGTAGATAACTTCACGTATACCTTATGTAATATTTATGGCCCTAATGAGTATTGTCCCACCTTTTGGGCGACCCTGTTGGCAAAAATAGCCACTTATTCCGCCCCCATAATCATAGGAGGAGACTTTAATTTAGCTCATGCTCTCCCACTAGATAGGTTTATAGATCCAACAATATCTAACACTTCAAAACAACATATAGCAAGATATAAAAGAAAGGTGTCCCTGATAAACACCTTCAAAGATACCTTGGGCATTGTAGACGTGTGGAGGGCGCAAAACCCGGTGGGGAGAGATTATACTTGCTTATCCAAATCACACAACATATTGTCGAAAATCGATTACTTCCTTGGTCCTCTAGGATAACACCTCAGATTTACTGCACAACTATAGAACAAGAAACGATTTCAGACCACGCCCCGATTAATTTCATACTCCGGCCAATACCTATTAAACCTCCAGACAAAACATGGAGATTTCCATCATACTTATATAACAACATAAACTTTCATCAGCATCTCAAGACCTCCTGGACACATTATGCATCAGATAATGATCAACATAAACATAACCCAAATCTGTTTTGGCATGCCTCTAAGGCAGTTATGAGGGGATTTATAACATCCTTCACAGCACACTATAATAAAAACATTAAAAGGGTGGATGAATCATTTCTTGCAAACCTCACTGAAACGTACAATAAATACCTTTCAGACCCCACTCCCATATCCAAACAAAATGACTACGACCTCAAGCTTACCAGAGACATGTTTCTAGCCCAACAGGATAATAACCTTAATATACATAGACAGGGTCAATACTTTAGACATAGAATTAAGTCAGGCAAATTATTAGCAAACTTAGGCCTAGATTTGGAGTTTGGCGGTAGCCGTGAAAACCAGCGTTAGAGGCTCCTAACGCTGGTTTTAGGCTACCTCCGGTATTTGGAGTCACTCAAAAAAGGGTCTAACGCTCACTTTTCAGCCGCGACTTTTCCATACCGCAGATCCCCTTACGTCAATTGCGTATCCTATCTTTTCAATGGGATTTTTCTAACTCCGGTATTTAGAGTCGTGTCTGAAGTGAGCATTAGAAATCTAACGACCAAACTCCAGCCGCAGAAAAAAGTCAGTAGTTAAGAGCTTTCTGGGCTAACGCCGGTTCATAAATCTCTTAACTACTGTACTCTAAAGTACACTAACACCCATAAACTACCTATGTACCCCTAAACCGAGGTCCCCCCACATCGCCACCACTCGATTAAATTTTTTTAACCCCTAATCTGCCGACCGCCACCTACGTTATACTTATGTACCCCTAATCTGCTGCCCCTAACACCGCCGACCCCTGTATTATATTTATTAACCCCTAACCTGCCCCCCACAACATCGCCGCCAGCTACCTACAATGATTAACCCCTAATCTGCCGACTGCAAAGCGCCGCCACCTACATTATAGCTATGTACCCCTAATCTCCTGCTCCTAACACCGCCGACCCCTATATTATATTTATTAACCCCTAATCTGCCGCCCTCAACGTCTCCTCCACCTGCCTACACTTATTAACCCCTAATCTGCCAAGCGGACCGCACCGCTATTATTATTAAGTTATTAACCCCTAATCCGCCTCACTAACCCTATAATAAATAGTATTAACCCCTAATCTGCCCTCCCTAACATCGCCGACACCTAACTTCAATTATTAACCCCTAATCTGCCGACCGGAGCTCACCGCTATCCTAATAAATGTATTAACCCCTAAAGCTAAGTCTAACCCTAACACTAACACCCCCCTAAGTTAAATATAATTTAAATATAACAAAATTAATTAACTCTTATTAAATAAATTATTCCTATTTAAAGCTAAATACTTACCTGTAAAATAAATCCTAATATAGCTACAATATAATTTATAATTATATTATAGCTATTTTAGGATTTATATTTATTTTACAGGTAACTTTGTATTTATTTTAACCAGGTACAATAGCTATTAAATAGTTAAGAACTATTTAATAGCTAAAATAGTTAAAATAATTACAAAATTACCTGTAAAATAAATCCTAACCTAAATTACAATTAAACCTAACACTACACTATCAATAAATTAAAGGGACACTGTACCCAAAAAATTTCTTTCGTGATTCAGATTGAGCATGAAATTTTAAGCAACTTTCTAATTTACTCCTATTATCAAATTGTCTTCATTCTCTTGGTATCTTTATTTGAAATGCAAGAATGTAAGTTTAAATGCCAGCCCATTTTTGGTGAACAACCTGGGTTGTCCTTGCTGATTGGTGGATAAATTCATCCACCAATAAAACAGTGCTGTCCAGAGTACTGAAACCAAAAAAAGCTTAGATGCCTTCTTTTTCAAATAATGATAGCAAGAGAACGAAGAAAAATTGATAATAGGAGTAAATAAGAAAGTTGCTTAAAATTTCATGCTCAATCTGAATCACGAAAGAAATATTTTGGGTACAGTGTCCCTTTAATTAAATACAATTCCTACAAATAACTACAATGAAATAAACTAACTAAAGTACAAAAAATAAAAAAGAACTAAGTTACAAAAAATAAAAAAATATTTACAAACATAAGAAAAATATTACAACAATTTTAAACTAATTACACCTACTCTAAGCCCCCTAATAAAATAACAAATCCCCCCAAAATAAAAAAATGCCTTACCCTATTCTAAATTACTAAAGTTCAAAGCTCTTTTACCTTACCAGCCCTGAACAGGGCCCTTTGCGGGGCATGCCCCAAGAAGTTCAGCTCTTTTGCCTGTAAAAAGAAACATACAATACCCCCCCCCAACATTACAACCCACCACCCACATACCCCTAATCTAACCCAAACCCCCCTTAAATAAACCTAACACTAAGCCCCTGAAGATCTTCCTACCTTATCTTCACCATACCAGGTTCACCGATCCATCCTGAAGAGCTCCTCCGATATCCTGATCCAAGCCCAAGCGGGGGGCTGAAGAGGTCCATGATCCGGCTGAAGTCTTCATCCAAGCGGGAGCTGAAGAGGTCCATGATCCAGATGAAGTCTTCATCCAAGCGGGAGCTGAAGAGGTCCATGATCCGGATGAAGTCTTCTATCAACGGCATCTTCAATCTTCTTTCTTCGGGAGCCAACATCTTCCATCCGACGCGGAACATCCTCTTCTCCCGACGCCTACTAGCCGAATGACGGTTCCTTTAAATGACGTCATCCAAGATGGCGTCCCTCAAATTCCGATTGGCTGATAGGATTCTATCAGCCAATCGGAATTAAGGTAGGAATATTCTGATTGGCTGATGGAATCAGCCAATCAGAATCAAGTTCAATCCGATTGGCTGATCCGATCAGCCAATCAGATTGAGCTCGCATTCTATTGGCTTTATCGGAACAGCCAATAGAATGCGAGCTCAATCTGATTGGCTGATTGGATCAGCCAATCGGATTGAACTTGATTCTGATTGGCTGATTCCATCAGCCAATCAGAATATTCCTACCTTAATTCCGATTGGCTGATAGAATCCTATCAGCCAATTGGAATTCGAGGGACGCCATCTTGGATGACGTCCCTTAAAGGAACCGTCATTCTTCAGTTGGAAGTCGCCGGATGAAAATGGGTCCGCGGTGGAGGTCTTCAGGATGGAGCCGGTCCTCATCGGATGAAGATAGAAGATGCCGCTTGGAAGATGATGGTTGCCGGTCCGGATCTACTCTTCTTCTTGGATAGGATGAAGACTTTGGAGCCTCTTCTGGACCTCTTCAGCCACCGGATGATGGATCGCCAGCCCCCGCTTGGGTTGGATGAAGATTTTGGAGCCAGGACCGATCGGTGAACCTGGTATGGTGAAGACAAGGTAGGATGATGTTCAGGGGCTTAGTGTTAGGTTTATTTAAGGGGGGTTTGGGTTATATTAGGGGTATGTGGGTGGTGGGTTGTAATGTTGGGGGGGGTATTGTATGTTTTTTTTTACAGGCAAAAGAGCTGAATTCTTTGTGGCATGACCCGCAAAGGGCCCTGTTCAGGGCTGGTAAGGTAAAAGAGCTTTGAACTTTAGTAATTTAGAATAGGGTAGGGCATTTTTTATTTTGGGGGGGTTTGTTATTTTATTAGGGGGCTTAGAGTAGGTGTAATTAGTTTAAAATTGTTGTAAGATTTTCCTTATGTTTGTAAATATTTTTTTATTTTTTGTAACTTAGTTCTTTTTTATTTTTTGTACTTTAGTTAGTTTATTTCATTGTAGTTATTTGTAGATATTGTATTTAATTAATGTATTGATAGTGTAGTGTTAGGTTTAATTGTAGGTAATTGTAGATATTTTATTTAATTAATTTAATGATAGTGTAGTGTTAGGTTTAATTGTAACTTAGGTTAGGATTTATTTTACAGGTAATTTTGTTATTATTTTAACTAGGTAACTATTAAATAGTTCTTAACTATTTAATAGCTATTGTACCTGGTTAAAATAATTACAAAGTTACCTGTAAAATAAATATTAATCCTAAAATAGCTATAATATAATTATAATTTATAGTGTAGCTATATTAGGATTTATTTTACAGGTAAGTATTTAGCTTTAAATAGGAATAATTTATTGAATAAGAGATAATTAATTTCGTTAGATTAAAATTATATTTAACTTAGGGGGGTGTTAGTGTTAGGGTTAGACTTAGCTTTAGGGGTTAATACATTTATTAGAATAGCGGTGAGCTCCAGTCGGCAGATTAGGGGTTAATAATTGAAGTTAGGTGTCGGCGATGTTAGGGAGGGCAGATTAGGGGTTAATACTATTTATTATAGGGTTAGTGAGGCAGATTAGGGGTTAATAACTTTATTATAGTAGCGCTCAGGTCCAGTCGGAAGATTAGGGGTTAATAAGTGTAGGCAGGTGGAGGCGACGTTGTGGGGGGCAGATTAGGGGTTAATAAATATAATATAGGGGTTGTTGGTGTTAGGGGCAGCAGATTAGGGGTACATAGGGATAATGTAAGTAGCGGCGGTTTACGGAGCGGCAGATTAGGGGTAGAAAATAATATACAGGGGTCAGCGATAGCGGGGGCAGCAGAGTAGGGGTTAATAAGTGTAAGGTTAGGGGTGTTTAGACTCGGGGTACATGTTAGAGTGTTAGGTGCAGATGTAGGAAGTGTTTCCCCATAGCAAACAATGGGGCTGCGTTAGGAGCTGAACGCGCCTTTTTTGCAGGTGTTAGGTTTTATTTCAGCTCAAACAGCCCCATTGTTTCCTATGGGGGAATCGTGCACGAGCACGTTTTTGAGGCTGGCCTCATCCGTAAGCAACTCTGGTATCGAGAGTAGAAGTTGCGTTAAATATGCTCTACGCTCCTTTTTTGGAGCCTAACGCTGACATTATATGGACTCTCAATACCAGAGTTATTTTAAAGGAGCGGCCAGAAAAAAGCCAGCGTTAGCTACGCGGGTTGTTACCGACAAAACTCTAAATCTAGCCGTTAGTCAAGCTGCACACTCCCAAATTGTATATAATGGCCATCAACTCTCAATCTCATTTAACATTAGACACTAAGGCCTAGATTTAGAGTTTTGTCGGTAAAGACCCACGGTGCTAATGCTGCTTTTTTTCCAGCGCACCCTTAAGACAACGCTGGTATTTAGAGTTGTCTGAATGGCTGTGTTAGCCTCAGAAAAGGGAGCGTTGAGCATAATTTAGCTCCACTTCAACCCTCAATACCAGCATTGCTTAAGTCAGTGGTAAGCTGGAAAAACGTGCTCGTGCACGATATCGCCATAGGAAACAAAAACCTAACACCTGCAAAAAAGCAGCGTTCAGCTCCTAACGCAGTACCATCTAAACTCCCCTAACCTTACACTTATTAACCCCTAATCTGCTGCCCCCGCTATCGCTGACACCTACATTATGTTATTAACCCCTAATCTGCCGCTCCGGACACCGCCGCAACATACATTATCCATATGAACCCCTAATCTACTGCCCCTAACATCGCCGACACCTATATTATATTTATTACCCCCTAATCTGCCCCCCCCCCAACGTCGCCACAACCTACCTACAATTATTAACCCCTCATCTGCCAACCGGACCTCGCCGCCACTATAATAAATGTATTAACCCCTAAACCGCCGCAGTCCCGCCTCGCAAACACTATAATAAATTTTATTAACCCCTAATCTGCCCTCCCTAACATCGCCGCCACCTACCTACAATTATTAACCCCTAATCTCCCGCCGGCAACGTCGCCGCTACTATAATAAAGTTATTAACCCCTAAACCTAAGTCTAACCCTAACACCTCCCTAACTTAAATATCATTTAAATTAATCTAAATAAATTTAATATCATTAAATACATTTTTCCTATTTAAAAATAAATACTTACCTATAAAATAAACCCTAATATAGCTACAATATAACTATTAGTTACATTGTAGTTATTTTAGGATTTAGATGTATTTTACAGGCAACTTTGTATTTATTTTAACTAGGTACAATAGCTATTAAATAGTTAATAACTATTTAATAGCTACCTAGTTAAAATAATTACAAAATTACTTTTAAAATAAAACCTAACCTAAGTTACAAATACAGGGAGTGCAGAATTATTAGGCAAATGAGTATTTTGACCACATCATCCTCTTTATGCATGTTGTCTTATTCCAAGCTGCATAGGCTCGAAAGCCTACTACCAATTAAGCATATTAGGTGATGTGCATCTCTGTAATGAGAAGGGGTGTGGTCTAATGACATCAACACCCTATATTAGGTGTGCATAATTATTAGGCAACTTCCTTTCCTTTTGGCAAAATGGGTCAGAAGAAGGACTTGACAGGCTCAGAAAAGTCAAAAATAGTGAGATATCTTGCAGAGGGATGCAGCACTCTTAAAATTGCAAAGCTTCTGAAGCGTGATCATCGAACAATCAAGCGTTTCATTCAAAATAGTCAACAGGGTCGCAAGCAGCGTGTGGAAAAACCAAGGCGCAAAATAACTGCCCATGAACTGAGAAAAGTCAAGCGTGCAGCTGCCAAGATGCCACTTGCCACCAGTTTGGCCACATTTCAGAGCTGCAACATCACTGGAGTGCCCAAAAGCACAAGGTGTGCAATACTCAGAGACATGGCCAAGGTAAGAAAGGCTGAAAGACGACCACCACTGAACAAGACACACAAGCTGAAACGTCAAGACTGGGCCAAGAAATATCTCAAGACTGATTTTTCTAAGGTTTTATGGACTGATGAAATGAGAGAGAGTCTTGATGGGCCAGATGGATGGGCCCGTGACTGGATTGGTAAAGGGCAGAGAGCTCCAGTCCGACTCAGACGGCAGCAAGGTGGAGGTGGAGTACTGGTTTGGGCTTGTATCATCAAAGATGAGCTTGTGGGGCCTTTTCGGGTTGAGGATGGAGTCAAGCTCAACTCCCAGTCCTACTGCCAGTTTCTGGAAGACACCTTCTTCAAGCAGTGGTACAGGAAGAAGTCTGCATCCTTCAAGAAAAACATGATTTTCATGCAGGACAATGCGTCCAAGTACTCCACAGCGTGGCTGGCAAGAAAGGGTATAAAAGAAGAAAATCTAATGACATGGCCTCCTTGTTCACCTGATCTGAACCCCATTGAGAACCTGTGGTCCATCATCAAATGTGAGATTTACAAGGAGGAAAAACAGTACACCTCTCTGAACAGTGTCTGGGAGGCTGTGGTTGCTGCTGCACGCAATGTTGATGGTGAACAGATCAAAACACTGACAGAATCCATGGATGGCAGGCTTTTGAGTGTCCTTGCAAAGAAAGGTGGCTATATTGGTCACTGATTTGTTTTTGTTTTGTTTTTGAATGTCAGAAATGTATATTTGTGAATGTTGAGATGTTATATTGGTTTCACTGGTAAAAATAAATAATTGAAATGGGTATATATTTGTTTTTTGTTAAGTTGCCTAATAATTATGCACAGTAATAGTCACCTGCACACACAGATATCCCCCTAAAATAGCTAAAATTAAAAACAAACTAAAAACTACTTCCAAAAATATTCAGCTTTGATATTAATGAGTATTTTGGGTTCATTGAGAACCTGGTTGTTGTTCAATAATAAAATTAATCCTCAAAAATACAACTTGCCTAATAATTCTGCACTCCCTGTACACCTAACACTACACTATCAATAAATTAATTAAATAAATTAGCTATAATTAGCTAAACTAAAATACAATTAAATAAACTAATCTATAATACAAAACCCCCCCACTAAATTACAGAAAATACATTTTTTTTACAAGAAGTTTAAACTAATTACACCTAATCTAAGCCCCCTAATAAAATAAAAAAGCCCCCCAAAATAATAAAATGCCCTACCCTATTCTAAATTACAAAGTAATCAGCTCTTTTACCAGCCCTAAACCTAACACTAACCCCCTGAAGATCTCCCTACCTTGAGTCGTCTTCACCCAGCCGAGCCGAATTCTTCATCCAAGCGGAGCAAGAAGATGTCCTCCATCCGGTAGAAGTCTTCATCCAAGAGGAGCAAGAAGATGTCCTCCATCCGGTAGAAGTCTTCATCCAAGCGCTGTCTTCTATCTTTTCTATCTTCATCCATCCGGAGCGGAGGGGAGCCATCTTCCAGCCAGCCGACGTGGAGCCATCCTCTTCAACCGACGGACTAACGACGAATGACGGTTCCTTTAAGGGACGTCATCCAAGATGGCGTCCCTCGAATTCCGATTGGCTGATAGGAATTCCGATCAGCTAATCGGAATTAAGGTAAGAAAAATTTGATTGGCTGATTGAATCAGCCAATCAGATTGAAGTTCAATCCGATTGGGTGTTCCAATCAGCCAATCGGATTAACCTTGCATTCTATTGGCTGATTGGAACAGCCAATAGAATGCGAGGTCAATCCGATTGGCTGATTGGATCAGCCAATCGGATTGAACTTCAATCTGATTGGCTGATTCAATCAGCCAATCAGATTTTTCTTACCTTAATTCTGATTGGCTGATAGAATCCTATCAGCCAATCGGAATTCGAGGGACGCCATCTTGGATGACGTCCCTTAAAGGAACCGTCATTCGTTGTTAGTCCGTTGGTTGAAGAGGATGGCTCCGCGTCGGCTGGCTGGAAGATGGCTCCGCTCCAGATGGATGAAGATAGAAGACCCCGCTTGGATGAATACTTCTACCGGATGGAGGACCTCTTTTTGTCCCGCTTGGATGAAGGCTTCTACCGGATGGAGGACATCTTCTTGCTCCGTTTGGATGAAGAATTCGGCTCGGCTGGGTGAAGACGACTCAAGGTAGGGAGATCTTCAGGGGGTTAGTGTTAGGTTTATTTAAGAGGGGTTTGGGTGGGTTAGAGTAGGGGTATGTGGGTGGTGGGTTTTAATGTTCGGGGGGTTGTAATTTTTTTTACAGGTAAAAGAGCTGATTACTTTGGGGCAATGCCCCGCAAAAAGCCCTTTTAAGGGCTGGTAAAAGAGCTGATTACTTTGTAATTTAGAATAGGGTAGGGCATTTTATTATTTTGGGTGGCTTTTTTGTTTTATTAGGGGGCTTAGATTAGGTGTAATTAGTTTAAACTTCTTGTAAAAAATTTTTATTTTCTGTAACTTAGTGGGGTTTTTTTTTGTATTATAGATTAGTTTATTTAATTGTATTTTAGTTTAGCTAAGTGTAGTTAATGGTGTTGCGAATAGTTCGCCGGCGAATAGTTCCCGGCGAACATAGCATGTTCGCGTTCGCCTCGGCGGGCGAACATATGCAATGTTCGATCCGCCCCCTATTCGTCATCATTGAGTAAACTTTGACCCTGTACCTCACAGTCAGAATACACATTACAGCCAATCAGCAGCAGACCCTCCCTCTGTGGTATACCTTTAACTCTAACTCCTCCTATCTGATCTCTTTCCTATTTAAGGACTACCTGTTGCATTCATTTACTGCCTGATTATTGAAGTCATACCTACTCTGATGTAGCTATTCCTATTTCAGGTCTCCTATCACTTGTATTCTGTGCTAAGTATCGTTCCAAAGATTACTTTTGTTACCTTTTTGATTCTCATATGTTTTGTTGCAACTTTGTTATTACCGAGTCTGGATCACTGAACGACCGGAACTACTTTTTTACCGCTACCCGGAAGTAAGCCGCACTCACACACGCTGCCTCTCCCAGACACGGAGCTCCCAATGCGGTAACGGAACACTCACGGTCCCTAAGGTGGTAACGTACACGAACCAAACTAAAGCCTTTAAGCTTCTTACCTGCATATTGTTGTCACCATTCTGAATTATTGGGCAAATCCCATTATATGCAATATCCATTACAAACAAACAATGTATGTTTGCGGAGTGTCTGAACTTGTAAATATTTTAGGATGTGTGTGATTGCGTGAAGTAAAGGAGTTCTATTTTTGTTACTATCGTTACTGATTCAGATCATGTCAGTATATCTACTCCTTCTGTGGCTTCCATTCGATATATATTGAACATATGAAATGTATCTCATCATTATATGCTTATTTTTATTAACACATAAGTTTGTAGTTAATACTAAAATTCATCATATATTAAATGTCTCATATTGTTTAATCAGGCTACATAGAAGTTGTTTTCTGATTAATACAAAAAAGAGCAACAAGCTCTAATTTTAGGGCTAACCTTCATAACTATTGCCATAAATACTTGTATCCAGATTTACAAAGCTCACAATACCACATAATAATCAGGCCCAAAAGACAATCAAAATCTTTTTTGATTGGAACATTTACTATTATGGATCCTAATGAAATAAAGAAGGAATTTAATAATGTCTATCTCAAACTTGATTATTTAGCAAGAGCAGTGACTGAAGTGCAAACTGAAAATGCTGCACTTAAAACTATAGTTAAAGATTATGTTTCACAAAAACCTCATGATCCACCTGAACCTCATATTAATTATCCACAACCCTTCTCAGGGAAACGTTCTGAGTTCAGGGAATTTAAGAATGCCTGTAACTTATTATTCTCCCTTAGACCTAAGACTTATCATACTGAGCGGATTAAAGTATGTACCACAATATCTTTTTTACAAGGTGAACCTAGGACTTGGGCTAATAGGTTTTTCGAAAACAATAACCCTATCTTAGATTCATTACAGGATTTTTTTTCTGCTTTGACTAGTCTATATCAAGATTCAAATACTCAAATAAATGCTGAAACGAGATTAAGGTCTTTAAAACAGGGTAAGAGAAATGTGGAAGATTATACCACTGAGTTTCAGATGTGGGCAGAGGAATCTCAGTGGAATGAAATCAGTTTAAAGAATCAATATCGTCTGGGGTTGTCTGAATCACTCAAAGATGAACTTTCACGTCTGGAGATTCCTGATACTCTTGAGGGGCTTATCAAATTAAGCATCTCCTTGGATCGCCGTTTGAGAGAAAGGAGAGCAGAGAGGGCCTCTTATGATAATCCATCCAAGAAACCTTACCAAGTCACTACAAGTCATGACAGAGCTCATGGCAGTGCTACCCCCATGGAGATTGGAGTTCTTAGAGGACCTCTGCCACCAGAGGAAAAAATTAGAAGGAGGTTGGAAAACCTCTGTTTATATTGTGCACATAAGGAACATTCAGTATCCACTTGTCCTATGTTAAAAAAACAAAAGAATGGTAAGACAATAACCAGTGACTTTATTTACAGCATTACAAATGATACCCATATGACTTTGTCCATTTCTTTACAGTGGGACCAGAAAAATATCCAAACCAAGGCATTAATTGATTCAGGAGCATCTGGCAATTACATTGATTCCACCTATGTATATAAAAATAAAATACCAGTTATATGCAAACAAAACCCTGTCTCCATTAAGTTAATAGATGGTTCATTCATAGAACAAGGACCAATCACACATCATACTGTTCCCCTTCTTGTAACCTCATTCCAAGGACACACTGAATACTTATCTTTTGATCTCATATCCATACATCAGCATACTCTCATCTTAGGGTATCCTTGGTTGAAGAAACACAACCCAAACATAAATTGGGTTTCAAGTAAGGTAACATTAGATTCTGCCTTTTGTTTAAAGACTTGTTATCCACATCAAACCATAGCGTCACTTGATAATGGTTTACCCTCGTGTTATCAGGATTTGGCAGAAGTATTCAATTTAAAAGAGGCAGAAAACCTTCCACCCCATAGGGATTTTGACTGCCCTATCGATATAATACCTGGTTCTAAAATCCCTCATGGTAAGATCTATCCTCTCTCTCAAGAGGAACTTCAATATATTAGAAATTACCTAGACGAAAATTTACGTAAGGGATTCATTTCACACTCCACATCCCCTGCAGCTGCAGGAATGTTTCTAGTAAGAAACAAGGATGGTACCATAAGACCTATTATTGATTATAGGGCATTAAATAACATCACAATAAAAAACAGATACCCTTTACCTTTAATACCAGAACTTTTGGAGCGTCTAACTGGTGCTACTATTTACACCAAACTAGATCTAAAGGGGGCTTATAATCTGATTAGAATCAAAGAGGGTCATGAATGGAAGACGGCATTCCGGACTAGATATGGCCTTTTTCAGTATAACGTAATGCCTTTCGGTCTGAGTAATGCCCCAGAAACTTTTCAGTTTTTTATAAACGAGATATTCCGAGACCTTATTGACGTCTGTGTCATAATATACCTTGATGACATCCTAATTTATTCTAGAACACCACAAGAACATGAAAAACATGTACTCTGGGTGTTAACTCGTTTAAAAGAACACAAATTATATGCTAAATTGGAAAAGTGTTCTTTTCATGTTACAGAAATAAAATTCTTGGGTTACATCATCAGTCCCAACAAGATACAAATGGATCCGGAGAAGGTGTCAGCAATTTTAAATTGGCCTACTCCCACTTCAACAAAATCTGTGCAACGTTTCATTGGTTTTGCGAACTTTTATAGAAAGCTTATTAAAAATTTCTCTTCAATCGTTAAACCATTAACAGCCCTTACTAGTGAAAAACAAAGATTTAAATGGACAGATTCCGCAAATCAAGCTTTCAACAAGTTGAAAGAATATTTTACCACAGCACCCATCTTAGCTATGCCAGACTTTGATTTGGAATTTATTCTTGAAGTAGATGCATCTGACTCAGGTATCGGTGCAGTATTGTCACAACAGGATAAAAACATGACTGAGATTCATCCTATCGCTTTTTATTCTAAGATGTTGACTAGCGCTGAGAAAAACTATAGCATAGGAGATAAAGAACTTCTAGCTATAAAACGTGCCCTTGAACACTGGAGACATTTATTAGAAGGTTCCAAACTGCCTTTTAAGATTTTTACTGACCATAAAAATCTTGAGTTCCTGAAGACAAGTAAGACTTTGTCTGCACGCCAAGCAAGATGGTCGATATTTTTTGATCGTTTTAATTTTCTTCTAACATACAGACCAGGACACTTGAATACCAAAGCCGATGCTCTCTCTAGACAACATGATCAAGACACTCAAGATCAAATCAACCAAATCATTACAAAAGAAAAGATTATAGGTTTACTTACACCTTTGGAAGAAGATATATTAAAAGAATTAAAGCATGAACCACCACATGGAATAGATTGTCAGAAAGATTCCAATACTGGTCTTTTTTACCATAATTCTAAACTTTACATTCCCCAACAGATGAGATCTTCCATCCTCAAACAAACCCATGATGGGACTCTTGCGGGTCATCCAGGTATTTCTAAAACTATTGACCTAACTAGGAGAAATTATTGGTGGCCACTCATGGATGCTTATATAACAAATTATGTAAAACATTGTGATTTCTGCGCCAGAAATAAGTTAGTTCACAAAAGACCATCAGGTCTTTTGTCTCCTCTGCCTATTCCTGACAAACCTTGGAGTACCATATCAATGGACTTTATTGTTGAATTACCTGAATCCCATCAATACAATACTATCTTAGTTGTCATTGACCATTTAACAAGACTGGCTCATTACATTCCTTTAAAAGGTCTGCCTACAGCTTTCACAACAGCTCATGTTTTCTTAGACAATATAGTTCGCTTACATGGATTGCCTAAAGTTATTATAACTGACCGTGGTACTCAGTTTACCTCTAATTTCTGGAGATCTTTATGCAAGCTTATTCAGATTGATTCAAGATACTCGACTGCATTTCACCCCCAGACAAATGGTCTCACAGAACGACTTAACCAAACCCTTGAGCAATATCTTCGCTGCTACATATCTCATCTTCAGGATGATTGGTCATCTTATCTACCTTTGGCAGAGTTCTGTTATAATAATACCACTTCTTCATCAACTAAATTATCCCCATTCTTTGTTACTTATGGATATCATCCTACCACCATCTCTTTGAGTTCTCAACAAGTAAACTCACCCTCTGCATTGGATTTTGCGAATAATTTACATGAAAGGCTGGACATCCTGAAAAAACATCTTTCAGAAGCCAAAGAATATCAGAAGAGGTTGTATGATACCCATCATACAACAGGTCCTACCTATCAAGTTGGAGATTTGGTTCTGCTATCAACAAAGAATCTTAAACTTTCCGTTCCTAGCAAAAAGCTAGCTAATCAATATTTGGGTCCTTTTAAAGTGTCTAAAATAATCAACCCAAATGCTTTGAGATTGGAGCTTCCTCAGGATTTTAAGATTCACCCCTCTTTCCACGTCTCTTTGCTGAAGCCATATCTTCCTTCACCTCAGTCCCTCTCCTTGTCTAGACCACCTCCGATAGTCATTGATGATCGAGAAGAGTATGAGGTTGAAGCTGTGTTGGATTCTAGGATCCATAGACGGAGGTTGGAGTACCTTGTGAAATGGAAGGGTTATGGTTCAGAGGATAACTCTTGGCAACTTCATTCTGTTCTTCGCACTCCCCGTCTTCTGCGGAATTTTCATCGCCGCTATCCTGAGAAACCTAGTTTGGAATCCCCTGGGGTGCTTCCTTGAAGGGGGGGGAGATGTGGTATACCTTTAACTCTAACTCCTCCTATCTGATCTCTTTCCTATTTAAGGACTACCTGTTGCATTCATTTACTGCCTGATTATTGAAGTCATACCTACTCTGATGTAGCTATTTCTATTTCAGGTCTCCTATCACTTGTATTCTGTGCTAAGTATCGTTCCAAAGATTACTTTTGTTACCTTTTTGATTCTCATATGCTTTGTTGCAACTTTGTTATTACCGAGTCTGGATCACTGAACGACCGGAACTACTTTTTTACCGCTACCCGGAAGTAAGCCGCACTCACACACGCTGCCTCTCCCAGACACGGAGCTCCCAATGCGGTAACGGAACACTCACGGTCCCTAAGGTGGTAACGTACACGAACCAAACTAAAGCCTTTAAGCTTCTTACCTGCATATTGTTGTCACCATTCTGAATTATTGGGCAAATCCCATTATATGCAATATCCATTACAAACAAACAATGTATGTTTGCGGAGTGTCTGAACTTGTAAATATTTTAGGATGTGTGTGATTGCGTGAAGTAAAGGAGTTCTATTTTTGTTACTATCGTTACTGATTCAGATCATGTCAGTATATCTACTCCTTCTGTGGCTTCCATTCGATATATATTGAACATATGAAATGTATCTCATCATTATATGCTTATTTTTATTAACACATAAGTTTGTAGTTAATACTAAAATTCATCATATATTAAATGTCTCATATTGTTTAATCAGGCTACATAGAAGTTGTTTTCTGATTAATACAAAAAAGAGCAACAAGCTCTAATTTTAGGGCTAACCTTCATAACTATTGCCATAAATACTTGTATCCAGATTTACAAAGCTCACAATACCACACCCTCCCAGACCCTCCCACCTCCTGAACAGCATCCATTTTAGATTCATTTGGAAGCTGCATTCTTAGTGAGAGGAAGGACTGTGTAGCTGCTGCTGATTTAATAGGGAAATCGATAGCTAGGCTAGTCTATTCAGTGTCCACTACAGTCCTGAAGGACTCATCTGATCTCTGCTGTAAGGACAGCACCCCAAAAAGCCCTTTTTAGGGCTAGAACATCAGTCTGCTTTTTTTTTCCCTGTGTAATCTAATAACAGTTGCCTGCCTGCCAGCGTGTGTGTCAGGCTCACAGCATATACTGTGCCCACTTGCCCAGTGCCACCACTCATATCTGGTGTAACAGTAGTGTACATTTAAAAAAAACAACACTTTTTTGACTGTGAAATAATAGCAGACAGCTTCCAGTACCCAAGATGGCCGCCAATAAGGCAGATGGGGAGGGTTAGAGAGCTGTTTTGGGGGGGATCAGGGAGGTTGGGGGCTAAGGGGGGATGCTACACCACAGCATATGTAAATATGCTAAAAAAAATTAAAAAATTTTTAAAAACCTTTTATTTTAGTACTGGCAAACTTTCTGCTAGTACTTAAGATGGCGGGGACAATTGTGGGGTGGGGGAGGGAAGAGAGCTGTTTGGGAGGGATCAGGGGGTCTGATGTGTCAGGTGGGAGGCTGATCTCTACACTAAAGCTAAAATTAACCCTGCAAACTCCCTACAAACTACCTAATTAACCCCTTCACTGCTAGCCATAATACACGTGTGATGCACAGCAGCATTTAGCGGCCTTCTAATTACCAGAAAGCAACGCCAAAGTCATATATGTCTGCTATTTCTGAACAAAGGGGATCCCAGAGAAGCATTTACAACCATTTGTGCCATAATTGCACAAGCTGTTTGTAATTAATTTCAGTGAGAAACCTAAAATTGCGAAACAATTTAAGTTTTTTTTAAATTTGATCGCATTTGGCGGTGAAATGGTGGCATTAAATATACCAAAATGGGCCTAGATCAATACTTTTGGTTGTCTACTACACTACACTTAAGCTAAAATTAATTCTACAAGCTCCCTACATGCTCCCTAATTAACCCCTTCACTGCTGGGCATAAAACACGTGTGGTGCGCAGTGGCATTTAGCAGCCTTCTAATTACCAAAAAGCAACACCAAAGCCATATAAGTCTGCTATTTCTGAACAAAGGGGATCCCAGAGAAGCATTTACAACCATTTATGCCATAATTGCATAAGTTGTTTGTAAATAATTTCTGTGAGAAACCTAAAGTTTGTGAAAAAGTGAACAATTTTTTTTTTTATTTGATCACATTTGGCGGTGAAATGGTGGCATGGAATATACCAAAATGGGCCTAGATCAATACTTTGGGTTGTCTACTACACTACACTTAAGCTAAAATTAACTCTACAAGCTCCCTACATGCTCCCTAATTAACCCCTTCACTGCTGGGCATAAAACACGTGTGGTGCGCAGTGGCATTTAGCAGCCTTCTAATTACCAAAAAACAACGCCAAAGCCATATAAGTCTGCTATTTCTGAACAAAGGGGATCCCAGAGAAGCATTTACAACCATTTATGCCATAATTGCATAAGTTGTTTGTAAATAATTTCTGTGAGAAACCTAAAGTTTGTGAAAAAGTGAATTTTTTTTTTTATTTGATCGCATTTGGCGGTGAAATGGTGGCATGGAATATACCAAAATGGGCCTAGATCAATACTTTGGGTTGTCTTCTACACTACACTTAAGCTAAAATTAACTCTACAAGCTGCCTACATGCTCCCTAATTAACCACTTCACTGCTTGGCATAAAACATGTGTGGTGCGCAGTGGCATTTAGCAGCCTTCTAATTACCAAAAAGCAACGCCAAATCCATATAAGTCTGCTATAATGGCATGTCTGGCACACAGTGTTGGGGCAAGGATCCATCTGACCACTGATACCTGGTCTGCAAAGCATGGTCAGGGCAGGTATATCACCTACACTGCGCACCGTGAAGCGGGCGTAACCCTTACACGTAACCCTTACACTACCTGATCGATACAACATCATACCTGATGTTTTAAAGCACGTTATTCCAAACAATTTAGGAATGTTAGGTGATTTATGCCCTTTATGGCTTAAAACCAGACTCTGCATCAACTATGTAATTTTCCATGGAAGTTTTGCCATGGATCCCCCTCCGGCATGCCAGAATCCAGGTGTTATTGCCCTTGAAACAACTTTTCCATCACTATTGTGGCCAGAAAGAGTCCCTGTGTGTTTTAAAATTTGCCTGTCTATTGAAGTCTATGGTGGTTCGCCCGGTACGCCCGATCGCGAACTTTTGTGGAAGTTCGCGTCCGCTGTTCGCCAACCCAAATTTTTAGGTTCGCGACATCACTAATTGTAGTTAATTTATTTAATTAATTTATTGATAGTGTAGTGTTAGGTGTATTTGTAACTTAGGCTAGGATTTATTTTACAGGTAATTTTGTAATTATTTTAACTAGGTAGCTATTAAATAGTTATTAACTATTTAATAGCTATTGTACCTAGTTAAAATAAATACAAAGTTGCCTGTAAAATAAATCTAAATCCTAAAATAGCTACAATGTAACTAATAGTTATATTGTAGCTATATTAGGGTTTATTTTATAGGTAAGTATTTATTTTTAAATTGGAAAAATGTATTTAATGATAGTAAATTTATTTAGATTAATTTAAATGATATTTAATTTAGGGGGGTGTTAGGGTTAGGGTTAGACTTAGGTTTAGGGGTTAATAAATTTATTATAGTAGCGGCGACGTTGCCGGCGGGAGATTAGGGGTTAATAATTGTAGGTAGGTGGCGGCAATGTTAGGGAGGGCGGTTTAGGGGTTAATACATTTATTATTGTGGTGGCGAGGTCCGGTCGGCAGATTAGGGGTTAATAAGTGTAGGTAGGTGGCGGCGACGTTGGGGGGGGGGCAGATTAGGGGTTAATAAATATAATGTAGGTGTCGGCAATGTTAGGGGCAGCAGATTAGGGGTTCATAGCTATAATGTAGGTGGCGGTGATGTCCGGTCGGAAGATTAGGGGTTAAAAAAAAATATTATAGGGTTGGCAATGTGGGGGGACCTCGGTTTACGGGTTCATAGGTCGTTTATGGGTGCTAGTGTACTTTATAGCACAGTAGTTAAGAGCTTTATGTTCTGGCGTTAGCCCATAAAACTCTTAAATACTGACTTTTTTTGGTGGTAGGAGTCTTGTCGGTAGAGGCTCTACCACTCACTTCTTCCAAGACTCGAAATACCAGCGTTAGGCAAATCCCATTGAAAAGATAGGATACGCAATTTTCGTAAGGGGATTTGCGGTAGCCTCGAGTCGGGCGGTAAAAATCAGCGTTAGGACCCCTTAACGCTGTTTTTGATGGCTAACGCCAAACTCTAAATCTAGGCATAAGGAAATTATGTTGGAATTCGTCAGATATTACACCTCTTTAAAAAATCTAGAAGCAAAACAACGTTTCTGGAACTCACTATGCCTCCCTTCACTATCCGAGGAACAAACTATACTTCTCAATGCTTGTATTCACCCTCAAGAAGTAATTAAAGCCATACGTAGGGCTAAGCTAAGGAAGGCCGCAGGCCCAGATGAATTACCTACAGAATATTATGCACTCCTTGTGGATGACATAGCCCCTGCCTTGTCTTCTTTATACAATGCTTACTTAGAAGGTACATCTCCTACTTAAAGGGACAGTCAACACCAGAATTTTTGTTGTTTAAAAAGATAGATAATCCCTTTATTACCAATTCCCCAGTTTTTTTCAAAATCAACACTGTTATATAAATACACTTTTATTTCTGTGACTAACTTGTATCTAAGCATCTTCTGACCGCCCCTAATCACATGACTTTTAGTTATTATCTATTGACTTGCATTTTAGCCAATTAGTGCAGTGTCTGCCACTAGCCACAGGCATGATCACAATGCTATCTATATGGCCTACATGAGCTTGCTCTCCCCTGCTGTGAAAAGTAAATAAAATAGAGGAGGCCTTCAAGGGCTTAGAAATTATCATATGTGCCTCCCTAGGTTTGCTTTCAACTAGAATACCAAGAGAACAAAGCAAAATTGTTGATAAAAGTAAATTGGAAAGTTGTTTAAAATGACATGCCCTATTTGAAAAATGAAAGGTTTTTTTGGACTTGACTGTCCCTTTAAGCCTGATAGGGAGCCTATGTATACTTCCTCTTACCGCTCAATCTCATTTCTAAATGGGGACTACAAATGATTAACCAAAATATTAGTTGATAGATTAGCACAGGTTTTGCCTTCAATTGTACACACTGACCAAATAGGGGCCAAGGGCCAATCTTCTGTGATTAATATTCGGAAAACACTAGCAATTACTTCCCATTACTGGTATAATTCCTATTCCTTGAACCCCGTTAACTTACAGGATGCATGCCTTCTTGCACTAGGCACAAAAAAAAGCATTTGATAAAGTGGGACCACTTACACACATCATTAGCAAAATTTGACCTTACTGGTAATTTCACAGTTTACCTTCAAAGATTATATAGCGCTCCTAAATCATCATTTATAATCAATGGTAGGCTTTCCCCCTCATTTGATCTGCAGAGGGGTACGAGGCAGGGATGCCCCCCTCTCCCTTGATGTTCGACCTGGCCATAGAGCCTCTGGCATGTCACATCAGACAGAACTGTGAGGGTCTAGATTTATTTGACCACCCGCAACACCTGTCTTTATACGTGGCTGACTTGTTATTGTATATACGCAATCCCATCACCAACTTAGACAACCTCCTAAACTTAATTGAGAATTTTGGTACATTCACGGGTTATAAAATTAATATTAATAAGTCCGAAGTTACTTGGCTACAGAATAAACAAAACTTAAAATCACAGATGGATCATTCAAATATCTAAGTATTCACATACATGTGAACCCCAGAAAATTATATCACCTGAATCTCAAAAATGCTGTGCGAAACATAAAACTATTGCTCTTGGGCTGGGCTAAATTACCCCTTTCTCTTACGGGCAGAATCCACCTTTTTAAGATGGTTGCATTGCCTAAATGCTAATATCCTCTGCAGATGCTGCTCTTTCTTCTTAACCAACAACTTAATACAGTCCACTCTAGGACAGTTCACTTAGAGGGGAAAAAAACATAGGATAGGAAAAACTTATTTAGCTATGCCTTTAGGTAAGGGGGGCTTCCCTTCCCAAACATTTCATGGTATAACTGGGCCACACTGACAAAACTAACATTGGATTGACTGGTTGGAAATAACCGATTCACTGTCCCTATGGTAGAAGCTAATCTTATTAAACCAATGCATCTGGCTTTCCTTCCTCATGCAGATTTTACCTCATTGCCATCATATATTTAGAACCATATACTATATAGAGACCCTTTGAGGGCGTGGGCCAAGGTATGCAGGCTATGGGGGTAAGAAAATCAGCAAGTAAATATCTACCAATCCAAGGTAATCTACAATTCTTACTTGGATACACTACGGAAGCAATCCAATTGTGGCATAAGCGACAACTCACAACACTTAAACAACTTTTTAACCCATTGACTTTGGTAATCATTCCCTTTCAAGAACTTAAAAAAATAGTGTGATCTCCATGATACTCATAAATTTGCATATTTTCAGTGTAGGCATTAGATTAATAAGTTAAAGGCAGATGGCTTGCTTCCCAGAGAGCCCACTAATATTGATAAACTGTGTGCGTTGGCAAAACAGGGATCTTATAAAATCACACACATACATACAATCTCATTCTCCAACACTTTGAAGACTCTGCTATGCAGAGGATTCTATCAAAGTGGGCTAATTATAGAAGTCTGTTGGTGGATGAAGATCTCATTAGTACAAGTTTCAATAAAATACAGTCAGTCACTATTTCTGTGAACCTACGAGAATACCATTTGAAATTCTTGCAACAAGCTTATATAACCCCTGGTCTCCAATCTAGATGGGTTCATGGGGCTAAAGTTATTTGTTCCAAGTACAGTTGTGCCTCACAAGATTAGATTCACCTTTTATGGAACTGTCCTAAATTGAAAAGCTTTTAGCTCAAAATATCTTACTGGTTGTCAAAAATAACAAAAGCACAGGTAGACCTTTCAGCCCAGCATATATTTTTTTTAATTCCAAACGATAGGAAGCTAGCTTTTGATACCTTTATATCGTATTGTATATCGTATTGACGAAACAACTAATTTTGACGGGATGGGCATGTAATAAAACTCCCCCTATTTCAGCAACTACTCAGAAATATACACACCCAGATGCTAGTTGAACAGGCAGATGCGAAAGGAGACCCAGAAAAACGAATTAAATGCTTTCTTCATAAATGGGAAGCTTATATTTTATACTTGCCAAGTTGCCAGCTATTGTTAGAAAAAGAGACATTCACCAATTTAGAAACAGTCTTTACATCGTAAATGAAAATCTTAAAGGCAATTGGCGTTTTCCAGATTACCACACATAATTTTGCCCTAGTTATATATAAGCCTATTACTGACCGCGTTTTCCCATACACCTTCCCTTCCCCCCACCCCCTGCCCATTTTCGGGTCTTTGTCTGTGGGGGTGAACTGAGCTGAGGGCACTCCAGGTAAGTTGGTATGGGTTAGTTTTTTGTTCTTTTTGGTTATATTGTATTTTGTTTTAGTTATAAAAAGAAAAATTGGTGACCCCCATATTAGGGAACTCATTATTCTAAATAAGAAACACACAACCACAGTTGGGGTAAAAAGGCTGCAGCTTGTTTTATTAACAAAATCATTTAACATATAAACAACACAGATAAATAACCCCCATAATAAGATTAACATTAACAATCCCCCCGGGGCTTGCCAATTGACCCATTGTACTTCCATGCCGAAGGTCCCCTCAGGAACCATAATAGACCTCTCTGCATAGCAGGAGGTACCCCATCACACTCCACAGACCACCAAAGGCAAGCCCCGCCCACCAAGCTGCGACAACATTAGCACCTCTCTCAGCTGTAAACCTAGGGAGGGAGCTTCCTCTCACCGTCAGGTCCGGATATAAGATGACCCTACTTCCTGCTCACTGTCTCCTTTATGCCTTCCTTGTGTGCCTGCCCCTTTAACCCACTCTACTCTATTCCTCTTACTTGCCCTGCTCTGTGGTCAAATGCCCTTCCTAAATAGGCATTTCTCCAGGGCCGTGATGACCCCCATATTAGGGACCTCGTTATTCTAAATAAGAAACACACAACTACAGTTGGGGTAAAAAGGCTGCAGCTTGTTTTATTAACAAAATCATTTAACATATAAACAACACAGATAAATAATCCCCATAATAAGATTAACATTAACAATCCCCCCGGGGCTTGCCAATTGATCCATTGTACTTCCATGCCGAAGGTCCCCTCAGGAACCGTAATAGACCTCTCCTGCATAGCAGGAAGTACCCCAGCAGACTCCACAGACCACCAAAGGCAAGCCCCGCCCACCACCAGGATGGCTTACAGACGGACCCCACCACCACTCAAGACCTTTTCAACCCCCTCCTTCAAATTGAAATTAAACAAATGGAGCCCAACCTCGTTCAAATGGACCCCATCTCTCAGAAAGAAACATTCCCCCGATTCCCCTTCAAATTCCAAGTGTCGTATTGACACCCCTCCCCCTTTCTTTTCTACAAACTTGCTCAAGATTCTATTGATTTTCCTCCTGGAATCTTCCAGCCTCTGAGCATCCCACACTGCCCGCCACTTCAGTCTAGGTTCTATCTCTGACCACACCAAAATTAGCTCCAGGAACAAGTTCCATAACCTTAGTAAATCCCTCTTTACATCTGCCAACAAATCTTTCTGAGAGATGAAGCCCAAATCGTTCCCACCAGCATGGATCACCAACAGCCCAGGCGGGCTGTACAATCTAGCAAATTCCACCACTTTAACAATCACCTGGTCCCACCTTAACACCCTAAACCCCAACCAGCGTATTAAGACTGTTTCGCCATCAAGACATAGCTGACACCCGTCCTCTTTTGTCATCGCCTCTCACCTTGCCCAGTAAATGTAGGAATGGCCAATAATCCAGCATTCCTGGACACCTAACCAATTGAACAGAGAAACAAAAACATGAAAATAATAACACTTCAGTACTAGTTCCCTTCGTACATAGGATTTAAAACTGCTAGAAGCCCACCTCCCATCCTTTTAATCCTTGCGTCTGACATGCCCAACATTCTCACCTCAGTAGCAGCCCCGATTCTGCAAGAGTGTGACCCAAAGTCAAGTTGTGGGAGTCCCAGGTGCCCTAGCACCTTTCTAAAAACTGATATAAACTGGAAACGCGATAACGAATCCCCGTTCCTGTGCACAAGCAAAAGGCCATCGCACTGAGGCCACACCTGCAAAAACGAGGCCACCGCCTCAATCGGGCAACACGCTCTCCCTATCGTTCTGACACTAATAGCTTTACATTGCCCACCCTGGTCAGTCTTCGACCGCCTCAGCCATATGACAAGTTCCCTACCCTGAATCCACACGTCATCATGCTGGATACCTCCCCCATCTCTCTTATTCTTGCCCACAACTTCTGACACCCGAAAGGCCGCAAAAAAGGCTATCACATATGCAGCCCGGAAAAGTACCATCTCGTACCCATCTGAACACACCGTGTCCAGTGCTCCCACTACCCTCCATAGTAATGCAAAAGTGACCGGTCTCCTAGAGTCCGGGACTCTGTCTCCCCTACACAAACCCCTAGCGGCCATTCTTACCATGAAATACTTGGTAACATCCTCCCACCCCAAAAACTGGCAAAGGAAGGCGAGCGCCGCTAGCCTCCGCTTCACCATGGCCCTTGACACCCCGTGTCTTCCCCAGTCTGCCATCCACCCCAATAGCACAGACAACCAGCTCCAGGCTGTGAGTGCCCCCCCGGTCCTTTTTAGCAACTCACACCATTTTCTCCATACCTGCGAATAGGCTCTCCATGTGGACCCCGCCAAAGCCCCTCGTACCATCCTCAACAAGTCAAGAAGTCCACCATCCACAAGTCCCCCGGGCACTGTGTCCCTTCCTCCTCTGCCAACGGAGCCAGTTCCCGGAACCTGTCCCACTGGAAACGGGAAAGAGAATCAGCTATCCCATTGGATTTCCCAGGAACATGCACAGCCTTAAAAAGTACATTACATCTCATGCACTCCAGCACAAGCAAATGGAGGAGAACCACCACCAAAGGGGGAGGATGCCGACAAGGTGTTGACTGCCGCCACAGGACCTTTCTGTCCCATAGTAGCCCTGGCCAAATAGTTAAAGACACCAGTAACGGGAACAATTCTAAGAAAACCACATTCTTAATCAGGTCTCCTGCTCGCCACTCCTGTGGCCAGGTATCCGAGCACCACTTACCCCCAAGATAAGCTCCACACTTGTTAGCCCCCGAAGCGTCCATGAACAGGTGCACAACCGGGTCTTCCCACCCCTCCTGCTGTATCAAGGACCTTCCATTAAATTCCACTAGGAATCTCAGCCATATCACCAGGTCCTCCCTCAACGCCTTATTTAAACGGATGTGATGGAAGGGTTCCTTCACCCCTGCTGTAACCAAAGATATGTCTCCTGCAGAACACCCTACCCACCGGTATAATTGTGCAAGTGAAATTTAACTTCCCCAAAACAGACTGCATCTCCCTCAATGTCAACTTCCTCTTCCCCAAAGCTTGCTTTAATACACCACACAAGTCGGTCACCTGGTCCTCCGTCAAACTACACTCCATTTTAACCGAATCAATGTGTATTCCCAAGAAACTCAGTGGAACACAAGGACCTTCCGACTTGTCCCCTGCCACCGGGATACCGAACTCCCTTGCTACCGCCCCAAAAGCGTCCATCAACAGCTGGCATGACTCACCGCCGGCAGGTCCTACAAACAGGAAGTCATCCAAATATTGAACCATGGACTCCAACCCTGCCACCCACTTCACAACCCACTCCACAAAACAGCTAATTTTTTCAAACTAGGAGTATGATATAGAGCAACCCATGGGTAAACATAAATCAACAAAAAACTTCCCCTAAAATGAACAACCCAACAAATGGTGGCATGTCGGTTGAACCGGCAATAACCGGAAAGCTGCTTCCACATCAACCTTTGCCAGGAGGACCCCCCTGTCCCGCCTGCTGGACTAACACCACCCACAGCATCGTAAAATGATGCGTAACAGACCGCCGCCAATGCTGGATCAATACCGTTGTTCACCGAAGAACCTTTGGGTACGACAGGTGGTGTATCATATGAAATTGACCCGGGACCTTCTTAGGAACTACCCCCAAGGGGGGCAGCCTCAAGTTAGGCAACGGACAATCCAAAAAGGGACCCACCATTCTCCCCAGGGCAACCTCTTTTCCCAATTTTTCCCTTACCACTCCTGGGAATTCCCTGGCGGACTTCAAGTTCCCTGCCACCCCTCCCCCTTTCATGTCCTGAAAGGGGATGAGGAAACCTGAGCTAAAACCCGTTAAGAGTAGCTCAGCATCACCCCATCTGCCCCTCACCTCAGCGTACTGTTTTAGCCTTGGGACCATCCTTCTAATATCCACTAGTGTCTGAGCCCTGCACACCCACCTCCCCTGGTCTACTGCCTGACCTTCCTTTTCGGAAGCATTTAGCATTAGAATGTACTCCCCCACACCCTGAACACTTGTGCTTGTACTTGCACAATGCCCCGAACCGACATTGCCCGCCGTTAAACTGGTAGCATAGGCCTTTCTGTAGAGCCACTGCTGCACCAGCGCCAGCCGTTCCTGGGTAGCCACTACCCCCAGCCCGAAAGGAGTGCCCCCCCGCGTAATGGAGTCATAATCTCCAGCCAAATCCCCATGTCCCTGTCATCCCACCTCATGTCCCGGCAGACAGCTATCCTCTGACGAAACTGCTCATCATATCTCCACCACCCCATCCCCCCGTATGTATTGGTAGGCAGAGGAGACCTCATCAAAATAACAAAACAGGGCAGAGCCCTGCTCAGGGAACTTCTGGGTAATCACGCTAGCCAAAATACAGAAGGCCCTGGACCAATTCGCAATGGTCTTCGGGATCTTCCGGTACCATTTTTTTCTTTCCTCCTTTTTCCCTTGGTCCCCTTTTGGGTACTCTTTTATTTCAACAAACTGATCTATGGGTAGGAGGAAAATAACTCTAAGAACTCCCTCTTCCATATCTTTTCTTTAACCTCTGTTGCCAAATGCAGCCCCAAGGGGCCTATAGAGCATAGGCACGGTCTACACAGGGCTTCGTCAGACACTCCGAACGTCACCACCCCAGAACTCCCTGCGGTAACAGTCATTCCTGCTACCCCCACAGCCACATCCCCAGCTGAAGCTACTATGGGTGCCTGCCCTGCCCCTGTTACTGGGGTCCCCATCAGGCCCCCAAGTACTGCGGCCCCAGCTCCCAATATACCCGCTCCTGGGGCACCCTCTCTCCATGCTCCTGCCAGACCCCCCTGACCATCATTCCCACAAGAATGCTCTACACTGGTAATTAACTCCCTCAGTCCTTGCAACAACACATTCTGCATCTCACTCACATGCCCACTCTGAGTAATAAGTGAACCCCTACCTCTTGGCGCCTCTGCTGGAGTCCTGTGCACCGTCTCTGCTGCCGATTCCCTTGCCGCTCCAGGCCTGCCCGACCATCTCCTCTCCCTTGCCGGCGACTCTCGCCGCCTCTCTGGCGATCTTCTCCTGGGTCTTGGCTCTCTCCTCCTTCCACCACTCCTACTCCCGTCCATCTGCTCAATCCACTCCCAGGTGGGTGAAATCATCCTGTCACTGCTGGGTTCCTCACAGGTGAGCGGGATCTCCCCCGCTTTCTACCTGTATCCCGGCGACCGCTAGTGGAGCGCTCCTGCATTCGCTCACTCCCCACCTGTAAAGGCATACCAAAAACATCATCCAGAGTCCCTCGTGTTGCCCACTCCCCCTCCACCCTGACATTGCTCCTGCCCCTCCCCCTTCCTCCAAAACCCCTAGGAGGGGATATAGACCCCAACAACTGCGCCAAGGCATCCAGTTCCCCCACCTGGCCAGCTGTAACATGCTCTGGGACCTTTGTCTCCTGAAATCGTTCGCCGTCGAAATCACTAGGGATATCTTCTATAACAAGGGAATCCCCATCTCTCTGGTGTTACGCCAAGCTCGATACTGTGACATCCCTCTGGGGTGGAAGCCAGCAGAACTAGTACAGAAGAGAGGGAGGGCAGTTATGACACACAAACAAACCTATTCTCTCCCCTAGCTCCCCAGTATCCTAATGCCCCGGAGGCACCCAGCCCTATGGAGGGCCATCTCAACCCCTATCAATCCTTTATCATTATCAGGGCCCTCCTTTAGGAATGCCTCACCCCCCCTCCACGGACGTCTCCTGTCTGGATCCCGCCTGGTGCGTCAGGACACCCTTGTGACCACCATAACTTCCCGCGCCTGCTGCTCTTGGCGTCCTTTCCTCTGCGGGCCGCTCCTCCTCCCAGCCAGGTGTCCTCTGCCGCCTCTCCTCACAGCTCCAGCCGACGAACGTCCTCTTCTTGGGCCCGCCTCTGGACTGAGGCGATCCGGCGGCTGCGACCACCGCACCGGCCTGGCCCTGGGGGATGGTCCTGCCCCCGCTGTCTACTCCGGATTCCCTATGCCTCCAGGTAAGACTCCTGCCGCCTGCAGCTGCCCCAGCAACCACTGAGGGCCTCTCTCCCTGGCAGCAGCTGCAGCGGCAGTGAACAGGTACTAGAAGTCAGACATCTACTTTACTTCAAAGGGCTCCAATGCACTTCTATATATGTCTAAATATATGTACATACGTTTTGATGTGTTTATATGCGTAAATGTGTCTGTAAATACATATATACACATATAAATACATAAATTCATATGTACACATATATAGAAATATATATATGCATACAAATACATCTTTAGACATGTACTGTATATGTATTTATCTCTGTTAAAGCCCTTTATCTGTCTTTTTTCTAACACCTGAGACCTCATATCTTTAAACCTTTATAACTTCTGTGTGCAATATTTTTTTAGAATACTTTTTATTAGATGGTGTTATTATGATTGTAACTGTACTTTGTAATGTATTATTGATGTGTTTTGTGTCACTTTTTTGTTTTGCGAAACAGTTAACTAGAGCTCTAA